>NC_139519.1:12445118-12822618 GCF_947247035.1 Vipera ursinii | reverse complement strand
CCACAGATACACACACATATATTTCTTCTGTTGAATCATGTCCAGTTCTTAGAGACTGCCTGAACAGGTCCCTGCCATTTTTTTGGGCAAGGTTTTTCAGAAGTAAGTTTGCCATGGCTTCCTTCCTAGGGTAGAGAGAACATGACTGGCCCAAGGTCACTCAGCTGACTTTGTGCCTGAGATGGTACTAGAACTCACAGTCTCCCAGTTTCTAGCCTGATGTCTTAGCCATTACAACAAACTGCTCAGTATGTGTGTGTGTGTGTGTATATATATATATATATATATATATATATATATATATATATATATATATATATATATATATATATATATATATATATATACACATATATACATATACATATATATATATATATATATATATATATATATATATATATACATATATATACATATATATATATATATATATATATATATATATATATATATATATACACATACATACATACATACATACATAAACACACACACACATACACACACACACACTGGATTATTGTTGGCTTAATAAGTGGAAATTTGCATATTGAGGGGTTTTTCTTTTAATGCATCTAAAATGCATTATATTAAGAAAGTGTATCTTGAGTTTTTCTAATTATTTCTATTCCCCCTCCCCTCATTGTGAGCTCTGTAATTAATGAAAGTGGCCAGCACGCATGTGTATCCAAGACAAATTCTTGATTAAAACATTAACTCCTTCTTTCACTTCAGTTTTGATATTTGATCACCAGCAAAGGGCATATGTTCTCATCTCTATGGGGATGAATATAAGGATAACACAGACAGAGACATTCTGAATGGTGCCATGAAGTTTTTTTTCCACCATGCCAAATGCAGCTGCCTTGAATTTCCAGTGGGCTACTGCATCTGTGAATGCATCTGCTATTGACATGCTTGACACCAGAAGGATCGTCCCAGTAGGATTTCTGTAAAACAACAATCTGCCACTGCAAATCTCAATGAGCACCGTTTCTCCTCCTCTGGGTTCCTTTTCTTATTTGTTTCTCCTTCTTCACGCCACCGCCCCCCGAGGAGCAATCTCAGGAAAGAACACTAGAACAGAATTAATCCTTTGCCGAGTTTGCACAGGAAAAAGTGGTTGTGAGATCTCTCCAATTCTTTTGTGAGAAAAAATAAAATAAAATCTGAAAAATCTGGGGAAAAAAAGAAAAAAAGAAAAAGACAACACATTTATAACTGGAGATCAGTGCTTAAGAACATGTAACATTACAATTAAATGCATCCTGTTGCCTTGGAAAGCTCCTAAGTGGAATATGAATGTGGATAGCATTTTTTTATTAGTAGTCAGTGGTAGCTGAATTGAGTTCACTGCATTTGAACACAATGGCTCCGATTCTTTGCCATCCATAACTACTGATCCATCTTTTTAGTTCTATTTACAAAGATGAAGTCATTAAATAATAATTGTCAGTTGGGTCTAAGAATACTTCTGTCTTTTTTTTTTCCTCATCCAAACTTCTTATCAACCGGCTGTACTTCTAAATTGTTTTTTTGGTCTTGTTTAAAAAAAGATAGACATAAAGCAGTAGAATTTCTATTTACTCTGCTACCTACCCACTCTTTTTAAAATAATGTAGTACAGAAACACAAGTGACGGCAAATGTTTGTTCCACCAGTTCATTACATCCAAATGCACCTATGTGCTGCTGTCTCAGCTGACATGTTTAGACCTAGAAACCAATAATGGGCCAACTCTTCAATTATTGCAAGACATGTTTTGGATCTTGAAGGTCTACAATGAATGCTTCTGGTCAAACGTATGCTGAAAATTTGTTAATAAGGGGCTCTGCAGTCATAGATGGTGGGAGGGAGAAGAATTACATGGTATTCTGTAAGAACAAAATCATCCTGTTTCTTTTGCTTTTTTTTCTCCAGAAACCAAATTAATCAAGAAAGATGCTAGTGATTAATCCTTCCATAAAACAAACCAGAAGTCTGATCTCTTGGGTCTTCATTGTATGCTCTCTCTCTAACATTCCTTATGGGGATTCAAATGGATCTGTTAATTCCTTTATTCCTATGGATGTGACCAAGTTGCTGAGAATAATACCTTCCTCTCTTCATTGATTTATTACCTTCCAAAAATGCAACATTAGTTCTTATCAAATTATTTTTTGAAAAAGGAACTCTGTCTTCCAAAATATAAGAGCAGAGTCCCTACCTCCAGCACCCTTTTGATTCTCCTGTACTGGTAGAGCTGTTTATTGGTTTTGCATTTGCTCTGAAAGCCATTGTGCATGTGTGCCTTAAGCAAACCCAAGAACTGCAAGAAGAAAATATGGTGATAGGATTTTCACCTCAGCATACACTTTCTGTTATCCCCACCTCCACCCCCCAGGTTCACAAAGTGCAAATTGAAGGTAAAAAGCAAATATTTTCAGGTGCTGCTAGTTCTACCAATAGGATGGAAGTTCTACTATAACCAATGGAATGTTGATAGTGACTTTCAGAATACGTAAGAGCATCTTTGGTTGGTTATTTTCCAATGTTGTCTGTAAATTTTAACAGATGTAATGTTATTTTCAAAGTCCGAGAGATATTTCCATCCTGCCCCCTTGTACATCCCTCACTTATCAGGGAAATGAACAGACTCTCTGCCAGTTCACACGGAGGCCCTTAGTTTAAATGAACCATGAGAGATATGTTAGATTCCAAACTGAAATTAACCCAGTTTCTGTAATGTTTTTCCATTCCCTTTCAATAAATATAGTTAAAACTTAGGGGGCTGGAGGCTAAAACATATAGGGAACGGTTGCTGGAATTGGGTATGTGTAGTTTAATGAAGAGAAGGACGAGGGGGGACATGATAGCAGTGTTCCAATATCTCAGGGGGTACCACAAAGAAGAGGGAGTCAAGCTATTCTCCAAAGCACCTGAAAGCAGGACAAGAAGCAATGGATGGAAACTAGTCAAGGAGAGAAGCAACCTAGAACTAAGGAGAAACTTCCTGACAGTTAGAACAATTAACCAGTGGAACAACCTGCCTCCAGAGGTGGTGAATGCTCCAACACTGGAGGTTTTTAAGAAGAGACTGGACAGCCATTTGCCTGAAATGGTATAGGGTTTCCTGCCTGAGCAGGGGGTTGGACTAGATGACCTCCAAGGTCCCTTCCAACTTTTTATTATTATTATTATTATTATTATTATTATTATTATTATTATTATTATTATTATTATTATTATTATTACTGTGGAATAGCAACAGCAATAGCACTTAGACTTATATGCCACTCCAGAGTGCTTTACAGCCCTCTCTAGGAAGTTTATAGAGTCAGCATATTGCCCACAACAATCTGGGTCCTCATTTTACCAACCTCAGAAGGAGAGAAGGCTGAGTCAACCTCGAGTGAGTGAGAATTGAACTGTTGTAAGTCACCAGAATTAGCTTGCAATATGGCATTCTAACCCCTGCGCCACCATGGAATAAACATGCTTTTCACTGAAGTTAATTGCCAAGAGCTTGACAATACAATAGAACTAGAATTTAAAGCCGTCCTTAGCTTTCAAGATTCTGTAACAATGCTTTCTCACAATAAACTAACATTTATAGAACCCTTGCAATGTCTGTTTCTTGAGCCAGTCTGCCTTGAAGGACTGATATCAATCTTGAAAGCCTATCTATGTTTCTCTCATCTCCTTTTAAACTAAACAAAATCAAGGTGGGAGTTATTTTGTGTTTCTTTCTAATGCTTGCTTCAATCTCTGGATGGTGTAATTTCCCACTGAAGTCCCTCCTTAATAGCTCTTTCATATCTAACCAAGGTCACCTCTAAATTCTTTTATAGTATGTGAGTGCATGTGTGAATTCCTTTCTGCAGTGAGGATAATTATATCTCAAAATCACAAGGCATCACGAAGGGCCTCACTACAACCAGGGAGACCCAAGTTACTATGATTAATGATTCTACTTTGTATATGACTGGTTGAATGGAACTTGTTAGGACGCTTGATTTTAAGCAAGGAGGTTTAACATCTTTTAGACAGAAGCTTCTATAACATGGCTCTTCAAACTTGGCCCTTTTATGACTTGTGGACTTCAACTCCCAGAATTCCTCAGCCAGACCCCTGTTCTATAAGAATTTTCCAAAACAGAATGTAACTGTCACTTCCAAGTATTTTCTGAGGCTCTCTTAGACAAGTGTGGCTTGTACCTGCAAGGCAGATAGCAGTGTCAAATTGTACCCAGCTGTGATTTCTCCTCTGCTGCTACAGAGAAGACAGCCCAAGTGAACTGCCTCTGCACTAGGAAGATATTTCAAATTCTTCTTATGCCCTCAGTTTAGGAAATTACATTTCACCATGTACTTTTTAATCTGTCAGAAGAGACCATCCAAAATGACAAGAGCACATGATTTAATTTTATGATAGCACTGCTTGAGATGACCATTTTATGCTGCTGTAAAAATCCGAATGTGAAGTATTGGTGTACTTTTGCTCTCCTTTCTGCTTTAAGGTTGTTATGTCTTTGGAGAAGTTTGACAACAAACTCCCAAGAGCACATCTTTCTTTATGGGAAATCCCCTTTGAGTAATTCCATTCTGAGTGAAGAGACATGCGGATGAAAATGACATCTGTATTCAAATTAAATTCAGTGTGGTAAGAATAATATATACGTCCATCCTTTCTTCATCCATTTTACTAGAGGTCTGTCTACCCATGCTTTAACTTTATGATTGGCTTTACACAATGCACTAGGCTAAAATGTACCTACCCAGTTTATGGCGTTGATTCTTGTATGAACCCAGTCAAATGGTTAATTCAGTAAATCATGTTTAAGTGAACCATAAATTAAGAAAATGCGTGGACGTCTTTGCCTTTGGTTATTATTGGGGTGAACAAGGACAGAGAAGTATCAGAGGATTCTATCTCATAAAACTAGTCACCTAAGGCAGTTCCAAGACTCTCCTTAATCTAATTTGATTTTGATAAAAGGCAGAAGGGTTTTATGTTCTATGACAAGGAGACCCAGTCTATTGTTCCTGAAAAGTGGGTGCTCAACTCCTCTAAAGTCTTCCAACAAGTGCAGTTGGGTCATGTATGTAATTATGAAAGACTGGGAAAATGTATTAAATACAGATCTTGTAGAATAATCCTGTTGGATGTACTTAAGGTCAATTCTGTTGTATTCAAAGTGAAACTAAATTACATTTGTTTTTTGTCCAAGCTCCACCCACTTCTTTAAATTTATCCAACCTTTACCATGGTCCAATAATTTTAAATTATTCAGACCAAGTACACTTATCAATTTAGAAATGATGATACACCTTATCTTTCTTTGTTTATTTTTATTTATTGAATTTGTATACCGCCCTATTCCCGTAGGACTCTTAAGATCCATCATCATCTTAACTATCTTCAATCATCCTTGGGCTGAATGGATGCTCTTCCAAGTCAATCTTCAAAGCAAACATTCCATTTTGCTTGCACCAAGCCCATTTTGATGCTTTTCTTGGAGAGGGCCAGGCAGTGTTCCAATATCTCAGGGGCTACCACAAAGAAGAGGGAGTCAAGCTATTCTCCAAAGCACTTGAAGGCAGGAAAAGAAGCAATGGATGGAAAGTAGTCAAGGAGAAAAGCAACCTAGAACTAAGGAAAATTTTCCTGACAGTTAGAACAATTAATCAGTGGAACAACCTGCCTCCAGAAGCTGTGAACGTTCCTACACTGGAAATTTTTAAGAAGAGATTGGACAGCCATTTGTCTGAAATGGTAGAGTTTCCTGCCTGGGCAGGGGGTTGGAATAGATGACCTCCAAGGTCTCTTTCATCATCATCATCATCATCATCATCATCATATTAGGAAGTAGCACCTAAAAATGATTGATGTCATTGTATTGTTTTTTTACTTGAGCCCACTGATCATACAGAAAGTGAATTGTCTGTGAACCTGATGGTTTCAATTCCCCACCCCCACCCCCCATGCACATTTCAGCCTATGGGAATATAATCTCTATGCATATAGAGTTGTGTGAATATTTATATGCAACAGGGATGGTATATCCCTGGAGTTTTAACATGTACAGTCAATTCCCGTTATTCACACAAATTGCATTCTATAAAGTCACACTGAGCATTGAATTAATGAATATTGAAACCTCAGCTGGGAATATACTTGTCCGGAGACTCAGGTTTTTTGTTACTCTGCATGTCCCTGAATGACCATGGAAGTGCTACATGTATTGATTTTGTGATTACAAATAAATTTTAGCAAGTGGGTGAATTTACAAATAGAGAATCTGCTAATAATGAGAACCAATTGTATATTTTAGAGCTCAATCTATGTGAATCAGCAGTCTGGTTTTTACCACTGAGTTTCATTAGCACAAACTTTGGGAGGCTCTGAGGCATAGTTCCCTTTTAGGATAAGCTATGATTTGCTTAACTATCATTGTACAATCAACCATAATAGGTGGAATAATGTCAGGTGTGAAAGATCAGAGTCACACATTAAGTTCCAATTGAATTTACTGCTGATGCCTAAACACAGGAATCTAGTCAACTAACAGTTAGCAACAGAGAGTCTCTAGGCTGATTCCTCTTTTGACTCTTTCCTCAGGCTCTGCCATTCCTTCTACAAGTTCCAACATTGTATAGTGGCATAATGAGCAGTGGACAAATGGGAATGTCTGTATTTGCACAATGCTGTAAGACTAATCAAAGAAAGCTCATTTTGATTTATCATGATGTGTAAAGCCAGCTAGTTAATCTATCTCTCTGCCTTTTGTATAATTCACTCTAATTTGCACACTTTTCCATTCTGAGCAGATTCCAAATAACTTATTATTTAGTAGCTGTAAATAAACATTCTGTCATATAAGGGGTTGCACACTGGACACAAAGTCAAAGTGAAAGAGAACAACCTCCTCCTTTAAAATATATTACAGGCAGCTATTAAGTTTTCAGAACAATTGTTTAGATTGCAGTCATCCCTTCATTCACTTTAATTATCAAAGTCAACAAGGCTGATCTGATTTGTAGGAATAATTGGGATCATCACCCATAGGGTGATAGAGAGAGACTGGATATTAAATATGATATTATTTCAACTGAATAACAGGGTGTAACTAAAAACCACTGACAATTATGAGTAATTTATGTGATCCTTGTGAAAGATCTGTTAGGATGGGAGGCTGAGTTAACCTTGAGCCCAGCCAGGTTCAAACTCCAGGCTGTGGGCCAAATTTGCTTGGATGG
The DNA here is from genome assembly GCF_947247035.1 of Vipera ursinii. Taxonomy (NCBI): domain Eukaryota; kingdom Metazoa; phylum Chordata; class Lepidosauria; order Squamata; family Viperidae; genus Vipera; species Vipera ursinii. The sequence goes on along the minus strand of NC_139519.1, from coordinate 12,815,377 downwards.
CTATTCCTTTTTTACTTAATTTCCTTTTAAATATTAAAACAACCTGGCAACCATCACAGAGCCATGATGGTGGCTCCCTTCATTCTTACAATGATCGCTTACCCAAAAAACAATGCATGGCTACCTGACATGATATGTACAGATGACCTTATCATAGTAATAATAGCACAGAGGAAGGGATCCCCTTATTCATGAGAATAAGATTCTTTTAAATATTGAAAAATAAAAGAACCATTAGGCATTTGTTGAGATTCTCTCTATCTTACAACATCTTTGAGTTAAAAAACCATTTGCCTTTTTACTGGGAATAAGGACTTTTATAATTTTTTTTGGGGGGGGCAGTTCAGTCCAGTGTTACTAAACACGTATGGTAGGGTTATGAAACAAAACCTGTTCATCCATTAAAAATATTTAAAAGCATGGCGATAAAATCCTCCTTGAAGAGGCCGCTGTAGACAAGGGTCTGCTGTGCAAGTGCCAGATTGATGGGATGTGAAATTGGTCATTTGCTAGGAATTTGAAAAGGAAGAAAACAGTCACATAAAATGATTAGAATGAAGAGGCAAGAACTACTATGAAAAAAAGAGGCCAGAGTTGGAACCAGGGGAAAGTGCTTTCTTTAGGGGAAAATCAAGTATGAACTTACGGTCCAAGAGACATTGTTTGAGTGAAGGTTTGATGCACAAAATGCTTTCTCAGTGCTTCAGAATCAGCAGGTCAGAGAGATACCCAGAGGTAAATAGCTCAAAGAACCTTCAGGCACTGAGATGTGATCAATATTTTAACTTCAGCCCTTCTCTACTCATATTGACAAAACTACTTTACCTTTTATTATCAAACTTCTTTTTCCCTCCTCCAGATGCCTGAGGGATCCACTTAAATGGAAAGATTGAAATGGTGAAATCGAACTTCATGAGAAAAATCTGTCTAAAGAATAGAGGGATAAACACCAAGCCTCTAAAACATGCACATATTAAACATGAAAGATTTCAGGAAGTGGTTATTGGAAAAGGGAAAAAAAAAACAATTGTCCTATTCCAAAGGTATTAATGTATTCTCAGTGCACCAAGTCTTACCCACTAGTTTAAAAGATACAATTTTTGTTTTCATGTAACATATTAAGCCAAATTCAATTAAATCGCATTATTATTCATACATGATGGAATCCACTCAGCACTCATAGTATTCTCAAAGGGATGGAAACCTGCTCTATATTCACTGGGCTTCTTCACAACTAATATGGCAACTATTCTTCTAGGAATGACATATGTAGACTACCTTCTATAATTGTGAGCCATGGAAACCGATGGTTTTTTTGTTTTTGTGTTTTGCTGTAGGGATAGTAGCAAGTTAACACTGATATAAAGATCACTGATAATCTCCTTGGTAGTACACCAAACATGAAACCTCCACCTAGTTGTAGTAACAAATAGGTTTTCTAGTAAGTGGAGTAGGTTACTCAAAAAATCCTTTCTAGCAGAGGTACCTATGGGGTAAATGATTAAAAAAAATCAGAATAGCAATTGAAACTATGAGATTGAAGCCTCCACCCTCTTTTTTAAAAAACTTGTGCCATGACATAGATTAAAAAAAATAAATGGTGGGGGCATTAATAGTGGAGTGGTGGCCACCATCTTGAAATTTTTGCTTCCCAGATGCCCTTATTTTTTGACTATCTCTTGCTTCCCTGTTCAATGAATGGATTCCCATGTCCTGTTCTCTATGTTATAGCAATCCATTGCAAACTGGTAAAGAGTCACACCTGATTAAGAAAATTCTTCAAAGCACAAATATTGAATTGCCAAATAATACTTTGAATTTGGGGATACATATATTTGCCTTCATTTGTGAGGACAGTCCCACTTTCTACCCTCCTAAAGGAATAGCTTCTATATTTTCTGTGAAAAAATATATATGGGAATCTCAAAACCAGTTGCTGTCCATGGCTTGATTAGAGATGGGCAGCTTTATTTTCTCTCACATTCATATATGCTTTTATTCTCAGATGCTTTCTCTGTCTCATTGATTTTTTTAAAGCAATCATTTATTTCACTTCAGATAGGAATGTAAAAGTGTATATATATATATATATATATATATATATATATATATATATATATATGCATACGGTATGTTCCTAAAATTTGCATGCAAATTGCAGTGCCTATCTCAGATTTATATTTTAAAAATCTAAGCTGGAGGGAATTGAAAAAAAAATATAATTTTCATTTTAATCAAAAATTCGTAAGCAATTTTTATTAATGGCTACATAAATTAGAAATATCGCCATATGTTAGTAAATGGGAGCATAAAGTAGTTATGAATTTTCAATGGATAAAAAACATGATTTAAAAAGTCATTGGATTGGAATAATGCCCTACTAATGTACACCATAAAGCACTCTAGATTTTTATTGATCTTTACAACCCTATTCTTCATCCTTATAAAATGTAGATAGCTGCAGCTTAATCATCCCATTTGAATCAAAGAGAGAACTTCAAATATTCAGTTTAGATTGGATTAAACATTGTACCTAGATGATGTTTTAATAGCTGTTCAAATAAACCCAATCTTGTGAATATAAAAATATCAAAACTAATCTGATATTTTTTCCTGTCAATGACCCATACCAAATAAAATGTGTTTGAAGAGCTTTCAGATTAATGGTTCTTGGTATTTTTTTCCCAGCTGAACTAGTTTTGTTTTGCTTTTGATTCATGTTTTGGAAATCCATGCTCAGTTGAGAATAGATAGCAGTTACAAAGCTTTTTTCACACCTGCCAGTGTCCCAATAATGACAGGCAGGCACAGGTAGGAATGGTGCCACGTTGTACTCATAAACTTACTTAATTTGCAGTTTCATGCATTGTGAAAACCTAGAAAATGGAATTACTCAGGGAACATATTATGATCCATCTGGATATTGGAGGCATTTATTTATTTATACTTTTAACCACCCAATATCTGAAGAATAAATAATAGTTGGGGTAGGGATACAAACAGAAAATCTGTTTCTTTTATGTCCTGCTTATTGAATAGGTAACTCTTTGATCAGACCTCCTATGTCTGATCCCATCCTCTTGATGGGAGTTACAACTCCTGGACAGAGTAGGTTTTGGTGGTTGGAAATTTTGGGAGTTGTAGAAAGGTGTTATGAAATAACTGAACATAGAAACAGAGATAGGCTGATGTAAAGTTTGGTTAAATTAATCACCTGTTAAAAAAACCAGTGAAAGCTCCAAGCAAATGTTACAGATGGTCTCATTTCAAAGTTTTTTTTCCTCCAGGCTGATTACACAAAGGGGTCTTTTGAACAAGCGACTCATATCAGGATGTGGGAAATAAAAAATATACCGGTAGTCCCTTACCATCTAATGGTATAGGAATGAACAAAAACAATAACTTCGAACGTTATGCTGTTTCATAATAAGAATGTGCTATTTGCAATCTGCTGAACTCTGAAGAAATATATATTGCAAAGTATGTAATTCTATATATATATTTGGAACTTATATATTTTAACTGTGGGAAAAGAGGAAGAGAAAGAAAGTAGCAGATGCATAGAAGTTTCAGATGGGAACTGTCAGTGCCAAGTAAGAATTATGAGTGGGTGGTCAGTAGAAGGAAAGTATAAAAATGTTCGTTAAAGTCTAGTTCAGGGCCATTGGTCTATAGCTGTTCTATTGGAATCTGCTATTGCCATTTGGTCCTCATTGCAATGAGTTATTGATGTAAGTAATGCTATGTTATTATACTATGTTCCAAATTATTAGAAAAATAAACCTCTGAATCTTAAAATAAGAATTGTTCTTTGTGTTACTGTCTTTTTTCTCTTCTATTGGTTTTTTTCCACAACAAAGATGTTGTTGTTGTTGTTGGTTGTGAAGTCGTGTCCGACCCATCGCGACCCTATGGACAATGTTCCTCCAGGCCTTCCTGTCCTCTACCATCTTCTGGAGTCCATCTAGGCTCACGCCTCCTGCTTCAGTGACTCCATCCAGCCACCTCATTCTCTGTCGTCCCCTTCTTCTATTGCCCTCAATCTTTCCCAGCATTAGGCTCTTCTCCAGTGAGTCCTTCCTTCTCATTAGGTGGCCAAAGTATTTGAGTTTTAGCTTCAGGATCTGGCCTCCTAAAGAGCAGTCAGGGTTGATCTCCTCTAGGACTGACCAGTTTGATCGCCTTGCAGTCCAAGGAACTCGCAGGAGTCTTCTCCAGCACCATAGTTCAAAGGCCTCAAATCTTTGGCGCTCAGCCTTTTTAATGGTCCAGCTTTCACTGCCATACATTGCAACTGGGAAGACCATAGCCTTGACTATATGCACTTTTGTTGACAGGGTGATGTCTCTGCTTTTTAGTGTGCTGTCTAGATTTGCCATGGCTTTCCTCCCAAGGAGCAAGCGTCTTTTAATTTCTTGGCTACAGTCCCCATCTGCAGTGATCTTGGAGCCCAGGAAAATAAATAACAAGGATAAGTCAGTCTATTTGTGTAGTTTTCCCTTTGGAATCAAATTTATAGAAACTGTCTTAGCCTGATATTATCTTAAATAACTTCAGACTTTTTGGCTGTAAGATTAATTGTTAAATCAACCTTTCTGTCTAACAAGTGACTTAGGCTTAGCTCCAAGGTCAGAAACTTCACTGGTGCAACTCTAACTTCATTTTCTTCCCCATGACAATCAACATCCTTTTTCCAAAGTAAGGAGAAACAATTTCAGTTTTCTGAAAGCTCCTGGGCTTAACACTAAGATGTGACAGAGATCCAATAGACCATTATGGTTCTGTTGTACTTCTATTAAAAACAGAACAGATGACAAAGGAGCAGAAATCCAGAGGACACAATGATATAGTTAAATTGGAATATACTTGGAGGAAAACAAAAAGGAGCTTTTCATAAAATTTTTCATAAAGTTATAGCTTCAGTGAGATTGGTGGCTCATATCTTCAGAAACTAACCAAACAACTCTTTGATTACAGTTCAATCCACTGCAATATATCACAAATAGAAAACAGGGAGAATTATATAATGGTTGCAGCAGAATCTGAGCTAGCTTGAGTATCATGAATTGCTTGGATACAAAACTTTGCTCTCTTTGTCTGCAACACACATTCATATTGCCATCTTTCCACAGTGGAAACAATTTTTCTTAAAGAACCTTGTTATAAACTTGCAGAATAATGTGTATATGTATGCACGCCTATGTTGCATTGCATAATACTGTACTTTGTGTATGCATGTGTGTGTATATTTCATTTATTTCCCCAGGCTATTGCATTAGAGCAAAAAATAAAATAAATCAACAGCCACTAGAGGGCAGTAAAAAAGAGTTTTTCTGGCCTCTCTTGCCATCTAGTGGTTTCTTGTGTTTTTACAGACTAGAGACATGCATTGGATTTTTTAAAAAAAGAAACAATTGTTCCAGGCAACCTGTATCCCCAAAATGCCATGTAATATAAAGTATAGACTATAAAAAAGAACCAATAATAAAATATATGAGGTATGAACTATATTAAAATAAAGTCTGGAGAACAATCATCATAAAATCCTTCTGTAATGGCCCTTTTTTGACCTGATATATTTTCTTAGGGATTCCATTTTACAAGAAGTGGGAGGAGGCATTTCTAAAAAGCTCTTGTTCCTGGAAATTGTTTTCCCCATTGATTTTTGGAATTTTCATGCTCTGAGATTTTACTCTGTGTTCAAAAGCTTCTTCTGGCAAAGGCATAAGAAGCCCAAGCCAAGCTATGTGGTTACCTTATTTTTAGAGGAAAGAGGTTTATATTTCTTCCTGAAATAGCTTTGAAGGGATGCTTCATTTGAAGCATGGCCAAAGTGAGGCATTTCTTAAAATGTCTTCAAAATTATCAAGACTAGCATATTAGTAGGATATCAAGGATTCAAGGAGCTTATTGCTGAGATGACATATAATGCCAGTATTGTGCATCCAGATTAGGAAAAGTAATAATAAAATACAGAACACTGTAGACATCCATTTAAGAGAAAGGATATTGGCATCATAAATAGCATAAGTATTTGAGGCCAAAGTAATATCATAGCTATCCTATGTCTTCCAGATATATGCCTATAAGGACTTAGAATCATCAGGAGCTTTCTAAGCAATCTGCTTTTATTTATCATATTTATGTTAATCATGTTCTTGGTTCCTTGTTGTTTTCCTAACTCAATCCTTCAGGCAGAAGCTACAATGATTCTAATGAAAACTCACATCCAAATAGCACATATTAGTTGCTTTGTCTTTGTGGTGAGGGAGAAATGGAAGTTCTGGCCATGAATTGTGTTGCTAAGTGCTATTGCGATTTAAAAAAAATGAACACCAAACTGAGGAAGAATTTTTCACTGGCATTGCAGCATACATGGAGGGTAAATATTTCCATCCGTGCTGTGGTAGTGATGAGCGTTGTCTTTCCTAAAGTGGAAATTAAGGGGATAAGAAAGGGAAAAATTTATTTGCCATCCTACATATCCCTTTGAGTAAGGTTTTACATATGCTGGGGTTTCCCCAGTGGGAAACAATGGTGCAATTGAGTTGAGGCACAAATATTCAACTACACCCTGCAGGAAATTTGGTTGAGGGAGAAAATATGTTGAGAAGAATATGAAACCAGCAAGGAAGAAAGTCTTATGATGTATGTGCTCTGATGCCTTCAGAGAAATTCAGCAGTTTGCTGTCATATACTCCCACGATCATAATAGCTCCAGGAAAGACCATACAGGAAAAAATAAGGAAAAAGTGGCATGTACACCAATATATCTAGATGACCAGATCAGAGGTGAGCTGTGTCTGATCAGAAGAAAACAACATGTGCTGTAATTTCTAGGCGCCACAGGATGGAGTTACAGCCTTAACTTTGAGATGCCTTTTCCCCTTGCCACAGTATTAACGCTACTGTAGCTATTTCCCCCCCTAAAATAATCCATATAGTTTGATGCTTTTTAAAAGCCACTTCCTTGGATAAGTTTGGCTGTTCTCAGATAGAACATAGCTCTCTCTTAATGAACACCCTTTGGTAGATCCACTTCAAAAGAATTATGAAGATGGACTCAGAATCAAACATTGGAAGGGAAAAAAATATTGAGTCATTCTTCAACCCCAACACAAGTTGTCACAGAGGCTTGTTTTGAATTGATCTTTATTGTATTCCATAGCATGTTCTTTAGAAATAATTGTCTGTCTGAAGACTCTTCAATCTTTCTGTGCAAAGCACTATTCATTTCTGACCAAATGACAGACATCTATTATTTGTGTGTGTCTGTGTGTGTTGGGTGGGGCGATGCCATCTCACCAGGTCAAAACATTCTTTTGATTTCCAGTCCATTCTCTCTTTTGCCTCTCACTAAAAAAAATCTTTTCTATGATTTTATTTCCAGAAATTTATGGGTTCTCTTTTACCCTTCAGTTTATTTGCAAACATTGGTAGAAGAAAATCAAAACTGTAAATGAAATTGGGTGGGGGAACCATCTTCTACCCATGATAGTTTTTTGAGCAGACAAAAACGAAAAGGGAAACATATTCTGGCACATGCTTTACTGCAGGATGTTAGCCTTCAGATACTCTTTTTTAGAATGCTTAGGAACAATTTCATCAGATTTAGCAGCCCTTCATGATGGGGTTCTTACAAGAATAAACCTTTCAGGTCCCAAATTTATTAAGGTGAAGGTTTCTAATAAAAAGGATTGTCTTAAAAATAATAACTCTTTTCTTGAATCAAATCTCAGAAATCTGAATTTTAACTGATCTGAAACCTCATGGTTGTGAGAACTATTGTAACTGTTTACTGCCTTAATTTCTTTCTTTCTTTTTTTAATGGAAATAAAAAAAAATCCTCAATCATTCTTAAACCTTTTCTTTTTTTTTTATTGAAAAGTTTTAAAATACAGTTTTCCTTTAAAAAACCCCCCTTCCCCTGCCCTCCTCCCCCCCTACCTCCCCCCTCCCCCTCCCCCCCCTAACTCCCCCCTTTCCCACCCTCCTTCCCCCCTACTTCCCCCCCTCCCCCCTACCCCCCCTGACTTCCCAGAGCTAAATACAAGGTATATATCTAAAAAAAACAATCATAAACAATCATATACTAACAACTATAAACTCTAAAATCCATCACTCTCTAGCTTATATAAAATAAACCAATCCTTAATAATATTAAATATATATAGAAAACTAAGATAAAAAAAAAACTAGCGTCATTCATGTTAAAAAAGAAAAAAAAAACAGAAAACCTTCCTCCACTGTCTACATTCTTCCACAATTGTCTATTTACTAAACAAATTCTCATTTACACACCACAAACACCTATCCCTATTATCCTAATCACTCTCTAACCAAAATAGTCTATAATAGATAATTCTTACACAAATTAACCCACATTAGCCCATAAAGCTTTCTTCCATTTCCTCTGTAGTAAATTTAATCCATTAGTTCCACTGCTTAACTGTAAGTATTTAGTAAATTTAGTCCATTGTCCACTGCTTAGCTGTAAGTACATTATAGAAGTTCCATAGATTTCTGCAAGTCTTATTTTTTAATCTTCTTTGAACGTTTTAAAGCAGCACGCGTCACTCTCTGTTCTCTAGGGTCATCCAAAAGATTTATGGCTTGATCTCCTCCTACACCCTTCTCATCTGTTTGTCCATCTTCATCCTCTTGATATTCTCCTTCTCCAGATCCCTCTGCATCTTCCGAAAGTATTGATGGGATTACTTTTAAAACATTGTTGTAAAAATCACGCGCTTGCTTCACAGTAACCAAACAATACCTTTTGCCTTCATACGTCAAGCTCAAGCCAAGTGGAATCTCCCATCTGAACCTTATATCTCGTTGCTTAAGCTCTTGCACAAGAAATATAAAGTCCTTCCTTCTCTTTAAAATCTTTGGAGGAATTTCTTTTAAAACCAGAACTTCTTGATCAGCAATCACAACTTTAGTATCATAGGCAGCCTGTATAACTTCATCTCTAATTTCCCTTTTTAAAAAATAAACCACCACATCTCTAGGCAGCTTTCTCTGTTTAGCAATCCACGAGTTCACACGAAACACTTTGTCCATGCCTTGTTTTATTTCAGATGCTGGCTGATTCAATACCACCTCAAAAGCCTCTGAGACCAGCTGCTTTAGGTCTTCCTTAATATTCTCTTTTAAACCTCTAATTCTAACAGCAAACTGCATCTGGTAAAATTGAGCCAGACTCAGTTCGTTATCCATTTTGTCTTTTAACTCTTCAATTTCCAATACTTTTGCTTCTAATATAGCATTCTTTTGAGTCAAATCTTCCACTTTTTCCTCCAGATCTTCCACACATACAGCTACTTTATGCACTGAAGTCAAAATGTCTACCTTCATCTCTCTAAATTTCTGTTCCATCCTCTCTTCCATTCTCTCCTCCAATTTCTGCAATTTCTCCTCCATCTGTAGAAATTTAACACCCATTGATTCCAAAATTAACTGGGTATGCTTTTCAAGATCCTTCAATGTCAATACATCAGAAGAATGCAGCGCCTGCAATAATGAATGTTGTTGCACCGGAGAATTTCCTGCACTCCGGAAAGTTTTAGGAGGAGGTTTAGCCGCCATCTTTTACTTACAGTTGTGACGCACTTTCACTTTAAGTTTTAGAAAAAGTCCATCAAGCTCGAGAGTAGAATAAAATAATCCTCTTCATCTTTCCCTCTTGTACCGCTCTGCCTGCTCTTTTCCTTTCATAGTCTTTCCTTCAGGCAGGGATGGTCACAGACGCCTGGCTCTGCTCCATAAAATCCAGAGCAGAGACGCTGGCCAGCTGGGAGCAACCCAGGCTACGGGGGAGTTCAATCCTTCAGCCGCCCAAGCTCAAAGCTCAGGCAGCCCTGGAGAACTCTACCCCTACCTGGGAGCTCACCCCCTCCTCTTCTCCCGAGGAGGGGGCTTCAAATTCGCCCGAACAGCTGATCGGCGCTGTTTCGGGCGAAAATCACACAGCTGAGCCGCGGGCAGCCCGGGAAGGCTGTCTCCAGCGCCGGCGGAGCCACCGGAAGCCCTCCATTCTTAAACCTTTTCTTGTCAGAAGTGATTACTGACATGAATATTGAGCACATTTCAGACAGCAAAAAAACCCCCCAAAAACAGGTGTTTCAATTGTGCTGAATTGAGCCTTGCAATTTTTCAAAAGTTTTCTTCTTCTACAAAACAGGCTTATTACTTCGCAGGGTGCATGTGAATTTGTTCTGACTTCTCTTTGTGATGATGTTGAGTTGACTGCTGTTGGAAATTACAGGGGGCTATTTTCTATTTCATATATTTTTATCCCTCTGAAACATCGCAGTCTGTCCACCAGGCCTGTGCAAAGCAGGTCAACTCTGATTCATAATTATTATTTCAATTCCAGAAATCGGTCGGGTTTGATGATTCAAACTGAATTATTGATTCAAACTCCATTAATCAATGTTGTAATACAGAAGTCCATTTCTGTGCAGAAGTATTTAAAGCCATGTGTCAGCATTCAGGTTGCCTCAACCATCTGATACAGTTTGTAACTGAGAAGTTTGGACATTTGATTCAATCACCCCCTGATTGAATATCCAGACTGAATATTCACACAAAGACATTTTCTAATTGAAGAAAGCCTCAGGACATGGATGCAATTCTCTTATGAGGGCTTCCTTTGGAATTTAATTGAAATGTAGAAATCCAGGGAAGCTGCAAATTGAAAAAGAAACTGTAGGCCTCCCTCCCTCCCTCCCTTCCTCCCTCCTTCCTTCCTTCCTTCCTTCCTTCCTTCCTTCCTTCCTTCCTTCCTTCCTTCCTTCCCTATGCTATCTAATGAAAAGTTTTCAGCATATTTTGGAAGGCCAAAGATTTTCCACCTTTACTTTAATACAAAACTATGAACGAATCAGCATCCCACAACTTAACTCATTACAGTATTAAGAATAAGGAGAGTATTAATGTAAGAAAAGAACTTGAATGGTATATTGAGATCTTTAAATATAACATTTAACAGAATAACAGAGTTGGAGGGGATCTTGGAGGTCTTCTAGTCCAACCCCCTGCTTGAGCAGGCGACCCTATACCATTTCAGACAAATGGTTGCTCAACACCTCTAGTGTTGGAGCATCCACAGCTTCTGGAGGCAAGTCTATTAATAACAATTTATACAAAGCAATTTATAAAAAACTAGCTTTATATCTTCATGACAGAAAAAAAAGAGTTGATGTCTACTAATCCAATGGAAATTGATTATGTATCTTTATCAATGCAGCCAGTCTATGAATCATAAGTTACATATATCAATTCTTTTTCTTCCTGAAAGTAGCTACCTTATTTTATTTTTTATGAATGGAGAAGTAATCCAAAATGCAAGATTTGCCTTTTTATTAATAAAACAGAAGCAGCTTTTGCAGAAAAAAAATGACCCTCTTTAAACAGAAAAGACACAGTTATATTTATTCTCATCAAGTTTTAAAATGTCTAATTTGATAGTAATTTCAAAATGCCACACCAGGCAAGGAAGGAAATTTAATAAAATATTTTTCCCCCTCAGAAATATGAGAAATCCCTCATTAAAGTATCACATAGCCGTCATTTGTCCAGGAGAATTATATTTGGAAGAATCAAACTGAGTTTAAAAAAAAATAACAAAATAGTATTTATCCAACTGCTTATCCAACTACTTTGGAAAAGATTAACACAGACATATTTCTAGCGAGAGCCTTGGTTGACTGTGATTACATTGCAGAGAGAAGAGAAAATAATATAAATTAAATTAAAACCTCTATTATGGTTGATGACCAGATGTAGGTACAATTCATTAACTATATGAAAATAATAAGAAAGTGTGATTAAAATGTATTAACAATTTGCATCAGGGAAACAGAATGAAATGGGCGAAAAGATGGGATTTTATTGTAGTTTATTGGTTAGGCTTGATTAGGAAAACATTTTAACTATTGCATTAATGACTTAGGGTTGTCTTTATTCACAATCTATCACAGTCCGTACATTTCACGATTTAAGTTAGTTAGTTAGTCTGTGCTATGTCATATTTTCTCCCTGCTTTTCTTCTCCACTGTTTCTTCTAGTAGTCATTGTCTCTCTTTAAACAATAACCTCTGAAGAATATAAGAAATGGTAAGTAAAGGTAAATGGGTCCCTGTCTAGGTAAGTGGTAAGTAAAGGTAAAGGAGTATTTTGCTAGTCATTGCCAGCTATAGGTGCTCATCTCCATTTCAAGGCCATTAAGCCAGTGCTGTTCGAAGACATTTTCATGGTCATGTGGCCAGCATGGCATCATGGAGGACTGTTACCTTCCCACCAAAGTGGTACCTATTTATCTACTCACATTTGCATGCTTTTGAACTGCTAGATTGGCAGGACCTGGAGCGAGGACGGGAGCTCACTCTGTCATGTGGTGCTCAGGTCTTGGACCTGGGCTGCCAGTTTTCCAGCCAACAAGCCCAGCATCTTAACCACAGCACTACCTATCAGAAATGGTACAGAAGATATAATCCCCCCTCCCCTCTAGATTTCATTGCAAACTGTTCTGGATCCTGGCCCTCTAAAGAGTATGGATTGCATTATTTCTATATTATTTCCTTCCTAATGGCACATACTCATTTCTGAATTTGGAGATCTGGAGCATTAGGACAAAACATTGAGAGAATGAAGAACAAAATGACACCAGTCAGTTCCTTGAAATATTTTGCATCATAGTACAGAATATGACTACGAATGTTTCAAAACTTCAAAACTTTCATAGCTTTTTTCCCTTTTAATGCCTTTTTCCCACCTGGACATGAAAACCCAACCAACCAAATGAATTTTGATAATATAGCTAATATGGGCCAGTGACAACAGAAAGCTTGGATTCATGATACAGATTATCAGACTTTCATAGTTGTTTTTAAAGCAACAATGAGATTAAAACTTTCTTCACAGAGTCTGTATGTATGAGAGAAAGAAATGTCATCTACTAGTTGGGGGGAGTTTTCTCCCCAGTTAAAATGTTTATGTTTTCTAAAGTCAATTTTTCATTTGCAAGTTACCTGGAACCATTCACTGGGTTGGTCGTATGCATGGATAAATAGATATCAAAACAAACCGTCTTGCAAGAGAGTAAGTAGGAGAAAAATCATGTAAGGTATGTAATGCTAGACCAAAATTAGTTACACGCTGTCTAATCTGGATTAAAATGTGAGACCAACCCCTCTTCTAGGAGACCTAGGATTGTTTGCGATCTCTTATGTGATCATACAAAAAAAGAACAACAACAAAAAAGCAACAGTTGGGACCAGGAGATACACTAAAGCACTAGTAGTTACAGGAAGCAAAGCTGTAATACAACATTGTCACCATTTCAGATTGGAACACTTCTTTCCATCTGCTCAAGAAATTGCCATTTTTCATCTGAAAAACAAGCTAACAATAGAATACTTGACTCAGTTGTAGCAAAACAAAGAGGTTAGAAGAAAATGAATCTTGAGGCTATGGAAGTCAACTACAATACATTTATTTCATTGAATTGGAACAATGTTGAATTGGAAATATATTGCTTACTCAAGGTCAATTGTCTGCCTCTTCTGGGCAAGTTGTCAGACAAGCATTTTATCTACAATGTATAAAACATTATTGAGTTAAAATATTCTGCTTTGACACCCCCAGGGGAACTAACCAATGAATTGGTTATTAATCTTCTTTTGCCGAACTGTTTTTCAAGTAAACCAGCTTCTTTTGCACAGATTGTATCTGAATGAAAATATCACTTGATAAATATGGGACCATTGTGGTTGTATATCCTTTATTGAAATATACATATTGCCCTTTGCTGAAATTGGAAACACAGATAGATTTTTTAAAAAAAAAATCCACTGCGAATCTTATATAAGGCACTGAAGCAGAAGCGTTAAGGCAGAATAATGGCTAACATGATTGCTGTGCTATCAAAACATCTGAGACTTGCTTGGTTTGTTTCTGCTCCATTGCATCTGACAGCATTGGTGCTTCTAGCAAAAAGCACAGAACAAGTCTATTGTTTGAACTCAGTGCTCAACTGGTGGCCCCTACTCAGCTTTATGAATGAAGGTTCATCCTGTTACAGTAATCAAGTAATAGGACAAGGAGGACAATTTTTCCTACCATAAACCTGTTGACCACCAGTATTTTGGTTTTTTTTAAAAAATAAGAACAGTTGAGGATTGAAACTATCTATCCTCATTGAACTACCTGAATATCATCAGCATTGACAAAACAACCATCAGTCAATTGCAAAAGGCAGCTTTACTCAGAACAGCTTACATCCTACGATGTCATCTCTAATACCATCAAATATCTATATCTGCCTAGCCCAAGTCCTTGGGAAGGACTTGATAGGTGGGCAAAAGTGGCAGATCCAGTCTGAATATCTGACTGACTGTGTGAATAATAATAATAATAATAATAATAATAATAATAATAATAATAATAATAATAATAATAATAATAATAATAATAATAGTTCATTAGTTGGAGATTTCTCTCCAACCATTATTTAATTTATGTGCCTATATAACAAGTTCCATATACTTTTGGGATGTTATCATAAAGCTGCCTACAGTAAGAGGAGAATATATGGTGCTGTGTTACACTCTGTAGTCCTGCAAAACAATTAGAACATAAAAAGGAACTGAAAGTCAGGGATATATTTCAACTCTCTTTTCTATATAGAGCTCATCAGCATCAGAGGCAGTAAATTAATGGTGACTCTTTATTATAAGATGAGTGTACAATGTAAATGCTAATGACAAGTCGATTCTGCTATAAAGGCTAATGTGGCCCTCCAAATAGGGGACACAGGAGTCATAAACCCATGTACAGTAGAAAGAGTGAAAGAATTATCCAATATTAAATTTATTTATTTATTTATTTATTTATTTATTTATTTATTTATTTATTTATTTATTTATTTATTTATTTATTTATTTATTTTTGGGACTTATATGCCGCCCTATCTCCCGAAGGACTCAGGGCGGCTAACAACAATAAAAGCAACAGTACAAAAGTTAAAAGAAATTAAATAAACAGCCACACAATTAATTACCTAAACAATTAAAAATTAAAACATTTTTAAAAACCTGTCATCAGTCCAGGTAGATGAGTATAAAAATTAAGGAAATTATGATCATGTAGATTTCAACTAGTCCAGCATCATATACCACATTTAATCCCAAATTGTGATACAGACCTACTGTATACTGATCAATTAGGCAATAATATAATCCTTTAAATTAGGCATTTATCAGTTTGAGTAGTTGCACCCAATTATTACCAATACAATAATAATTTAAAAACTACAACAATAGTTTTAGTTGCAAATCATTGTAGGAATGCTATGGAAGTTTTACTGTATTTTCAATGTACCGTAATCTTTATTAAATATAAAAATATAAAAAACAAAAGAGAAAAAGATATGAAATAGGATAGATAGATAGATAGATAGATAGATAGATAGATAGATAGATAGATGATGATAGATAGATAGACAGAAAGATGAAAAAGCAAGCAACAGCATAGATCAAGAATGGAGAGAGAAAAAATAGAAGTATTTAAAGAAGAGGAGGGACGCGGTGGCTCAGTGGGTTAGGACGCTGAGCTTGTCGATCAGAAGGTCGGCAGTTTGGCAGGTCGAATCCCGAGTGCCGCATAGCAGAGTAAGCACCTGTTACTTGTCCCAGCTTCTGCCAACCTAGCAGTTCAAAAGCACGTAAAAATGCAAGTAGATAAATAGGGACCACTACGGTGGGAAGGTAACAGTGTTCCGTGCGCCTTTGGCGTCTAGTCATGCCAGCCACATGACTACGGAGACGTCCTCGGACAAACGCTGGCTCTTCAGCTTTGAAACGGAGATGAGCACCGGCCCCTAGAGTTGGAAACGACTAGCACACATGTGCGGGGGAAACTTTACCTTTACCTTTACCTTATTTAAAGAAGGAACTTCCAATATCTGCAGCAGTTACAAATCAAGAAAGTTTTGCTATATTTATTGTAAGCCAGTTATAACTGATGCCAAAAATAAAGTGAATGTTTGCAAATAAATGTTTGCAAATAAGGTAACAAATAATACACTATGTCCAAGCTAATGTTATAAAGTTGGCTATAATGTTATGGCTTGCTTCACTCAAATCCTAAGGCTGGACTGGCTGGCATGAATTGTCTGGACTTCTACATTACTCTGAATACAAGTGCACATACAAAGTTATGCACTAAGTAAACTATTGTCTCTTACCATAGCATGCTGTATGAACCCAGCATTTCCATTTGAGGTGGTGATAATATCTTACTCAGCTGTGCACTAACAAGGTTTTGCAGTACTGCAAGGGAATTTGGGGGGTGAAGTAGGTTGTTTTCAGGAAAACATCTTCATCACAAAATAACAAATAATGGAAAGTGTGTGCCAATCTCCCTTTCCTTGGGTCCATCAAAACTTTTCTTCTTTAACCTATTGCTCTATAATAATGAAAAGATAACTTAGTGATCCACACCTACACTTCACACGCATATGATATGCTTGGATGGAAGTATGTATTTATCTTTGTTAATTAATCTTGAAAAGTAATTTCAAAGAGTTCTTAAACGTTTGATCATTCAATAACATCATATCTGCTCGATAAATCTTAGGTGGAATGTACATTCTCTTCTTGCTTGGGAAGAAGAAGGCTGACACAATTCTTAAGTCTAGAATGCACAGAGGCACAGCCAGCATGCAACCTACATGGAAGTTATAATTACCTGTCAAATAACATGCCATTCAATCTAAGGGGTGGGTGGGTGGGTATTACTATATCACCTTACAGAAACTTTCTTGTAAACTGCAGTTTTGAGGCCTTTCAGTAAATAACATTTCTAAAGTTCTTTCTAACGTTTCTAATGTTAACCAAACTGGTGTTATGCCATGCTTAGTGCAAGATTTCCAGACAAGTAATTTAATAAACTAAAAACCATGGAGCAGAACAACAGCCAAAGAAAACATGCTTGACCCAGACCACAGGATCAGGTTTTGTGCTCTTTGAACCTCCCCTCTTTTCCAGGATTTTGAGAAACAAAGAGCTGTTGACGGTCAGGAGATGCTAAGTTGATCACAAATGTGACCAGTTTCCCCCCCCCACTGGGATTATCCATATCTAATGAGTCCCAACTTATCAGAAGAAGTCAATGGTAAACCACTTTTTTATTGCCAGGAAAAAACATGCAGTCTCTAGCTCAAATCCAAACAGATTTTATAAAACTGTACAAAAGAGACAGATGTTTAAGCCAAGCTAGAGTTGAGAAAAATCCTATAATTTTAGACTGAACATCCAGACTAGTTGAGTGCCCAAGCATCAGAGTTTGATATGTGGGAACTAATATGTCTGGACACTTCAGCTCAAACTACATTAATCTACATATTTTGGTCTAGCATTTTACAACTGGAAAGCTTTTATGATTTGCACTGCTCAGACCCAGCAAGGCTCAGCGCCTAGTATTACTGTAGTGTAGGCTAAAAACAACAAATGCAGATTGTACCATGAAAAACAGGACAGTTGGACTAATTTCTCAAGCAAAAACAGACCTTCATGAGATTTACATTGAAATTTTCATCTTATTGTTTGAAAAATGGGATGATGATGATGATGATATGGCAGGGGAATGTTTTTAATGGCACATTATTATTATTATTGCTTTTTTGGAATATATCCTTCCTACCTTTACTTGTCCCTCTATACCTGTTTCAAGTTTCAATTTTATCCAGTAATACAAGAGAGATGGCTTTAGGTTGACATCTTTCCTTTTCCTCACTTTCCCAAATGCTAATAATAAGGTCGGATTAATTATTCCCTTTTCCCCTTGAACTCACTACATTGTTCAGACTAAACATTTCCATCTTCTTGAAGAGAGAGAGAGAGAGAGAGAGAGAGACAGAGAGACAGAGAGACAGAGAGACAGAGAGTTAGTGATCCATATTTTTCTGAAGTCCAAAGTGACCACCTATCATTATTTCACTCATTGTTTTTCCTCTGCCACATTCATTCCACAGTTTTAATTTTCTACTTCAGTGTTTCTCAACCCCAGCAATTTTCAGATGCATGGACATCAACTCTGGGGAATTCTGGGAGTTGAAGTCCATGCATATGAAACTTGCTGAGGTTGAGAAACACTGTTCTGCTTCATAGAATCCAAAGCTGCTGAGGTAGCAGTTTTCATTCCTTTCTCCTTATTATTATTTTTGGGGGGCAAGGAACAGGATAAGGTTTTATACTTCCAAAAATAGATCAACATCTAAATCTTTGAAAAGCTCATGAAGAGATTCCCTACAGCAATCTTTCTCTCTCTCCATGTGTTGTACTTTCGGTGCCAAGGACACGTAAGATGTCAGAATTTGCTTGTACTTTCCAATATACCTGTTCATGCAGTTAGCAATGACTAATGGGGCCCTTAGTAGTTTATCAATCTTCAGAAATGAGGCACTGGCATTGCTAGTGCTCCTGCTATAAACCAAATGACTTTCCTGGCACAATGTTTTATATATATTTTAAAAAGAAGCCTCTGAGCAACATGATTGGGAAGCATTATGTTCCACAATAAAATGAATAGCAAACAGCTTAACTTTCTTTTATCCTTTGTGCTTGGAAAACTAGCAAGAGAATGAATGGGATGATTAGCCTTTTATTTTATTATTATCTTTTTCAAAACCATTCATTCTGATTAGTCAGGTGGCCTCTCTACAACAATTCTGAGTGTTTATTGTGGTGTGAAGGTTGTTTGAGCTATTTATTTCTCCTTTTCATTCTGTCTTCTCTTATGTACACATCACATTTCTTCTCAAACTGGCTACAATAGGATGCCATATAAAACAAAATTAGGGGAAGTTGTCAGATATTTGAATTGAGCCTTGAACAATAATGTCATGTAGAATTGAAAAGTGCTACCCCGTGGCACCTTTTCTTACTGATTGCGACTCTTCCCTCACCACAAACTCCATTGTTATGAGCTACCAGTTTCATGCCTGATGGCTGTTTTTAATGTGCTTCTGGACAGAAAGCCTATACTTCCTCATCACATTTCTATTTAGTTGTAATTGCAAACATTCTCTGAGTATTCAGCTATCCTTAGTGATTCAGATGAAAAGCCGTAGTTATTTTCTCATTATTCCTCTGACCTTGGGTTGTAGGAATCCCTTTAGTTGCTTCAGAAAGTTCTCTTTCCTGCCTTCTTCACCCCTATTTACAATCCATTGCTGTTGGGTATTATGTCCTGACTTATTTCCTCTTCAGAATATTCATCCAAGAAGTGAATGTATTGCCCGACTCACTAATTTTGTTTTGGACAAGAGTTAACAACAGAACAATGGAGTTGGCAGAGACCTTTGAGTTCTACTTGTCCAACCCTCTACTCAAGCAGGAGACCTTATACCATTCCAGACAAATGGCTGTTCAGTCTCTTCTTAAAAGAGTCTCAACTATTATGGGCAGGAACCATATTTAATTAATTGTTAATAACCTCTTGAAGTTCTCATTTATCTCCTCCTCCTTCTCCTCCTTCTCCTTCTCCTCCTCCTCCTCCTCCTCCTCCTCCTCCTCCTCCTCCAAACCAGTGTACAAAAATGATTGTCATCAGTAAAATCAATTAGCTATAACTATAATAAAACAAGAAAAAAATGGTTCTTGAGCAATAATGCCCAGGCCAATAAGAATTGTTCCCACTTATTATGCTAAAAGGTTAGCATGAACCTGACATTTATCTCCCAATAGAATGTTCCATAATCATGTCATTGTCTCCCCACCTCCTATCCTTCAAGAAGAACTTATTCCTAATTACTTGAACTGTGAGTTTGATCAATTGGTAGTGGAGGGAAGGATCTCTCTGACTAATCTGTGGAATGGGTGACCTTCTAAATAGTTGACTTCACTATTAACCCTGAGTTAAGCAGGGTGATTACAAAGATGAAAATGGGAAGAGATAAATACAACATTTTGAGTTCATCCAAGAAGCCTTGGGGTGGGGGAAGCGGAATAAGAATTAAAACAAAATAAATGAGTGGAACATATACTGCAGATTCTCAACTTTATGAAAGAAACATAATGTCTATATTTAAAGGCAAGAAATATTGGTGAGATCTACACGAGCATAATTATATATCCATTTGTGTAGTCTTGAGAGCCATTTCAGTCATGGGCCATATTCCAAAAAGGAATATCTACTGTAGGTCTCTTATAAATGCTGTAGCATCAGTTAGAAGTTAAAAATCTCTAGCTTCCATTCAGGAATAGAACCACTCATCTTGTAGCATTTAATGTCTTGTGAGTCTATGTACAAATATTCCTGAATAGGCAAAGGGTGGTACTGACCAAAAAAATAAAGTAGAACAAATCTCAGCATTGCATTTTATATTGCCACAATATAAAAACGATGTTGAGATTCTAGAAAGAGTGCAGACAAGAGCAATAAAAATGATTAGGGACTGGAGGATAAACACACAAAGAATGGCTGCAGGAATTGGGTTTGTCTAGTCTAGTGAAAAGAAGGACTAGGAGTGATGTGATAGCGGTGTTGCAATATCTGAGAGGTTGCCACAAAGAAGAGGAGGAACTCTCCCTTTGGTCATTTAGCCAATTAAGCATTGCTAGGAGTTCCCTAGCAGTTGGGAAACAGGACATTTTTTTGGCCCCCAAGAATTGTTAACTATCCCATTTGGCACTTTCAACAAAAGAAACTCCCGGCTCTTTAGATTAACCAAGAGTGTAATTTTATTGAAAAATCCATCTAGGAATAGCAGAAGCAAAGTCAGTTCTGGGATTTTCCTCACAAAAACCCACACAGGTAACTCCCTTTTCCCCTCTGGCCTGTCAACAATTCATAGTTCACCAGCTGAGTTCAGTTCCTTTGCTTTGAGAAAAGCTGTCTGCTTCGGTCAAAACATTCTTCATCACTTGGCCTTGTTAGATAAAGTCTCCCCAGAAACAGATGGTTCACTTGCATTCCATAGCCCCCCTCCACCCTTAGGAATTCACCACTCACCTCCTGTCACTGTTTGGCAAAGCTGGGAGTGAAAGCAGGTAAAGGCAACTTTGGAGTCGAGTCAGGTTTGACAAGAATTTAATTTCATACTAACACAATCCTCAGTGTCTGTCGGAGGCTCAAGGTCTTCTCTGGATGAATGATTTTCACCCAGTAAGCTGAAGGCTTTGCTCTTGGCGTATTAAGTACAAAGATAAACTTTCTTGCTTCCAATGTTTTGATATTAAAAAAAAATAACAGCAATTATCCTGTGGTCTACTTCTTGCTTGGCAATGCCTGCTGATTTATTAGATATTAGTATCCCATCATGCTTGCTTAAATAAAAATAATTGAAAATTGGGTCTGGGCAGAAGAAGGGAGAGGACATAAGTAGTATAAGGCTTTAGGATTTGAAATCAATAATTCCTTTTTGAATAAAAACATCCCTTTCTCCCAAGCTTCTTGTGCTGTTTTTGGGCTGAATGCACCTGGCAGAGAGCTGCTATGCTGGGTGACGCAATCAGAAATAGAACCAAATTCTATAATGGAGATGCAAATGTTGATGAAGCTAGAATGCCTCTTGAGACATCTAACTCCAACCCTGAGTTAAGATTGATGGACAAGATAAGTCTTTTGAGTCTATTAATTATAGAAAATTCATGAGAATGGATGAATGTAAATCCGCCTTCTCAAGAGGTTTTGTATTCCCTGGGGATCACCTATTTCACACTAATCTTCAGCAACATGCCACTTTCAATTTGCAACAGTGGGAAATTCATTTGGAGTATTTGTGTGTGTTCCAGTGCTGTTATAAAATATACTCTGTTCCATTCCATCTGATGTATACATTTATGCATACATACCTAACCTGCATCAGAATTTCTCTTTGATGTACATGAGGTAGATGCATATAAACTGAATATAAAGCCAGATGAATGGGCCAGAAATGATGATATGAAGTGCCTTGTTTTCCCTATCCCATAAATTCTCCATGTTGACATATACTTAGTGTTATAAATTTTGCCATAGCTGGTTTATCAGCTTACATTGGGATTACACTTCTTGGAGCCGATAAGCTGTCCTTCCTCTATTAAAAGTCACATTTCAGCTACATAACAAGAATTTGAGATCGAATCAGTGGCACAGGTGAGAACAGCTTTCAGGGAAAGGAAAGATTTAATCAACGTATTTTGTGGGTCTTATTTTTTTTCTTTTTCATTTTAAAATCACAATTGAGTAAATAGTATGTCGATCTGTTGTCTCATTCGAGCTGGGAAACAATTTATTTGCTCCATTTAATGCTTTAGTATCTGATGTACTGAATCTCTTGAACTTATGATCTGGGAGAAAGGGACAAACAACAACAATTACACCCGACAGCAAAATAATTTGTGGCTCATGCTGGCAATAAAAAAAACCAAAACAGTTCAACCTACAAAATGCAAATGGAGAACAAAAGAACACAACACAAACACAACACAATACTCACGCTTAATGATGATGTTACCTAGTTGGGTAATGAAACATCTGCAAGCAAACAGCCAAGCTCAGAAAGCACTAAAAAAAACATATAGTTCAACCCTGAGCTTCAGATATTCTCTTCTATTGAATTATTCTTAATGGGGCTCCAAAATATCCCTGGCCCGGTTCAAATAACACATCAAATCTTTATTGTGGTCATAGACCCAAATAACATAAGTATTAATGTGGACTATTTGATTTAGATTTTGCATGAAACTAATCGAGAGAAGCAACCTAGAACTGAGGAGAAACTTCCTGACAGTCGGAACAATTAACCAGTGGAACAACCTGCCTCCAGAAGTGGTGAATGCTCCAACACTGGAAGTTTTTAAGAAGAGACTGGACAGGCATTTGTCTGACATGGTATAGGGTTTCCTGCCTGAGCAGGGGGTTGGACTAGAAGACCTCCAAGGTCCCTTCCAACTTTATTATTATTATTACTATTATTATTATTATTATTATTATTATTATTATTATTATTATTATTATTAAACTTTTATTCACAAAACATGAAACTCAGTCAACTGAACACTCAAATTGACTGGCACTAATGGTTGACACGGGTTGCTGCCAGCATCCTAGGTATCAACCAGGTATCTCATTAAAATGTAAGATGTTCTGAGTAGCACAGTTTTTTGTAGCTTTGCTGGAGTTATTGCTGGAAGTTTCAATTTCTTGACGTGTTTTGTAAAGTTTTTGGACATAGTTCCCAGTGTGTTCCAAATGGTGATCTGTCTGTATTCAGAAGTCCCACAAGATCTTCACCCTCTCATTCTCGACAACTTTTTCCACCCTATGTTCCCACGGCTTTTCGGACACAGGCAAGTCATATTTTTTACACAATGCCCAGTGGATTAGTTTAGCAACTCGGTCATGTCTAGCTTTGTAATCAGTTTGCGCGATTTTGCTGCACTCACATATTAAATGTGAAACAGTTTCAGTTTTGTTGTTGCAAAGTTGGCAATTTGGATTGTCAGTAGATTTTTGTATCTTCGCTTTCATGGCATTAGTTTGTAGTGCTTGTTCTTGAGCAGCCAGTATTAAGTCTTCCGTTTCTTTCTTGATGGTTCCCATCTTAAGCCATGCCCATGTCAAGTTGTTATCACATTTTCCTTCAATGTTTTTCAAATGTTATCCATGAAAAGCTTTAGTTTTCCATCTATTTAATCTACCATCTAGCCATTTTTCCTTATATTCTGCCTTTGTTTCTGTTATTTTAATAATGCTCTCTGTTTTCACAGCCTGCAGCAATTTTTCTGTACTTTGATTCACATAGTCATTCAAACTTCATTTTTCTTCTTCTATGGTTTGGTGGATTTGCAGTAGCCCTCTGCCCCCTATTCTTCTTGGCAGGTACAATCTGTCGATGTCACTTCGTGGATGTAGAGCATGGTGCATTTTCAAAAGTTTACGCGTTTTCCGGTCTAGGTGTTCCAATTCAGCCAATGTCCAGTTGATAATTCCAGTTGGGTAGCGTATCACTGGGACTGCCCATGTATTAATGGCTTTAATTATATTTCCACCATTCAGCTTTGATTTTAGTATTTTGTGGACTCTTCTGACGTATTCCTTTTGTGTTGACTCTTTGACTTTTCCATTCAAGATGTTATCTGCTTCCAATATGCCTAGGTATTTGTAACCGTCATCCTTTGCTAGTGCTTTCATAATACATCCATTTCCCAGTTCTATTCCTTCTATTTTTCCCACTTTTCCTCATTGCATGGATAATATAGCACATTTTCCAAGTCCAAAGTCCATTCTGATGTCGCTGCTAAACAGTTGAACTGAGTTGAGTATTGATTCAAGTTCAGTGTGTCTTTTCGCATGCAGTTTTAAGTCATCCATGTGTAGTAGATGGTTTATCTTGCCATGCTGGGTTGAGATGTGGTATCCCAGTTTTGTGTTTCGTAATATTACTGTCAATGGAATTAATGCAATGTTGAACAGTAGTGGTGAAAGTGAGTCCCCTTGGAAGATTCCTCATCTGATGTTGATTTCACTAATGTTCTCCCCATTTGCTGTTAGAACTGTTTTCCATTTTTGCATATTTGCTTTCAAAAATGTAGAGATGTTTTTGCTGATTCCAAAGTTTTCCAGACATGCATTAATCCAACTGTGGGGTAATGAGTCAAATGCTTTCTTGTAATCAATCCACGCTATATTTAAATAATAATAATAATAATAATAATAATAATAATAATAATAATAATAATAATAATAATAATAATAATAATTATTCTACCCACTTATATGAGATGTATGCAGTAAAGTATATTAAACATTCTATGGCTGATTATATCATGTGAATGACATCAGGAGGCTCTCTTGGTAGAAATAAATAAGATAAGGAAGAAAATCTCTGAAAATGTTAGAAGATATTTTGCTTAAGAAAAGAAATCAATGGATTATTTATTTATTGCCATATGTTTGTCTTTTAAAATAAAACAAGCTATTCTAACAACACTTTAAAAATCATTTTAAATTTGCAATTACAAGCAGTTACACATCGGAAAAGGGATGCTCTGTTATTTGTTGCCTAGATCGTACTCAATATTTAGAGAACATTCTTTGGAAATTACCATTTCATTAGCCCGTTGGCCTCCATTGCTGTTCTCATCATATCACCAAAGATGTTTTAAGAGGGAAAAGCTTTACTGATAATTCTCTGATGTATAGGAGCCATGTGTAAATTAAAGTTGACTTCAAGATACCTCAGCAGCAGGATGAGTTAATTATTCCATGGGAAACAGCAAATGAGGTCCTAGGCAGTCACCCCACATGCCATTTTGTTACCAGGAAGATCTGCACAAGTGACAGGCAAATGTGGATGTGAAATAATTGGCCTTCATTAAAGCATCACATCTTTCTAGGTGTCAATTCCTCAGGAGATAACTCTGTTGTTAGTAGCTATCGGCAGACTTGATAAGCTCCAGATTCAATTTTCAATAGAAGAAAGCTTACGATAAGACAAGACAATAGTGTCCAGAGTTAATTTGCTCTAATGAGTGATGACTCTCTAAATTTCCAGCCAGAAAAAATGGGTAACCTACCATTTTATCAGTAACCTCAGCTTTGGAGTTGAAAGATAGCGCTTTGGTCCTTCTTAAAGTAAGTTAAAAAACAATCCAACAGTTTCAGACCTGATATTTTATTCTTCCATGTGCATATTTTTCATACCCTGGGATGTAATCCAAAATATACACTGCTTACATTAATCATGGATTTTATGGCATAAAAGTGGACTTATCAATTTCCTTCAGCTTCTCTCTTTTTTGCTTATCATGTTGTTCAAGTGAACAAACAGTGATCTTCTATATAGCTACTGTACAGATCCAAATCTGTTTAGCTTTTATTAGGTTGCACACAGTGCCTTGATATGTGTATATAAAATTGTAGAGGTGAAAAGAAGTTGTTTCTTTTTAATGTTTACCGCAAAAAAAATATGTCAGTCAAAGTTACCAGCAATAGCTCTCTCTATAAATAGAAACATTAAGGATCAGGCTGTTACAACTTTTCTTTCCTTCTGAAATATATGATAGATTATTTATCTGTCTGTCTGTCTGTCTGTCTACTCCATCTATCTATCTATCTATCTATCTATCTATCTATCTATCTATCTATCTATCTATCTATCTATCTATCTATCTTCTATCATTTATCTATCCATCTATCTGTCTATCTATCTATCTATCTATCTATCTATCTATCTATCTATCTATCTATCTATCATCTATCTAGCTATGTAGCTATCATCTATGTAATTTAAAAGTAGCACCTCTCCCCTGTAAAATGAAATCATGCTATTCATTTATAATTTCAGAATGTTATTTTCTTATCTCATTCCTAACTCATTCTAAGCAGAGAAAAATCTGGTCATAAATTTATCCTATAGTTAAATTTAGAAGGAAGAATAACTCAGCTATTTCTCAATTCTTACCTTGTACAGACTTGAAAATCTGGCTGAACCACCACCATTGCTGACTAACTTAAAAATAAGACTGGATCATTCAAAGATACAAATCACACCTTGTGTGATCTGGAGGGTCTGTGCTATGGTTTCTCAAAAAGCAATAGCGATGTCAGGAAGAAATAATTCATTAGTTTTACTTCATATGCAGCTGATTAATTTAATGATATAGCACCTCTGTTTTTTAAAAAACATTTCCAAAATCCTTATTTTCACATTGAAAAAAGACAAGAGCTGCTAATCAGATAACAAGAGTCAAACACTCAAATCTAAATCTTGTTTAAATTTGTGAGTCTAAATATTTTGACAATATATGCATGGACACTTTTTTCCACACCAAGGCTATGATTATTGATGGAAATAGTATTCAGAAAATATAGGATTTGATTAATACAATTATGGAAGAATGCAAGTTTTTAAATGAATATTAATTAAATGATATGCAATGATCATTTAATGATCCACATTAAATTGAAAACAAATAATGCTTGTTCTTCGACATGTATTGCTATGGATTGACATATTTCTGGAAAGCTATGGACAAATTGTATAGCTCTGAAAATATCCACAATTTTGTTTTGCTTTGTGCAATCTGAACTTTTTAAAAAATGAGAATCTAAAATATATAATGCAACATGAAACCATGATCTAACTTTCACCCAGAACATGGGATATTTCATTCCGTGAAATTAGAGTCATGGTCGCACAGTGATTAGAATGCAGTATTGCAGGCTAATTCTGCTGGCTGCCGGCTGCCTGCAGTTCAGCAGTTCGAATCACTTCTGCTCAAGGTTGACTCAGCCTTCCATCTTCTGAGGTCAGTAAAATGAGGACCCAGATTATTGGGGGCAATAGGCTGACTCTGTAAACTGCTTAGAAAGGGCTGTAAAGCAATGTGAAGTGGCATATATGTCTAAGTGCTATTTGTTATTGTTATTCCACTTTTGGTCACCCCTATGAGTTAAAGACGGACCTCAAGACTAGTAGTTCTTGAATCCCAAAACCAAATTAGCTAAAAGTGGTGTTGAGCAGAGGTGGATTGTTGTTAAGCAGTAAGTGTGCTCTACTTTTAATGCTCAGCTATAGAAATACACGTGGAGTAATACATTGCCTCTTATGGATAGAATGATGTACGTATTATGGAACATCCAGGACCTAAGGCAAAATCAGACTACTTGGCTTTTATTAATCTATATGGTGAGATATATGCAGTCCCAAAGCAAAGACTCAAGGGCTGGGATAATTGCTCTCATGTAGTTTAAAAAAGGAATTGCCATTGTACAAAACTGCTTTCCCCAAATAACCATTGATATAAAAGAAGTAATTGTTGGTCCTCAGGCAGTTCAATCCAGTAGATTAAGTTCTGAGTCTTAGACTTTATGACCTATTGTTCTAGGAATTGAATTTGTTCCACTTCTTTTGCCACAATCCAATTAACACATCCGGCTAACACATGATCCAATTAGCACATCCAGGAAAGAAACCTATCCCCATTGGAGATGGGGAGACAGGGATCTGACAACAGTGTGATCCTGTTTGACATAGTTTTTCAGTACTAGGAGGTGTGGTAAGGTAAAGACAAATGTAACATTGAAAAGTTCTTTTAATAAGAATGGGAAGAAGTAAATTAATTCACGTTAATAGATTATTAAACTTTAATGGAGTTTTGCACTTTCAAGACCTACATGTAAATTAGAACCCAGCTATACACTGTAATTGTCCTGATAATTTCAGACCTGATAAGCTTCTTTCTGAGTTTCTTTCTCTTCCCATTGTGCAGCTATGGGTTCCCCTCCTTTTATTTTATTTTATTTTATTAGACTTATATACCGCCCTTCTCCCATAGGACTCAGGGCGGTTCACAAGGTTTTTTAAAAACAATACAGCAAGTTACAAAATTAAAAACAGATAAAATGATTAAACTAACCTTGCAACTAAAAACCCCAATAACAATTAAAATACAATTAAAACCCCGGTTAATACTCTCAGTCCAGGCCAGAAAGCTCGAAGAGCCAGGTCTTCAGGTCCCAGCGGAATGAGCGAAGGTCAGGGGCAGTCCTAAGCTCTACAGGCAGCTGGTTCCAAAGGGCCGGCGCACCCACAGAGAAGGCCCTCCCCCTGGGTATTGTCCGCCGGCAATCTCTTACCGGCGGTACCCTGAGAAGACCCTCCCTGTGGGAGTGCACAGGACGAAGGGAGCTTGATGCTGGCAGCAGGTGTTCCCTCAGATATCCCAGACCCAAGCCATCAAGGACTTTATAGGTCATCACCAGCACCTTGAATCTCACCCAGAGGGCAACCGGAAGCCAATGCAGCTCGCGGAGTAGAGGTGTTACATGGGAGTATCGGGAAGCCCCATCACAACCCGTGTGGCTGCATTCTGCACCAGCCCCATGTAGAGAGCGTTGCAGTAGTCCAGAGTAGTGCTCTGGAGTGCTTCTCCTTAAGAAAAGGCTGGCAAAGGGATTTCATCAGCTATTTTCAAGCAGAGTGCCAGAAACTATTGAAGAAGGCGGCAAGCTCAAAGCCTCCAATGGAGGCTGTTAATGAACACTGAGTTTGCTGAATCTACTTAAACACATTTTGGAGAAAAGGGATTATGGTTAAAAAAAGAGCTTTGACACAACACAGCAATTAATATCAATTGGATGAAAGGACCTTCAACCCATGGAAAGACTCAAAGATGAAATAAAAGGATTAAATAGTTAAAACCTTGCCTGAAGTTTGGACTAAGAGAGTTAAAAAATAGGATACCACAAAGTCACATTGCTTCTTGTTAATTAGGCAATGGAAAACTTTCAAAAGAATTAATTAAATAAAATGTATCTCTGTTGGGGGATTTTTTTTTAGATTTCAGAAGAGAATGATTGACACCATTAAATAAAGAGACTGACTAGAAATAGGAAATTTAAAAAGATCCCAACCCAGAGAGATATGGTACATTTCAAGACTGCATTATTAATACAGGAGGATGGAGAATTTAAGATGAAGCCAAGAGAAAAATTGACTGCAGAAGAATATAGTTTTCAATGGTTTTCATGTGCTATGTTAAGATAAAAGTTTAATATGGAATTTAAAAATAAAACTGAAATTAAAAAACACAAAACAGAATTTGAATTATGTACAAATGATGGATACATGATAGCAAAAAGTTAAAAGAAAGGTAAAAATATATTAAAGTTGGATATAATATACTGATGGATACTTGGAAGAGAATGTGGGTAACTGGTATCAGATTTACACTGTGACATAATTTAAGAGAAAACTTTCATAAAATGATGTATCATTGGTATATGATACCAGAAAAATTATCAAAAATATACAAAGGTAGTTTAAAACAGAATTGGAAATGTGATAAACGTGACAGGAAATTTTACCATGCCTGATGGACTAATGAGAAAGCTAAGAAATTTTGGATACAAAATCACATGTTGATGCAAAGGATAAATATTGTGAAGATTTTTTTTTATTGGGGCTTACGGACAATGACCTAGAAAGAAGTCATGATGGATTGATTTTGTGTATGGTAATTGCAGCAGGACTATTGTATGCTCAATAATGGAAGAATAATGAAATTCTCACATTGGAAGGATGGTTTGTGAAAATGTCAGAACTTACTGAGAAGGCAAAGTTGACCTCTGGTCAGAGGGACAAAAAAACAGCACAAAATCTTCTGAAAGACTGGAAACCTTATATGCTGAAAGAGGGAAAATAATATAATGATTTATGGGGTTGGAGATTAAAAAGATATATGTGAGGAAGGGATTTGTATAATATTTAAGAAAAGGTCATTATTTCATTAGTTTCTTTTGATTTCTAGCATCTTTTTCTTTCTTTCCTTGTTTTACCTACTATATTGAAAAAAAATTCAACAAATATAAATAAATAAAAAAGGAAGTTGATTGACATTGAGCGATTACATTAAGTCAATTGCAGTGTCCAGTGTAGTATTTGTGATACTAACCCTAACCCTAACAAAACTTGTCTCCAAATCAAGTTATTTAAAAGGGAAGAAATATTCACCTTGTTTGTCATGTACAACTGGCCTTTATTGCTCTAATCTTTTGTTGTTGCTACACACTGTGCTAGCTAATTGAATAATAAAATTTGCTTAATTTAAGGTTAACTGATTTGTAGTTCTTTAAAGTGAATTTCAAGTAGGTGCTAATTTGAACTCACTAAATTAGATTTGACTATTGCATCTGTTTACTTTAGTATGTCTATTAATTTCCCTGATGGTAACATTTCCTGGAATTAATATAGCTGTTTTTCATCTCATGTTGGAATCATTTTTTTTAGTATGTGATTTGATCTCACCCTAATTATATCATTAGATGACTAAACATATTGAAGAGGTTTATTTATAAATCTTGGAAATAATGTAAATGTTTGTGATTCCACTAGCTGAAAGTGAAAACTCATATTTTAAAATGTTTACAGAGGCAGTTATTCTTCATAGTTCGGGACAGACTTACTTGTATGCAAGGGAATCAGAGGGAAAGAACAGTGAAAAGGATTTAGGGAACTTAGATTTAAAGAAATGTGACTGCCCAAATCAAGTAAAGTTATCATTCTTCTGCTCTGAAACTGGTCATATCACAGCTAGATTATTGCTTCCAGTTCTGTGGACCACATTTTAGGAATGTGTCCAGAGGACAGCAACTAAAAGGATAAAGGACTGGAATAAAAACAAATAATGTGAAACTGTTAGGGGAACAGTCAAAAAAGATTTCAGGGAGATATGATAGATTTCTTTGTGTATCCAAAGAGTTGCCATTTAGCAGATGATATTTCTCTTTTTCAGGCTCCTGGAAAACACAAAGTTTCTGCTCACCAGAGAAACAGTAGAATCTATTCTTATTTGAAATACCAATTGAAATTTTGTTAAAAAAAGAAAAGGTGTTAGAAAATGAACATATTATATAGAGAGTTTAGTTTTGAAAGGGTTGAACAATAAATGGAATGCCTTAATGAGAAAGAATTCAGATTTTGCTTTTTCCTATAGTATTTGAAAAGTGAAACTGATTCAGACATTGAATTCAGTGCAATTCAAATTTCAGAACTCATTTGGAAAACTGAATTGATTAGCCCTGTCAAACTGATTTGGGAAAAAAGTGTATATCTTTGTAGGCAAAAACCTTTCAAATCTTGAAACAAGGCCTGTTTCAAATCAACATGGAGGCTTTTGATTTGATTCAATGTCATTTCTGAGAGATCTGATTCAGAAACTTGAAGCAAATCAATAAAGCAATCTGACTACTTTGGAATGAAATCTTTAAACTCAACATTCACAAAATCTACAAGCAGTAGAAAAAGATGAAGTCTCTCCCTTCACTTTGGCCTTCCCTGCTGCCATTTTAATACCCCAATTCCTTGTAGCAGTCTTCCTATTAGCCAATATACATTTTCAATACACTTGTCTGGATTTCACTGAAGAACGTGATTCAGAAAGGTAATATTCAAATTTGTTATTTTTTTTAAAAAAAATATTTTCTCTCCCTGCACAGTCTGATCAAAAATGGATCCAACTCCAACAAAATGCAGACAGTATGAACCCTCAGGCCACTGTAGTCTTCTGTGACCTGATGTCCTTCACTGATATTGGAACCACAGCTCCCAAAGTCATCAATGGCTATATTGGTTGAAATATCAAGGAGTTGTAATCCAATGAAGGTTGTATCAAACGCCTTGCTTTGCTATGCCGATCTCATTGCTACGAGACTATTATGCACTGTGTTGGTATTATGAGTAATTCACTACAAGGGATATGTGGGGGGCTGGCATGTGTGCATCTAAACAGATAGCTACTTTCTCAATGAATTATATAGTTCCCAAAGGACCTCAGATAAAACAAAATTTGCCTTGGCTTTCTTCCTGTAGGGAATGGGCCATCCTGTATCAAGTCAGAAAATTCAGACTGCTGATACAGTTCAACAGAGGAATTATTGAGTCTGTCATTTGTACTTCTATGACTTTCTGGTTTGGTACAACAAACAAACAGGACAGGCACAGACTTCAACAGATATTTAGGACTGAAAAGAAAAAAAACTATAGCAACCAGCCTATTTTCCATTGAGGATCTGTATTCTGTGTGAGTCAGAAAGAGAGCTGAGAACATATCTACTACAGACCTTTCACCTCGTGAACATAAACTGTTTCAACTCCTCCCCTTGTGACACTGCTACAGGGCATTGCAGGCCAAAACAACTAGACCCAGAGACATTTTTTTCCCCTTGTGCCATCACTCTGCTGAATACTTAATTCCCACAGTACTGTCTTCATATTGAAGCATATTTACCCATGTAGTATGGCTGTATCACTTTTATTCTTTTCATCTGTCCCACTACTTTCTTTTATTGGTGTCATTATTATGATTATTATTACTTGGAAGTTATGATTATTTTTACTTTGTTATTTTGCACGTACACTGAGACCTTGTGCAGCAAAGACAAATTCCTTGCGTATTTATCACATTTGGGCAATACAGTAAAGTGTTCCGTTCCGTTTCATTTCATTCCCAATCAATCAGAATAGAGCTGGGAAGGGACCTTGGAAATGTTTTAGTCCAACCCACTGCTCAAGCAGGAAAGCTTATTCCATTTCAGACAAGTTACTGTCCAGTCTCTTCTTAAAATCTTCCAGTGAAGTACTCCAACTTCTGACCTACAATTTCTGACTCCTATCCTATCCTATCCTATCCTATCCTATCCTATCCTATCCTATCCTATCCTATCCTGTCCTGTCCTGTCCTGTCCTGTCCTGTCCTGTCCTGTCCTGTCCTGTCCTGTCCTGTCCTATCCTATCCTATCCTATCTTATCCTTATCCCTATCCTATCCCTATCCTATCCCTATCCCTATCCCTATCCCTATCCCTATCCTATCCCTATCCCTATCCCTATCCCTATCCCTATCCCTATTCCTTTCTATTCTCATTGTAGCCTACTTTGGAAAGTGGGCTCTGTAGAGAGCATATGTGAAGGACTTTGAACTCTTACACTTCTCTTTCCTGCTGCCCTGGTACTACATCAGAACGCTGTCTTGCAGGATGCAAGCGTGAACTGCTAGTGATCATTTGTTCCTCTTTCTTTGACTGGATATGCCTTTTACAATAGTTCATTTTATATCCCAACTTTCCTCTCGGAAATGAAGCAGCACACCTAGGTCTTTCCTGTCCTTGTATCTTCACATCATTAGTTCTGTGGGAGGGCTAGGATGAAAGACAGTGGACTGGTGCCGTGTCCTCGCGAGCTGCATGTCTGAGATTGGACTTCTTCCAGCCTAATATTTTAATAATGGCCTTAAAGTCACGCTTGCTTGCTTCATTCCTTTTATGCCATGCAATCAGAGCTTTTGACTCCTGCATGATTTCTATTTAAAATATAATTTCCTTTTCATTAACGGTCTGTTCCATAGCATGATGTGGTGCTGTGATATAGCAGAAAAACAGAATAAAAGAGTTGGAAGGGAACTTGGAGGTCCAACCCCCTGCTTAAGCAGGAGACCCTATACCACTTAAGAGAAATTGTTGTCCATTGATGGAGCACCCACAACTTCTGGAGGAATGTCGTTCCACTGATTAATTGTTCTCCTTAGTTCCAGGTTGCTTCTCTCCTTGATTTGTTTCCGTCTGTTGCTTCTTGTCCTGCCTTTTGGTGCTTTGAAAACTAGTTTGATACCCTTGTCTTTGTAGAAGCCCCACAACTGCCATCATGTCATCCCTATTCCTTTTCATTAAACTGAACATACCCAGTTTCCTGCAACCATTTTTCGTATGTTTTAGCCTCCAGTCCTGTAATCACCTTCGTTGCTCTTTTCTGCACAGTTTCCAGAGTCTCTAAATCTTAGCATAATACAGCATTTAGGCTGTACTGCTCCATAGCAGTTTACAACACTCTCTGGGTGGTTTACTATGTAGAAGCCTTCTTTGCATATTGACCCCAATAATCTGGCTCCTCATTTTACCGACCTCGGAAGGATGGAAGGCTGAGTCAACCTCAAACCGGTCAGGATTGAACACCACGCTGTAGGGCAGAGTTTGCCTGCAATACTGCACTTTAACCATTGTGCCACTAGGGCTCATAGGATTACACTGCTATTCACATGTAGAGATAGGCCTTGACTTACAACAGTTCATTTAGTGAAAAAAGTGATTTATGACTGTTTTTCAATCTTATGACCGTTGGAGCAATCCCATGGTCACATGTTCAAAATTTCGATGCTTGGCAGCTGACTCGTATTTATGATAGTTGCAGTGTCCTGGTGTGTGTGTGTGTGTGTGTCATGTGATCCCCTTTTGCGACTTTCTGGCAAACAAAGTTAATGGGGAAGCCAGTTTCACTTAACAACCGTGTTATTAACTGAATAACTGCAGTTCACTTAACAACTGTGGCAAGAAAGGTCATAAAGTGAGGCAAAACTCACTTACCAAATGTCTCACTTAACAGCAGAAATATTGGGCTCTGTTGTGGTCATAAATTGAGGACTATCTGCAGTACGACACAAATCACCACACTCTTTACTGCAGCAGAAAGCCAGCATTTTGCTCATATTCATCTCATCCTTGATGTATCAATCATCTCAACCAGCCTTTCCAGCAACAAACTTGTCATTTCTCGGTCATGGTATTACATTTTTCCAAATGCAAGTTGTCTTAAATTTTAAACACTTTAATTAATTGTGCTCCAGTTTTCGTGGGTGTTTTTGGTGAGCTACCGGAAAGACGGAAAGCTAAAAGGCTTAATGAGTACAGGACAATTTATCGTTAATTAGTTTTTTCCCCCTTTTGATATTTTTACAGCTGCTTAACATTAGCTTCTTGTTTGATCACAGATTCTTGAATAAATTAGAGGTTATTGTGCTTAGCAGTTGGATGATCTGCAGTTGCCTTCAGCCTTCTGCAGTAATTCGATACACTCCTCCTCTTTAGTTTTATAAGTCAGGCTTAGACAGCCTTGTTGTTTCCACAAATTTCAAACTACAGCTCCCACAATCCCTTCTCATAGGGCATGTTGATGGTACTGATGGAATTCAAAGTCCAAAACATCTGAACTGCACCGCATTTGTCCTGCCATTTTAATAGCTCCCTCCCCCCCACTTCCATTCAATCATGTCCATTTCTTGGAGACTATCTGGACAAATCCCTGCAGTTTTCTTGGCAAGGTTTTTCAGGAAGTGATTTGCCATTGTTACTTCCCAGGGCTGAGAGAGAATGACTGGCTCAAGGTTACTCAACTTGTTTTGTGCCCAAGACAGAATGATAACTCTCTCCATTTCTAGCCTGATGACTTAACCACTACACCAGACTGGCTCTCTTTTAACAAAATAATAGAATAACAGGATTGGAAGGGACATTGAAGGTCTTCTAGTCCAACCCAACCAAAAGACCCTATGCCATTTCAGGCAAGTGGCTGTCCAGTCTTTTCTTAAAAGCCTCCAGTGATGGAGCCACCACAACTGCTGAAGGCAAGCCCTTCCACTGGTTTCACTAGGTTGCTTCTTTCCTTGACTAATTTCCATCTGTTGTTTCTTGTATCACCTTCTTGTGCTTTGGAAAATAGATTGATCCCATCTTCTTGGTGGCAGCCCCTTAAATATTGGAACACTGCTATAATGTCTCCCCTAGTTCACTAGACTAGCCATACATAATGTCTGCAACTGTTCTTCATACGTTTTAGCCTCCAGTCCCCTAATCATCTTTGTTGCTCTTCTCTGCACTTTTGCCCAAGTCTCCATATTTTGTTTAAATGATGCAGTGACCAAAATTGGTCACCACTACTGTTATATTGTAGCCGCCGCATGGACACAATGAAGAGATTGGGTACATGACTGTTCCTTTTATTGATTACATAATGGAAGCTGTCGTCCTACCCTCATCCCCACCTTATATACTACTGATGCCCTGCCAGCTAACCAACCCGATTGCTCTATTTTCCCACCTGTCAGGTAACACCCAACCCAGTGTCGTATTTTTCCCGCCAGACAGATTTACCTATCACATCAACTGGGTGATGATGTCCATGATGTTAGGTTGGCTGTGCCAGTCAAGCATCCTACATACACAACAACTACCCACTACCTACATTCAAAGCCCATCCAAATATTGGGCTGAAATATTAAGATTTTTGTTTTCCTCCCCCGTACCCCAGAAGATATGCAGTTGCTTTAAAGTGGTCACTCCTAGACATCTGAAAATGGATGAGTGGGACAGTGTTTCCTTTGTCTCTATAACACAATTTCCTTGCAATGCTAGATAACCAGAAAAGGATGGGCTGAATGAGGATAAATGTGTGTCTGTGTGTGTGGGGGGGAGAGACACACACAAGGGAGAGAATGTTCCTTTTGCTCTTCAAAGGTCATGGTTGTACAATTAATTTATGGCTTCTGGATCTTCATCAGCACCAGTTCAAATCATAGAATGGCTGTTCCATTAGGAATGTGCATCCTGGTACAAGTCGGCATTTATGCCTCTGCCATTCATCACAATTCAAGCATCCACTTAAATTGCAAAGTAACAAGAAAGTGGGGAGAGGAAGAAGTACCGAGGCAACCATTGGCTCAGCCACTTTCTGTTTCATATATTGAATTTTCTTCTTATGTGAAGATAAATAGCTGTTCCGGTCCCTGATATTTTATGTGCCGACATTTTAATCTGGGGGACTCTGGAAAATTACTCCTTATCAAACTTCTTTCTGATATATTATTCACTTCCAGAGAGGCTGATTCATTTTACAGGAAATGGTAACTGCGGAGGAGGAGTTGTCTGCATATCATGATCTTCTTTGATTAGGGGTGCTGCAAATGTAGTAAGATTTTTAAGGTTGGCAATATAAGCAATCTGTAGAAATCTAAACAAAATCCACAAGAAGAAAGAAAGAAATTGCTGGTTTAGAATAATGGCTTGGCATAAGAAGAAGAGCAGCAGGAATTGGACCATAACTTGGTACTAAAGAAGTTTTCTACACATTTTCTCTGTATAATGCATAGCATGGGATTAAGCACATTATCCATAGACTTCCTATGGCCTTTAAAAGTCATAGATTTCATTGCAGGTAAGAGCAATAAATCTGAAGATTTTTGGAGAATGGGAGAAAATGAGCAAACAAGAAGCTTATAAGAGTCTCTCTCTGTGTGTGTGTGTGTGTGTGTGTGTGTTTCTCTCTTTCTCTGTTTGTTTGCTTTTGAAGCAGATACAAGTAAGCCTCATGATCACTGCTGATAAATGTAGAAAAATCTAATTGTCCTATGAGCTGAGAAGTAGATGAATGGGTTGCAAAGACACAGATCGATAGCATTAAAAATGGAAAAGAAAAACACAACTTCTTTCAATTGTGTCTTCTCCTACCCTTTTTAAAAGAAAGGTGAGATTTGTGCTTGATAATGAGCCCATGTGACTAATAACCTTTCGTGTTTGAAGAAATAGCTAATTAATGAGGCCCCATTTGGATCTTCAAGAACTGCCAGAACTTGAAGTAGGTCAGTTTGCTTATGTTTGGCTGCCTCGCTCTCCTTAACGACTTAAGATTCTATAGCAGAGAAATATTTTTTTCCCTTCCAGGTTCCAAAATGACTCTTCTATGAATCCTTGCAGTAAATTGCAAGGTTCTTGCAGGTTCTAATTTAGCAGCAATCTGTTCCAGAACAGACTAGATTTCTTTGGACAATACTGGGCTTCTATCCATACTTCTACATTCTTGTTCCAGTAACTGAATCTCAGCATCCTTTATTTTTCTCCTGTTAATTTGCTCCATAACTTGTTTATTCACCTTATATATTTGTTGCTTTTCTGTATATTTACTTCAGTTGTTTAGATGATTTTCCCCTCTCAGAGCTGATAGATAATATAGGGTTATGGTAATAGAGTACCTTTCTAGAATTACTTGCCCTTCCTGTTGCCATAAATACCCATCTTCTATGCAGGTAAATTGCAACTTGCCGAATTTAAAATGGGAGTGAACAGAGGAGTGAAAATTCAATTCTCAAGAAAGTTAACCTGAGTTTGCTGAGAATGTGTATTGTTGTTGTTGTCCAAACTCATCCCAGGTAGGATGGAATCCTCTTCACTAAAG
This sequence comes from Vipera ursinii, assembly GCF_947247035.1. Classification (NCBI taxonomy): domain Eukaryota; kingdom Metazoa; phylum Chordata; class Lepidosauria; order Squamata; family Viperidae; genus Vipera; species Vipera ursinii. The sequence goes on along the minus strand of NC_139519.1, from coordinate 12,776,827 downwards.
ATTATGGACTGTAATCCACCATGTTGGTCCAGTGTATATTTTACAAATTCTCAGTTTAGGGCTAAGAGAGGAGATTGGCTTCTTTTAGTTAGGAAAGACAAAATCCTAGTCTCCCTGCTCTAATCCAGCACCTTAACTACTATATCAAAATGGCTTTCAGTTCAATATACACACATATGTGTCATGCACGAAGAATCAGGGTCACACATAACTTCCAGTTCTGAAGAGTTATTGGTCTTATTACAGATGAAACGAGTCAACTAACATACAATATTAAATTGGCACCAGATAATAGTCAACGGAATTCAAGAGGGGTTCGACCTAAACCCAACACAATGACTCCAGGCTGGTGACTTCCTTAACTCTGCCCCCTAACTTTGCCTACTCTTCTCCTACAATATGTACTAATAACAACAAAAGCACTATGATGATTTCTGCTTCTCCTGGCAACCTTCTTGTTGCTTTTAAGCATATTGTTACCTTTTTCATGCTACTTTATTATAAAAGTCAGGCTCTGTGAGATGGGCAGCTATGTAAATATGAATGAATAAACAAATGAATAAATAAATAAATTTTCCTTGTATAAACAGGGCAGCACAGTTCCATGCAATCTTAATGTAACCTTCAAATGAAATTTGGACCTCAGATCTGGAATTAATGGGACATGAGCCTTCTATGCTCATCAGAAAGAAAATACTTCTTTTACAAAGCCTTTGAAGTACACACTTTGACTTTGAAAGTTAAGTACGCTTACCTGCATTAATTAACTTTGAAGTTAGTAAGGGTATATTTGCACTTTGCTTATGTACTGATGTCACTACATTCAATACTTCTCTACAGTGTTGTACAACTTGGCATGTGTAGAATTTGGCATAAGAAGAGCATAGCACAAATTGCCTCCATTTGTAGAAAAGGAAATGAACCATTGCCTCTAGAGTTGTGAAAAATTTATTTAGGCTTTTGGAGATGAAAGAAGTTGTAACATTCCCAGAGTCATTGAGCAGATTTGGAAGCAATTTCATTACATTCAGTCCAAGCATCACATTCCTGTTCAGACCTGGAAGAGTAATGCACATTGGCTCTTGAAGCCAATTGCCCATTCTTTGTGAATGCATTGCGGCTCCAGCAGTGTTATAAGAACTTTCTTCTGTTTATTGCAATAGCTTGCTCGGGCTGAAAAGACTCGATCCATTTTCTTTCAATTGTGATCTTGATCCATTTTCTTTCAATTGTGGCAGGAAATGCTCACTGACTTTATTAGGTTTTTGCTTGAAAAGGTCTTTATCTCTTTTGCAAGATTCTTTCCGCTCTGAAATATTGGGCACTTCTTCAATCTATTGGCTTAGCGAGTTCCTTTTATTATTACCCTCCTCACTATTTGAAAGCCTATCTTTCAAAAAAAGACATTTTGGCAGGAGTTGCAATTGAGGTTATCCTTTCTGCCATATTGGACTTTCACGGTTCTTTGGAGGAAAATCCCAAGATAAATGGGCGTTCATTTATTGCAGATGAGATTGATAGAGAGAGGAAATCTGAAATGATGTATTAATTTCAGAGCACAATATAAGGCTGCATACAAAGTGACATCTTTATAGAGGTATCCTTTGAAATCAGCAAAGTGGAGTCATTGTTTGCATTTGGACCAAGACATAAAAGCTTCTTTCTGTGAACTGAAGTTTGGATTCAGTCAAATTCATTGACTTCTTAATCATTCTACTCTCACTTGGTAAAGAAAGATGCCCCAGAAAGTTAACATATTTATAACAATGTGAAAGAAGTATGTGAAGTGGGATGGTTATGGGTTAGTTTATATTTTTGTACAGATTTTTATACAATCTGTGCAAATGAGTAACAATTAAATTAGCAAAAGCAGAATTAATCGACTGTTCTGGTTTCAAAGGGTAAGCAGAGTTTTTGTTCTGTTGATTTCCTTCTGAATTTTAAATCACCAGTCTTGAAAAATGACTTGGGTTTGCCAAAGCATATTTCTTACCTGATTTCTCTCTCCCTCTATAATTATTCAATATTGAACTATGCAATGGATGTGTGAATGATATCTACTTACATCAAATGGACTGAAATAATTGATTAAACTGCTGGTCCACCCTTGCATGTAAAGCAACAGGAGCTAATAGATGCATATTTGTGAATCAGTCTGCTAGGAAATCACTATTCATGGCCACATGTGGTACATTTTATAATGTGATACTTTGCTATTTTGAATAAGCAGTTATAAATAAAAAATCTCTCTCAAGATTAGGTTATCTGATTTTGAATTCCTCACAGGAACTTCCCCTCAGTTCTAAATGTCAGGCATCTTTCAAATCAAGTCTACACCCTTTGAGGGAGAAAGATAATCTCTCTACTTTTCTAATAATCTTTCACTTTCTGCAGCCCCCACCCCAAAAATAAATATTAATGTAGAGAACGAGGTTGCTAATTTGGAATGTTCTTTCACAGATAAAGGAAAATCTGCAACAATGCATTACTATTTATATTATTATTATTCCACCCTCACAAAAGAAGTCTCTACCCCATAGTGAAAATACATAGTGTACATTATGGATATTTAGAATGCAGTGGGTATCAATTTTATAAACATTTTTATTGTAGGTTATCTTTGCATAAACAGATGTGCTTTTAATTGGAGCCTACAGCTTGACTACATTTCCTGTTTTCAAAATTGCAAACTTTTTAATAAGCAAATTGGGTTGCTGATAGATACATAATTTGTTTGCTGCCTCTGAAAGTTCATCTCCTAGTACTCAAAAACGGTGTTATGTTATATATCATATGAGAACCATTTTGGTGTAGTGGTTAAAACATCAGGGTAGAAAATGGGGTACCGTGAATTGTAGTTCTGTCTTAGGCCCAAAAGCTGGGTGCTCTTGGACCAGTCTCTGCTTCTCAGCTCTAGAAAGGAGACAATAACAAATGACTTTTGAAAAATTAATGTGTCTTTCTGTGTGTGCTATTTTTATCCCCACATTTCCCCTCAGAACTCATAATCCATCTCCATCACCTACCGGTTCCACAAATGCTTTTTCTTCACAGCTTTATAAACCCTCTCTGCCCCAAAATTGATCATATGGAATTTTGAATTTTGAACCTGGCCTCTCCAGTTCTGCTCTAATACTCTAGTACATAGTAAACAACAAAGGATTTGTTGTGCAAAGGTTTGAAAGTACTCCCCATTTTTTTTTAAAAAAGGGAGGTGGAGATCCATCCTCACACTTCTGGCTTTCTGGAAGGGCCTTAAAACTTGATTCTGCTGGTTGACCATGATGGGGGTGTGCTATGCTGAAGGTGATTGGTGGAGATAAAAATCTATATTCTTCCACACCATTTGCCTTTTTAGTTCTTAGCCTTTATTTAACTGCTGTTAATTTTAATGTTTTTATATATGTGGTTTATGCCATTGCAAATCACTCAGAATCATTTTAGATAGTGAGGTGGATGGCATATAAATGTAATAAATAAGTAAGTAAGTAGATAGATAGATAGATAGATAGATAGATAGATAGATAGATAGATAGATAGATAGATAGATAGATAGATAGTCTCTCCAAGAATAAAACTAGTGCTGAAACCACTAAAATACAAATGTTGCTCAAGTTTTCCTGGCAAGGGTATTTCAGAGAACCATTAGCAAGGTTCTGCCTGTAATATTGTCTGCTTTTGCTCAACAAAGGGTAGTAGCAATAGCACTTAGATTTATATACCACCCCCAAAGTGCTTTACAGCAGTCTCTGGGCAGTTTACACAGTCAGCATCTTGCCCCCAACAACCTGGGTCCTCATTTTACTGACCTTAGAAGGATGAAAGGCTGAGTTAACTTTGAGCCCATCAGGATCAACCTCCAGGCTGTGAGTAGAGTTTGTCCGCAGTTCTAACCACTGCACCACCAGGCCCTTTGATGATAGAATTACAGAACAAAAGAGGGAGCTATTTTATATCCTAATACTGGAGAGAACTATGGTAGGACAGGATCATCTTTCTCTTTTCCTGCTTATGCAAATCTGCAAAACAAGAAGCTGCATTAGACAGAGGTCTAATCCCATATTTGATCCCATATTCACACAGTTGCTATGAATAAAAATGCACCTTCAGTAGATGTGATGTTTATTTCATTGGCAGATATTTGTTGACCTGCCCTAATGCAATCTTAGTTATTCAGTTAATACATTTCTAGATTGACTTTAAATTAAACATTGATGGAAATTGACTAGGTCAGATCCGGAGTTAAATAGTGGTTACACATATTTTTGAAGATTTTCAAGGTTGCCAACGTGTCACTTTTATCTTAATACATAAAACATGCAAATACACAGTTGGAAGAATATATTTTCCCCCTTGAATGCCCTGTGATTAAGAAGTGCTGGAAAATAAATTGGATTTTTTTTTAAAAAAAAGTTGATACTATTAAAAAAAATCTCATGACCATGTTGCAGATGTTCAGTCTCTGTCCAACTCAACTACCAATTTTATTCTAAAATTGCATCTATTTATTCTGACCCAGTCTGTGTGGGATTTATCAGAAGAGAAGAATTCAGATTCATTTCCTGCAGGATTTCCAGAAGAACTTATTTGAATCTCTAGAAACTGCTTACTTTTTAGTGCTTTTATGTATGGGTGTACACATAAAAAGAAAGAAAAGGGCAAAGGGAGAAGGGAAGAAATGTTTAAATATGAAAGAATAAGAATTGAGAGTAGGTACAATTTTTCTCTAAATTGAAATTAATACCAATATCAATTAAAATTGGTTTCATTATGCAATATTTTCCATTTTCCAAAATTCCTTTCTCAAAATTGTTCTTCTATAACCATGGCTTTTCCCCAGGTAGTCCAATGTCAATTGAATAGTTTGTAAATATAATTCCAATTGGTACAAGTCCTTCTAGAACAGGGGTGTCAAACTCAATTTCATTGAGGGCAGCATCAGCATTGCGGTTGCCCTCAAGGGGCCGGGTGGGTGTGGCCAGGGTGGGCGTGGCCTACTGGGTGGGCGTGGCTAGAGTGCATATGGCCTACTGGGTGGGCATGGCCAGCTCTACATCGTTGGCATCAAGGGTGCCTATGGGGGCCTGGGCAGGAGTGGGACAGATCTGAGGGTCTCTGGCAGAAGGAGGGTCTCTGGGCCAGGGCCAAGGCAGTGGGGGTCGTTCCCTCACTTTTTCCAGGATGGCTTTGTGGGCCACATGAAACCACTTTGCTGGCCGGATCTGGCCCCCGGGCCTTGTGTTTGACATGTTTGTTCTAGAAGGATATTTGCTTAAATAAAATGAGCAACAGATGCACCTTGAGTGATCTCAGGAATATAGCTGTGGTCAAAAAATCAATTTGCTGTCCATCAATTTCAGCCAATGCGTCTTGAATTTTCAGCCGCAATCATTTCATTTCAAAGAAAATGTTAAGCTGTAGTTTGCTTAATAAAGGAAAGAAAGAAACTTTATTCTAGGATGTAGCAAATGCATCAGATCACTTTACAACTCACATCACTAGATACTTCCTATTAGAAATGAATTAGCCTGCATATTGCAGGGGAAGTGATTACATTGGCTATGGGGGGGGATGCATAAGTACCCATCTGTGAATTAATTGAAGCTGCCCTTAAGTCACCCTTATTCAAATACTAACATTATGGTTGCAGAGTCATTTCATATTGAAAATTTTCCTATAATAATGCTGGACATTATGCTCCCCCATGAGCCAAATAATTGCTGAAGGTCAAAGTCCTTATTCTTCTCAACAATATTTAGGCAAAAAAATTATATACTGTTAGTATAGGATCATTTTAAAGAGAAAGAGGGACTGAATACAAATTATCCCCTCTGTCATTGTAATGCAGTTCTTAGATAATATTTGGTAGGCATCAGTTAGAAAACATCTGTGCAAACAATTGGAGGCATGCACACAAGGGTTAAGAGAGATATTTCCCTTTCTAGATTCCACATCTTCCTGGCTTGTAGAGGAATTAAAAATAAATGGGAAGGTAGTGAAAAATTCTATAACATTAATATCTCCTGGGGTCCACCTGCAATTTTCTTGGCTATCTCACAATACTGTTTTTCTTGTGACATCCCACCTCGTCTACAAATGTGGATTTTTCTGCTTAGCACGGATCCCATTTAGTTTTTGAGATCAAAGCTGGCCATGTCCTGCCATGTGTTCTGACATCTGCAATTGTCTTGTGAGGCAACCAGATTATTTCTATGTTTGCTGTATTTTACTGTTGCATATATGGATTTCTGCACATCGAACAAAAGCTACACAAAAAGAAACTAAGGCAATAAGGTGTAATGAACAGTGTACATGTTAGGCTCATAATTTACTTCCTTGCTCACTGATCTTTAGAAGACTTAATTCTGAAGCCAGAAGCAGCCTTGCTTCTGGGCCATATTAAAGGAAAGCCTGCAAATACCTTTATTTTAAAAACAAAAACAAAAACACATATATTTGAGAGGCCAGTGTCTTGGCTGTCATGCATTTGATCACCAATACATTCTGGTAAAACAACTTTAGCTTAGTTTTTCAAACCGAACATAAAGCCCTAAATGGAGCTAAGCATACTGTATTAGGTGTTCCTTCAACTGTGAATTATAGAAAAAACTTAAGTGAGAAAAGGGTTCTGAATATAAATCACCACCTGATCGGATATCATTTAAGGCCTGCTGTTTTAACAAATATATTATTGCTTAGAGTGGTAGATAGCTGGGCATAAAATTTTCTAGGAGATGTAACACGTTTCAGTTCCTACAGCTACATGCAATCTTTGTTGTATTGTCAGCTCAAAACTTCAAAATTTATGGCTCTTGCACGCTTGTTGTGCTACGTGAAAGAATAGGTATAATTATCTAGTTAGGGTGAGTTTGACCAAATTATGAAGGATTTTTTTTAAAACATTCATACTAAAATCTGCCTTGAGGTTCCAGAAATGGTTTCTTCCTTCATAAAAGACATTCTTGTTTTCCAGCTTTTTCCATGGTATCTAAACATTTATTTTGAAATTCTTCTGGTCCTATTTTTGAACTTTTTTTCAAAAGGAAATAAGGATTTTCCTTTCATTAGCTCACCTATGACTGCAAGCTGTTAATGGTAGAAAAAAAATGGAAGTTTCGTGCTCAGGTTTTTGTTACTTAAGCAAAAGCATTTTCATGCTGCTATTCTCACTTTTCACATTTCAGTTCCATCTTTTCAAATGCTTGGCATTTTTGTATTCAGATGTTTGATGAACATCTGGGGAATTCTAGGTTTGTGTTCGTGCATTTTGAGCCTGTGTCAAGTAAAGAGTTATCTTCTGCTACATGCAAAGCAGCACAATTGTGCCTTGAGTTACAGAATAAGAGAACATAGCATGAATATATCTGTATATTACATTGACCTACTGTGGAGGCTGTCTCTGAGAACCTAGAAACAACTCCTTGAACATCTTTCTGAAGGTTCTTTGTGTTGCATCCTAACACTGATACTTCCAGTTGGCTACAAAAGCCAACCATATTTTCAACAGTAGTGATTTACTAAAAAAAAGTACTCCGTATTTTTTTTTATCATTTCCATTCAGTTTGCTGGAAAATAATTTGCAGAACTATTCATACAAGGCAGACAAGTTGATTATTTGTCATCAAGTTGTTCTTGACTCTTAATGCTCACATTCGTCTGTTCCTAACCTGGTCCTTCAGGTCTTCCAATAGTTCACCCATCACCACTGTAGCTAAGTCCACCCACCTTGTTGCTAATCATCTTCTTTTCTTTCCTTCTGCTTTTCCTAGCATTAAAGTCTTCTCCAGAGAACTAAGTCTTTGCATAATGTCTACCTGCAGAGGTAGACAAAAAGTGGATAGAAATGTCGTACCTTTCAAATCATTATCATCATCATCATCCATCAATCATCAATCATCAATAATCAGTCATCAATATCATCCATGTGGTCTGCATATTCTAAGACTTTCAGTTTAATCCAAGGGAAATATCTATCTATCTATCTATCTATCTATCTATCTATCTATCTATCTATCTATCTATTGATCAATCTATCTATCATCTATCTATCTATCTATCTATCTATCTATCTATCTATCTATCTATCTATCTATCTATCATTACCCACATAACATTCAAAGAGAAACAAAAACAAATTCATATATATCCTAATAAAAATCACCAACAGTCAATTGCAAAAGGCAGCTTTACTTTGATGTCTTTAACACCATTAAAGGACATCTGGCTATCCCAGCTCCTTGGGCAGGACTCAATAGGTGGATAAAAATACCAGATCCAGTCTAAACATCTGAGTGACTCTGCAACAAGCCATAATAATAAAATTTACATGCTGCTTTACTCTAAGTATTTTTTGACAGTTATATGCTACCCTTCCTCTTATTGCTCCTGGAAAGAAGAGGAGAGGACAGGACAGGAATGGAGTAGTGGTAGACCTAAGAACAATGTAGATTTTGATGGCTATTCCAAATTCAAGGGACAAGCAAGTAGAGACAGATGTGAAACTGTCTCCTTGGTCCCTATTTAAAAATACATTTTAAAAACCTTAGTAGTTATTTTGATGTTATTTGAAAAAGCATTTATACTTTGTACAGAGAAGTACAAAGTGGAAGTGGAAACGTATTGTACCTGATATGTAAAGTCTCAATTTGGTATTTAAGGAAAGTCTCTGTGTTCCAACCAACTAAGCAAACAAGACAAAAATCTGGAAAAAACCATTCCATTCATTTCTGTATGGCCAACTGAGGAATGTCATTACATTCTGATTCTCTTGCTCTTTAAAAAGGCAAATCCTACTTGGTTTGCTTGAAGTCTAATTGAAAATTAACACAAATCCACCCGAGAGTTGTTGGATGAGATACTTGTTTAAATGGTATTTGATTAAACTCATAACTAAAAAATGCTCAAGGACAAAAGTTTTGAAGATGGCAGTTTGGTATTGATTATGAAGAGAAAAAATGTTTTATTACCATTCTATAATTGCCCTGAGGAAGTTTCTTAAAAACAAAAGAAAAAGGAAAGAACAAATGAAATAGGAAATCTGAGGATTCATTGCATATGCTGGCATGGATGACTTGAGCAAAATAACATATTTTTAAACTGAAAGAAAAACTTACCTTTATAAGAATCTGAGGCAACAGAAACCTCTCTTTTCCTGAAATATTGTAAATTACAGCTGGATATTTATGACCTTTAGCCACTTTCTAACAGAAAATGGACTTTGAGGGAGAACTGGAAATTTTTGATTAACTCCACCAAATGTGTGTATACAAAAAGCGGCTGGAGAAGTTCTTCAAATTTCTGTATGAGAAAAATAAATTATCCAACAACTTCTCAAAGGGTAGAACTTGGTGATAGAAGCTACTGCAAAAACCACACGGGAAGAATTTCTCGTTGAAATCTCTATCCCCTCCTTTGGGTTTCATTAGAAACTACAGAGACTTACTCAAGAGTCATGGTGGCCCAGAGGTTAGAATGCAGCATTGCAGGCTCTGTATTCCATGCCAGGAGTATGATCATGGTTGACTCAGCCTTCCAGCCTTCTGAGGTTGGTAAAATGAGAAGCCAGATTGTTGGGGGCAATAGGGTGACTAATGAAGGCAAATATACATGTTCCAGGACAAGGTTGTAGGATCCAATCTGGATCAGTCACCAGGACCAAAGGTTTTATGTTCCAAGCTTTCAGACTTGTGCTGAACCCCATCCTCGGGGAACCTCTTTGAGGATGCTGACTTAGAGAGGGCTGTAAAGCACTATGAAGCAGTATATAAATCTAAGTGATAGTGTTATGCCATTTTACTTATTTATTTACAGGACATATATGACTGCCTACCTCATGCAATGATTCTAGGTGTCTTACGACAGTTTACAAAACATGGTTAAAAAAGTGCTAGACCAATCTGCAACTGAATGCCCATCCTAGCCCAATGCTTGGGGGGAAGAGTCAGATCTTCAGAGCCCTCTAGAACAGGGCTCTTCAAACTTGGCCCTTTTATGATTTGTGGGCTTCAACTCCCAGAATTCCTCAGCCAGGCACACTGGCTGAGGAATTCTGGGAGTTGAAGTTCACAAGTCATAAAAGGGCCAAGTTTGAAGAGCCTGCTCTACAAGGCTAAAAGGGTAGGGATCCTTTGGCTCTCAGGTGAGAGGCTATTCCAAAGGGCTGAAGTAACTACAGAAAATATCACCCCAAAGTTACACCATCTTCAGGCCACCAGACAGATGATCGCTCTGTGATAGAAAGGATAGACATAGTCTGTCTTTGGGCACCTTAAATAAGAGAAGAATACCACATTCTACCCATGCAAATTCCACTCATATTTTACTTTGGGTGAAATCAAACAAGAAAAGAAATGTTGTGTATGGGAGAAGAAAGAACTAAGGTGTTTCAGCAGAGATAGCAAGGTGTTTTCTGTATTGGATTCCCCCTCTGGAATCAATGATTATATGACCTTGGTAGATGCCATATGCTAAATAAAATAAATAATCCCCCTGTGAAACTGGAACTCCTTTTCCAACCTTGAAGAAAGAAATTATTTAAAGCTTCTGGAATGCTGTCCAATGAAGCAACATTTGCCAGGTGAATATCTATAGCAGCCTTTTGCACTTACTTTTAGTAGATGTGATGGGACTACAACTCCCAGGATTCCAAAATGTACAGAATGCTGGATTTCCTTTCCTTTCCTCCTTTCCTTTCCTTTCCTTTCCTTTCCTTTCCTTTCCTTTCCTTTCCTTTCCTTTCCTTTCCTTTCCTTTCCTTTCCTTTCCTTTCCTTTCCTTTCCTTTCCTTTCCTTTCCTTTCCTTTCCTTTCCTTTCCTTTCCTTTCCGCTGGGGAAAGATATCAGCTGGAGAGTGTTTCTCAGATATTTTGTGCAGATGGCTGACTTTCTAAATCAATCTAATTTATCTAATTGAGTGAACAGATCATTCAAAACAATCCAGTAAGAATCAATTGTAATTACAGCAAACTCAACTAACCAACTAATTGAAGTCAGCAATATATCAAAAAGAGTTACCGTTTTAAATGAAATGTTGCGCCAAACAGCTGCAGATGGCTTTCCTGGACAACACCAGTATTTCTTGTATTGTACAACTTGCCTCAGCACACATTTTATTCTGACTTAGTTTTCAGTGCAGTGAAAAAGACAGATTCATCTTTATGTAGATATGCCAACAGTGATGCCAATAGCCAACATTGTTATTTGGGTGACATGAAGACCCTCAGAATGACCACAAGTTCTCCAGATATTGTTTAGAAATGAAAGTCTCTTTTGGAAAGCTCTTACTATTATCAGGTTTTTCAAGTGGGTGGGGGCCCGGTTCCATATTTCCTTCTGAGTGATTTATAGATACGCCAACAGGGCTGCTTGCTGGTGTTCTCAACCAATTACCCCAGATGCCTGATTTATATCAGTTCCTGGGTCACTTGATAATGTCTTCACTTGGGTTTCTACTGCTGGAACTTGGGCTTGCTACTCCTGCTGCTCTTCTGCTGGACCACATGGTTAACCCAGCCAAGGTCCTCTTGCAATGTCCAGTTCATCTGCTATTTCATTAACAACTCCTGCTCTCTCGTCCCTCTACCACCATTCTTCCTCCATCTTTCTCAGCCCTACTGTTGTCTAACTTCTCTTTTTCTACTGTTACTACCACAACTTTCCTTTAAAGCATGGGTCTTCAAACTCGGCCCTTTTATGACTCATGGACTTCAACTCCCAGAATTCCTCAGTCAGGCACACTGGCTGAGGAATTCTGGGAGTTGAAGTCCATGAGTCACAAAAGGGCCGAGTTTGAAGACCCCTGCTTTAAAGGGTTCCTTTCCGAATACAGCAAGCACTGGATCCTAAGCATAGATCACAAACAAACATGTTTCAGCTAATATATACTGTATATCAAGGGACGCGGTGGCTCAGTGGGTTAGGACGCTGAACTTGTCGATCGGAAGGTCGGCAGTTTGGCGGGTCGAATCCCGAGTGCCGTGTAGCAGAGTGAGCGCCTGTTACTCGTCCCAGCTTCTGCCCACCTAGCAGTTCGAAAGCACGTAAAAATGCAAGTAGAAAAATAGGGACCACTACGGTGGGAAGGTAACAGCGTTCCGTGCGCCTTTGGCGTCTAGTCATGCCGGCCACATGACCACGGAGACGTCCTCGGACAACCGCTGGCTCTTCGGCTATGAAACGGAGATGAGCACCGGCCCCTAGAGTCGGAAACGACTAGCATGCATGTGCGGGGGAACCTTTACCTTTACCTTTATACTGTATATCTATTTTGCACTCAATACTATGTTCCTTACCTATACGGTGGTTTTTCTTACCTTATTAGCATGTGAGATACATGCAATTGTTTGACAACTGGAACATTGTGAGATTGTGGTGTTGTCTGAGGCTTCTTTTCTTCTTGCAGACATTTAATTGTAAACAGGAGCTTATAGCTAAAGCCCATCCTTTCTGAGATTTTAAGCAGTTCTCTTGGCATTTTATTAACTTCTGCTATTTTGTTAGTAAAACTGTTTTCCCCATTCCATTTATTTTCACTTTTAAGAATAACTCGTTCTAGTTTTTCATATGTGCCATCAATGTGGGGAACTTTTTTCCATGATTCTTCTTCTACTCATCCTCTTTCTTCTTTATATTTCCCTTCTCCTATAGAGTTTTGCTTTCTTTTTTTAAAAAAAAATCACGATCTTCCCATAATATTTTCACTTGGATTTGTTATGTTATAATATTGTATTCATCTATTTATTTTTTTAAAAAAATCTCTGCACTACTTATTTAACTATAATGTCTTGTATCTTCTTGAACTTTTGTGGACTTCAGCATTTAGTTGGTTTTTTTTTAATCTCTCTCTCTGTATTGCCTTTTCATTTTCTTTACTTTACTTTCAAATGTCAGCAGAAATACATTTCACTTTCCTTTTTTCTTTAGCATTGGGAATATTTCTTTTTGTTTTTTGTATGTTTCAACTTTCATGGTTGTCCAAAATTCAGTTAATGTTCTTCAGGCACCATATCCATCAAAATTAATCCATTAATTTGATGTTGTATTTTGTTGGCCCTGTATCTTTAGTTTAAATTAGAATTTAAGAAGGAGTTCATGATTTGAGTTGTATAGAAGAACAAGATCTTGTAACATAACAAAACCAAGTGAAAATATTATGGGAAGATCAAGTGATAGAAGACCAAGAAAGCAAGGATCTACTGGAGAAGGAAAATATAAATAAGAAATAGGGTGAATAGTCAGCACCAGGTCATCATTTTCTGAGTCAATAGAGCTTTTCCATGTTTGATTGCAGAGTACATGGATCATCTGATTTCCGTGTCCTCCATCTAATGATGTCAAAGAGCAGAGTCTTTTTTTAAAGCTGTCCGAAGAAAATATTCACTACAAACAAGAAATTTTCATGGGTGAACTCAACTAGTCAGTCCCCTGCTTCATTTGATATACTGAAGGCAAAATGTCATATTATTGTAGATGATATTGTAGCTCCAGCTTGCGTGGCATGGTGGCCTAGAGGTAGTGCTCTTGCCTCACAATCAGGAGGTTGTGAGTTTGATTCTAGGTAGTGGCAGATATTTTTCTCTCTGGGTGCAAAGAGAAAATATCTGCTGTAAACTCTGTGTTGGCTCAGGAAGGGCATCTGGCCAGTAAATGCTCAGTTCCATTCAGTCACCCCGACAACACCCCAATGCCAGGGATTACAGGGCCATTAAAAGAAAAAAAAATAGCTCCAGATGCCTTCCTCACAAAGCATACCTCCCATAGCGTTGTCCTGAAGAGGTTTATAGGGGATCTCATTTGCTATTTAAGGTGTATCCAGAAATTCTGATTGATAGAATTTCTCAAATTGTTTTTCCTCTTGGAATTGCAATTGCTAAACTGATTTAAACTGCATATTCAAAAATATTAATATTTTGAATAATATATGGATCACCTTCTAGTAACTCTCCTTAATTGCCATGTGATGAAGACAGAGATAAATGTTTTGAATAAATAAAAGTAGCTTCTTCTTTTTTTACTTCATACTGTAAGGGGTGGAAGGGTATAGAAAGAAAAAGAATATTTGTAACCTGATAACGTGGAGTGCCTGATAAATCTTATTTCTCCAAAGAGTTACACAAATGCATTTAACTTGTTTACGGAACACGTTTATCTTGTCAAAGCTATGAGTTATGCTGTTGAATTCCACTATAGCATAGCGTGGCATTGGGAAACCAGATAACAAGGGAACCTAACACAAATCTCTTTCTTTAAAGAAAGACACTGCGTTTCCTTCTTCCTCTCAACTTTTTTTCTCCCTGGTAATATAACTCTTAAAAATGATTCTGAAATAGCTCCAAATTTCCTGATGTTTTGAAAGAGCCATGGCCGCAAGCTGAGAGTTCCTTATTCACTCAGCTAATGTAAACTTGCTAATTTGTGCTTAAAATGGAGACTCTGTAACAATAGATAGCTCTGCTGGGTAATATTCACTGGGCACTCTAGCTCAATGCTTTTCAACCTTGGCCACTTTAAGACGGGTGGACTCCAACTCCCAGAATTCCCCAGCCAGCAACGCTGGCTGGGGAATTCTGGGAGTTGAAGTCCACCCGTCTTAAAGTGGCCAAGGTTGAAAAACACTGCTCTAGCTCAACACCACCAAATACAAGGTCACAAAAAAAAATCCAACACAGTTCTTCCTTCTGACCACTTGAATATGGGCCTAAATTAAAAGGAAAAGTAAATTCATTCTCCTCAGTCTGATTTGCTCTTGTGCAGTCAATGCTTCACACACTTGTTCTCTACTTTCTGCTGATGCGAGATTGTTTTTCTCTCAGTGTGGTGGTGAAGAAAATAAAAATAAAATATTTGGATGTCTAGAGATGGAAGTTTGAATGAATTGTATTGAACAACCTGGGCTTGAATCTATCTGAATTCAAACATGTACAGATGCATCCAGGGATCACATGAAACAATCTTACTAACCGAGTTTAGCCAATTCTAGTGACTACATGTTTCACATAATTTACACACACAGATACACACATTTCTAAACGAGATTCCCTTTTCTTTTCTGTCACCTTACTTGCCTTTGCTTACTCCTTTTTTGCAGTTTGCATAACATGGCTTAGCCTTAAGGGGTCTAACATGATGGATATTCATGCACACATGTGCACACATATGACCACACACAGAGAGAGACACATTGAGCCCATTATGTCCTAACCCAGACATGTCAAAAACAAGGCCCGGGAGCCGGATCCGGCCCGCGCAGTGGTTTCATGTGGCCCGCGAAGCCATCCTGGAAACAGTGAGGGAATGGCCCCCACTGCCTTGGCCCTGGCCCAGAGACCCTCCTTCTGCCAGAGACCCTCAGATCTGTCCCACTCCTGCCCAGGCCCCCATAGGCACCCTTGATGCGAACGATGTAGAGCTGGCCACGCCCACCCAGTAGGCCATACGCACTCTAGCCACGCCCACCCATTAGGCCACGCCCACCCTGGCCATACCCACCTGGCCCCCTGAGGGCAACCGCAATGCTGATGCGGCCCTCAATGAAATTGAGTTTCACACCTAATTAAAAATAAGCTGTTCTAGTTTTCAGAAATATGCCAGTGGTTTTCTAGCCCCTCTTAGAAGTATTCTGATCTTGAAACAAGGTCATGCCAAATTTAAACTATTCGGGGGAAAAAAATTTTTGCCGCTCTAATGCATCCACATATATGCACACCTTGTCATGATTCTCAAATGTGAGATTTTTAATTTTCCCCATGCAGATAAGCAGATAAATCTGTATCTCCCCACTCTCTTCTCTCCCTGTTCTTCTCTAGGTTTATTTTATCTTTAGGATGCTTGATAGTTTCTATCTGCCTGAATCTGGACACAACCTAACCTCATATATTCAGTTCCCACTGTGAAATATGTGTTTTAGAATAGCACAGCACAATAGAGTTTTTCTCTCTGCTTGAATGTTGTGATTTAAACCATGATTCCATTGATAAACAAGGAAAAAATAGACTTTATTAATGTATTTAAAAGAGTGCGTGCGTGCGTGCGCCCTCAGACACAGTCTTGACTCCTGGACAAATCCCTTGTTGTTGTTAGCTGCAAAGTCGTGTCCGACCCATCGCGACCCTATGGACAATGTTCCTCCAGGCCTTCCTGTCCTCTACCATCTTCTGGAGTCCATTTAAGCTCACACCTACTGCTTCAGTGACAAATCCCTACAGTTTTCTTAACAAGATTTTGGAAGTGGTTTACTATTGCCTTATTCCTCCTAGGGTTGAGAGACAAGAAGTTGCCCGAGGTCACCCGGTGGGCTTTGTGTCCAAAGTGGGATTAAAACTCAATGTTTCTTAGTTTCTAGGCTGGTTCTTTAACCACTACGTCAAACTGGTTCGCATAAAAATATATCAAAATATATTTAGAAGTCTACAGTTTAAGAAAGACATTATTCAAAACAGAATTTTATCCTCTGCACAGTGAATGACCTTCCATAGCTGTGTATTGGCAATATCAAAAGAGCTGCAAATATCCTGTTTGAACACAAGCTAGCTTCATTATCTGTTGGAATCACAGGCTTTTTTGTCAATATCATTTTATATGCAAACTCTCTTTCTGCTTTCTGAACTGGCAGCATCTAATCCCTCATACTTTTCCTCTCTGGCCCTGACCTCTTTACAAACCTTTTGCCTGACATCTTGACATCTGGGTGACCTAATCCTTCTGAGTCTAAGTTTGGAAGCTTACTTCATGCAAACAAATTGTTCTTTCTGTGGATAGTTTGGAAAGTGATTTACTAGTCTGTTGGGGAAACAAAATGGATTGGTCAGGACTCTTGAAATTGAAACAACGTTCTTAGAACTTCTTCCCTTCTCAGATAAACTTTAGGGCATTTATACTTAGCAACATGAAAGTTGTATTTATTTCAAAAGTGAGCTGCAAAAAATACAAGGAGTTATTTTATTTAACGTTAACCCCTTTTCTCACTTTAGAGAACAGGTTTTACCAGAAGTCTTTGATCAGCAAAGGAAATTCATTGCCTTCAGATCCAATCATCTTCTCCTGCATCCCTCAAAAAACATAATTGTTTTATTGTGAGAGATATTGATTTCCTTTATTTGTATACTATTTTTGTTAGGTTTTTTTTAAATGCCCTGTTTAATAAGGAGCAAGTTGAACAAGCTGCAGTGTAACCATTCGGAGGAGAGGAGAGGCCAGGCCAGGCCAGGCCAGGCCAGGCCAGGCTAGGCCAAGCCAAGCCAAGCCAAGCCAAGCCAAGCCAAGCCAAGCCAAGCCAAGCCAAGCCAAGCCAAGCCAAGATGGGATGGAATGGGATGGGATGGGATGGGATGGGATGGGATGGGATGGGATGGGATGGGACGGGATGGGATTAGATGGGACAGGATGGGACAGGATAGGACAGAATATAATAACTTTATTCGGTCAACTCTGCAACGAAATTAGCTGAAGCCATTTTCTCTTCATTTTCAGTTGCCATAGATCTGGAAGGGGGAATGAGTGTTTGATGAAAGACATAGCAATAAATTTTCTTGTGGGAACCAAGGTCATTGCTAACTGCATTTTGGCACGCTGTAACTTTCCTTACAGAACCGGTGCAAGGAGGTAATTGGGGAATGTGATTAATGCCACATTACTGGGGAGGGAACTTTCACTTTGTAACTTAGTAACTTTGGGGGAGTGTTTCAGTTTTGGGTTCACTTTTGAATATGCCAATACTATGTAGCCAAATAAATATCTTCTTTAAGGAAACTTTTTTGCCTTGGAGTTCTTTTTTCTGGTTTCATCTATCAGAACCATGACATTAAACACACAAGAAATTGACAGTTAGTTAACCACATTCTCTTCCTAGTGTCTCCATCCCATTTCACACTATTTTTTTTTCTCTATCCAAGCCTCACTCCCAAGAATGTTGTGGATATTGTTTAATCAAATTCATTTTATATTTGGGTGTTGGACGTATGTTTCTCTATGTGAGGCCCTTTTAGAAGAATTCATTGTCATCCAAATCCTTGAAACTCAGATCCACTAGCTGTAATAAAGTGGCCAACCATGTATATGGGCATAGAATAAGATGTTTCTTCCAAACATGCCGATTACTCCTCTTTGTTTCTCAGTAGCAACTTTTTCCAGATTTGGTAACTGCGTTGGCATTAGAGGAAGCAAGGGGGAAACAACAAAGAGCAGTAGAAAAAGAAATGGTGAAACTTCCTTGGGAAAAGAGAAATTATAAAAGACCATCTATTTAAAATATTTAAATTTTGCCGTATAATTATGTTCTTGGGTAGAATAACAACAAATAAAGCAAATTACTTGAATTATTTATGTATAACACATATGTCAGGGTATAAAAAGCATCTAGTCAGATGATATATGTCAGAAGTGGGCAACTTAAAATGTATACATTGCATATAGTTTTTGAACATTCTCTGCCTCTCTGTTTTTATTTTTATTTTTTTCCTTTTTGGATCACTAGAACCTTCTGAGAATTAACTTTCATAATTAGAGTATCTGAATAAAATGGCATGGTTTTTCTGCTGTTCACCTGCAGGGCATTAAGTGTGATTAGATGGTTGCCACGCTGACTAAGTTCTTACGATTACAAGAACGAGAAAGTGTTAATTTGCTGGTCTTGAAGGAACATTGGTTCTCTGAAATATCAGGGGGAGAGACAAAATTTCAAGCCTTGTTTCACTGGAGTCATTATTGCACCACTATTATATTCCTGATGACCTCACCCTGAAAGAAAGAAAGAAAGAAAGAAAGAAAGAAAGAAAGAAAGAAAGAAAGAAAGAAAGAAAGAAAGAAAGAAAGAAAAGAAAGGAAGGAAGGAAGGAAGGAAGGAAGGAAGGAAGGAAGGAAGAAGAAAGAAAGGAGGGAGGGAGGGAGGGAGGGAGGAAGGAAGGAAGGAAGGAAGGAAGGAAGGAAGGAAGGAAGGAAGGAAGGAAGGAAACGTTGACCAGCAAGAACACTGGCTTCTCTTGTTATAAGCTGAAAGCTGGAACAGATTAAAAGTCCTGGGGAATTCTTCAAACATCTTCTATAGTATTAAACTGACAGAAAAATAGGCAGCAAACTTCATCACTGGTATTTTCCTTTTTTTATTTTTTCTGGGAATTCTATAACCTACCTCACTGAGTGGAGATGTCAAAAATTGCTAAAAAGAGATGCTGTTTCGTGCATCCTTTCTTTAGGTCAAGAATAAAAATTTTCTCTCCAGTCTCAACTACCTTTGATTTCAAATATCTTTACCTGCGTATACTAACTGACCCATGATATCTCCATAATGTCCAATGACTACAATCAAGATTCTTCTGTCTCTCTTCTTTAGGAATGTTTCATGATATTTTGTCAACTTGATCGTTTCTTCTGTGAGGATAGATGAGGAAACAGGAGCCCTCTGAAGTATTTCTTTCTTTCAAAATTTATGTGACAGCCAGTTCCAATAATAAGAAACATTATGGAAACCACAACAATTCAAGAATGCTTAAATTGATAGAATGAGTCGTTCAAAGCCCTAATTACATTCTGAATCTGTCTTGGAGAATAAAATTATCCTTCCAATCTCTCCTCCCTCCAACTTGTTAAATATCTTAGTTGAATTCGGAGCCAAATTTGACTCATTTGCACCTTTAACAGTGCTGATACTGGAATCACGATGGCATCTGGCCCTTGGCTGTCTCTTGCAGTTCTTCTGACTCAGTTCCATTAATTCGCTCACTTATTTCTGTTTCTTTGTTCCATTCAGGTATTCGGTTTGGTGTTCTGGTTGTCAGAAATGTGGGTTGGATAGGGAAAAACTGGTGGAGGTGGGGAACATTCTTAGCAGTTCTATCTTTCTCGTGAATCCCAAAGGACAAGGTTGGTTGGTCACTGAATACCTTTTCCCCATTATCATTGATTCATTGATTCATTTATTCCCCTGTGATCATTGCATCTTGTGTTACCTTCTTCTTTAGACCATCTCACTCTTGATTTTTACTTCTTTTATCTCCACAAGCTTGGCTATATAGAGGTGACTGTATCTCCCATCTCTCCTATGCACTGCAGCAGTTTTATTTGGAGAATGAATATAGAACTACCCTGTAGCATTTGCTACACCACCTTCAGATGCTCCAACTAGCTATTTGGTTATGATGCAAAATGAGGACAGAGGCACGGGCCCCTTGCTAGGGATTGTGGATATAAGGAATTATAGAATCCAAAAGGGGAGAAGGCTGACAATCAGGGTGGGGAGGAACACAAATGAGAGAGTCCACAGCATAGTTTGGCCTTGTGGTACCTTGAAGATTAACACATTTATGATTTCATAAGTTTTCAGTTGACAGTCTGAGCTTTAGAGCTGGAAACCTTGTGGCATAATGTAGTTTAGTGTAGTGTAGCATAGTATAATATAGTATAATAATATATCACCTTTACAGTTCCACAAATGGGAGCCCTTACTGTAACTCATTTTCAACTTTCATAGATTGTACAAATTTAATCTTAATTCCTAAAGGACATCTGTAACTCTCCAGCTTGTTGAAAGATCTCAGAAGAACTTTCTTAAAGTTATGGACTTTTGTGCAGTGGAGTTTCACATTCTGATTGGTACCTATTTCCATGGGGAACATTAATCTCATTTTGATTTATTTCATTCTGTAATAGCAATAGGTAGATCTTAGAAGTCAAAATAGCAGCTGGCTCTGGTTTTCTTTAATATTTAAAAAAGACTTTTGTCCATTTTTCACCATATTAAGGAATAATAATCAGGTAAGCCTGTTTATTTTAATCAAATCACCTGCTTACAGGCTATAATTAAATATTTCATTATGAGCTCCTTCAGTGGAGATCTGCAGAATGATATATTTAGTCTGCTTTTGTTTTGTTTTGTTTTATATTTCTATCACTTTTTTTTCTTCTTAAAGTACAAATAAAAGCTGTTTAAAAATTTCTTTGTGCTTGAAGGAGAAAAAAGAAAGTCCCTAATATTTAATGTCTTGAAACCCCACAGATTTTAGTAATTACAAGATCCCTATGGTAATCCCAGATTGTGTATTAACTAATTCCGCTTCATAAATTCTCACCTGTAGCTTGTAAATACATTCATCCATTGCAACATCTTTGCAAGAGGAGGTATATAGGATGGAGTGGGGTGGGGACTGTTCAGACTTAAATTGAATGTTGGAGTTAAGGCAGTCTTGTATATTCTCTCATACCCTATTCATAATTTTGATATCTAAACACACAAAAAGCAATGATGGATCCAATCCTTATGCCAATAATAAAAAATGAACAGGGTAGCACAACCCACCAAGAGCTGCTGATACCCTATTTCTAGTAATTATGAACATAGATTAGCAAGTTACTAAGAGTGTTGGTTAGAAGCACAATACTTTTTAGCACAAGCTTTTTCACCTTTTATTTTTGCTTTCTTGTTGCATCTCAGGTGTTCTACATATGCATTACAATTTTTGATTAATTATTAATAGCAGGTTGGATTTAAGCATATTATTTATACTTAGGAAAAAATATCCACTGTTCAATACCATCCCTCAAGTTATCTATCCTCTTTTCAAACATATTTGCTAGTCCTTCCTTCCTCCTTCCCTTCCTTTCCTCTCTCTCCCCCATTTGGATCAGTTATTATTGTATTAATAACAGTAACAATAGGACTTAGACTTATATACTACTTCATAGTGCTCTATAACCCTCTCTAAGCAGTTTATAGAGTCAGCCTATTGCCCCCAACAATCTGAGTCCTCATTTTACTGATCTCGGAAGGATGGAAAGTGGAGTCAACCTTGAACTGGTCAGGAACAAATTGCTGGCAGTCAACAGAGTTAGTCTGTAACAGTGCATTCTAACCATTGTGCCAACATAGCTTAATTCTCTTTTTGTTATCCATCTTAGGTATAGTTGCAATCAATCATGAATCATTGCATAAATCACTTCTAAGTGAAGATATCATTAGTAAAGGTAAAGGTTCCCCCGCACATGTGTGCTAGTCGTTTCCGACTCTAGGGGCCGGTGCTCATCTCTGTTCAAAGCCAAAGAGCCAGTGCTTGTCTGAGGACGTCTCCGTGGTCATGTGGCCAGCATGACTAGATGCCAAAGGTGCATGGAACCATTTGTAAAAGAGGCTACTGTTTCTGCATCACGTTTATACTGTAGCACTCTAACTATCAGTATATGAAAGAGAAAAAAGAGAATATGTCTTTAAAAGTTTAGTTTTACTCTTCTGCATATAAACATGTTGCAGTCTTGCAAATGCTTATATTCTTTTATAAATTTAGACCTTGAAAATACCCAAACTGGATGGTTGCATTCCATAAAATTTCCATGAAAAGTTTGTCACAATCATGTCTCCAGAATTTTCAGCAGAGATTTAAAGCAACACCAACAACTGCTGTTATGGGTCAGCATTAGTATTCTGGGCAAATTGAGAATCCACTATGTGAGTTCTCACTAGGAAAAAACAAATTACAGAAAATCAATCAAGGGAAGGGAAATGTTAGGTTCAGGATAGGCTTTGAGAGTTCTATATTCCACTGGACTACTGCATGCAGAGCTCAGATTGATGTAAGAAAAGTTAAATATTTCAACAATGGAGAATCTAAGACTAAATTTTTAATAGAGATTATTGGCTAAGCCTATCTCCAGTGCAAAATATTCTACAGTTCAAGAGTCCTTGAAGAGTTGAAGTACTGTAGGGTAAAGGGATTGTGGTCTCACTGCAATTTTTGATAGATGGCAATATTGCCTCTTCAGATAAGAGATGTTCACAGAATCAATTCTTTCACTAATATCTCTAGGATACTGGAAATAGGGAAGAACACTGTATCAATCAGAAAGACAATATTGACAAGAGGCAAAGAGTCTTTAAGGAGTGGATTACTGAAAGCTTTAGGGGTTGCATTCAATTTTTCAGAACCCTGGACAGTGCTTAGTTAACAGAGCTAACAATTTCCTCTAAACGCACTTTTATGCTCATTGGTGAAAATGGATTATTATTTGGTTTGTTACTCCATTACATTTTCAAAAGGCACGCTGCCAGTATTGGCACAAAAGCACTGTAATGGATGAACTAGGTTGCTAAATCAGAGAAGGAAGTTTCTGGTCCAGCTTCAGGGTTCATATTTGGAGAACTCAGTTCTCTTGTTATCAGCAATCTTTGATTTGGAACTAAAGATCGCTCACATCTCAAAAATGTGAGAATGTATATAAGTGAACTATAAGTGAATATAGTTCACTTATAATTTCTACCTCTTCTGCACCAGGACCTCTCTCTCTCTGTGACTTCTGGACTCAAGGATTGTGTTGGTGAAGATATTTCCATATTGCCTTCTGACATATTCTCCTTTTTAACATATTCTCTGACTCTCTGGCCTCATCTCTTGAACATGGGGAGTCATATATTATGTAGCATTACAGTCTGAGTAACTCGATGACTTATGGAAATGGAAAGGCATTGGAAAATTTTAAAGTAATGTCCACTACATCATCTGGAGAATATAAATAACTCCGTAGAGTATGAATTGGCCATTCCTATAGGCCATTCCTCAACACTTTAGACAGACTTGCAATGATTCTCAACAGTTGCTAGGCAGCCATAACTGATTCCAACATTATCTGGGGAGTTTTGAAAAAGGCCCATGGAAATATTTGAACCCTTTGAGAACCAAACAATAAAAACTGAACTTTTAAAAGTTGTTTTAACATTTCAGGTCTTTTGAAGGGCCTTTTATTTCCTTGCCTTTCTCTTGAATTACAATCCTCCTTGGGAATATCACTATGCTACAAATTTAATATACCTTCAAACGACTTAACTTTCATTGTGCCTGAAAAAAAAATCATTGGGAACTGTTGTGCTATAGAAGGATTGAAGATCTCCAAAAGAAGTACATTAAAGGACTGACTACTAGCTAAAGCTCTCAAGATGATATTTGAGGAATATCAGATAACTTTCAAGATGGACACAATTCTCAGATAAAACTCAAGTGTGCAGAGAAGAAAGTAGATTTCTTTGTATTTTAATTTCTGAAGGCATCTCCATATCTTCTCTTCAGAATAAAAAGAAAGTATTCCTTCTTGTTTGAAGAATTTACGAATGGTGATGAGAATATTTACAATTCACTATCCCACAATTGCTGAATTGATGGGAAGTGAAGAAAAGAAATAGAAAATTAGAAATATACATTTCCAACATTTATTTATTTTCACAGTCTGTAAGTCTGCATCGTACCTGTCCAATTTCATGAGAAACTTGCATATAGGGATTAATTACTCTGTTTAGATATGACACTGCATGTTACTTTGTCCACAAAGCCTGAGTTTAAAGATACTCTTTTTTCATTTTCTTTTGGAAAATCTGTTGGAATCAGGAAGGGAAAAAACAATTTTGCTTATTATAGTCTCTATTACACAAAAGTAGGAAACTTTTGGAAGTTTATGAAGAATAGAGTGAAATACATATGCCATCTTTTTTTAATCCTTATAAGTTACTGTAATTTATTTGCTGAGTGGCTGTGAGTCGCCCAATGTTGTTGACAGTCAGGCAGAATACAAGTTTAAAGAAATTATCATTAGTAGATTATAATCTTAAAATAAAAGTAAAATGAAGACCAAGCAACCATCTCCATGTACTGCAAACACAATCTTTTACCTATGATCATATCAGTTCCTCAGACCAACTGATTAATCCTTCCAGCATAATTGCAGTGAATATTCTCAATAGCTTGGGACTGCATACATGCCAATATGGCAATATGATTATGAGTTTCAGCATGTGAAGGAGGTTTTGATTATGTAATCCTCTGAATGGAGTTGTGTGATTTAATCAACCGTTTTGGCAGAACTGCATTGGTAATCTTGTAATAACAGTGTGACTTGAATGCAGTCAGAAATTATTACAGGCAATAATGTTTTCCTTGAAGTGAAATTTCACATTCAATACACTGAAGACTAATTTTTAAGGTCATAAAGGACAATTATTAAATAAGAACTGAAATGAAAAAGCACATTCTTCCATGCCCTCCCATTTTAAAGCATTTCCTTGTTTCCTTTGTCAAGGGACCTTTCATAGAAAAACTTAGCTAACTTGATGAGTAAAAGAACAATGGCATTTATATCTGTGCTAGGAAACTCAAGGCTAAGCAAACTATTTAGGTAGCACAACATCCTCTTTGTCAAAATTATGCTTCATCAGGCTGCAAGGTCTTTCTGCTACATTATGTTACTTCTATTATGAGAAAATATTGAATGGGGAACATGTAATGAAAACTTCCAATGAGGATTCATGGTGTAGGAGATGAACAGTGCAAGAACAGCGACAAAAATCAGCAGTCAGACAGTGAATTCTGGCCAGCAATATCTCTCCAGAGAAAGGGGAGATTGTGAGATTGCCCACTTGAACTTTAGAATTTCTCCTAAATGGATTGCAGGAACTGTGCTTTTGTGTTCAGTTTGTGAGTCAAACAACTGGAAGTTGAGTGCTTTCAACTAAATCCCAGGCACAATGTAGCATATATAAACATAAAATTCACCATGTTTCTGTCAGACCTGCCCCAATGCAATCCCTTAGGAAAGAAAGGCTCTCAACTCCATTTGGTTAAAGCAAAGGGTTCATTTACTAAAGTTGTCGGTTGAAGTAAAGTCAAGCCAGCTCTGAATTCTCCCGCAAGAGACAAAAAAGGTTTGCCCACAGCCCATCTCTCCCCTCCATGACCAGTCCATTTCCAGCCAACCAGAGCTCGCCAAGATGTTTTGAGAATGCTGAAATGTTTCAGGGTGATCTGCATATTTTTCAGGGTGCTTGGCCTTGGTATTCTGGTATGAACAGGATCTGGCTGCTATGGTCTTTATCATACTCCCCTCCTGATTTCTCATCATGAACACACACAGCCTTTTAGCCTTTTATGGTAGGATGTCTGTGAGGCACCAAGCTGAATCAGGCAGAGCTGACAGTTTCATTTCTTGGTTGCATTCAGAAACCAGTACTTAACTGGATATTTTTTTTTTAGATATTAGGAACATTTGCAATGATACATTTTAGAATACTAGGTGACTTTCCTTCAATCCTTGACAAAAGAAGTTTTATATACAAGTTTAAAAACTAAAAATATATTTTCTGGGAGGAATAAACAGCAAAATTAGAACCTTGGTTCTGAAAAGTTAGAAACAGACTAAGAATCCAGATGAATTTGAAATACTATTTTGAGATTAGTTATAAGAATCCGTTCTTTGCTTTTGTTTTGAAGTCTTGGAAAAAATGATAGGGTGCATAAAGGTTTGGACACTAGAGATAACCAGGAAGAACTAAGTATTACAATTAATGGAGAAGAACATTAAATTTGACTTAAGAATACAAAATGGAGCAACACAATTTTGAGTAATTTAAACATTACTGATGGTCAATCAGCAAACTGTCCAGAAGTAGATTTGATCAGCATATACACCAAGTGATGACGCAGTGGTTAAGCTTGGGTTTCAAGACTTGAAGGTGGCACAATGGGATGAGCTCACATTACTTGCCCCAGTTCCTGCCAACCAAGCAATTTGAAAGCATGCAACTGTAAGTAGATAAATAGGCACCACTTTGGTGGAAGGGTAACAGCATTCCATGCACCTTGGTGTACAGTCATGCTGGCCGATGACCACCACTCCCTAGAGTCTGACATGACTTCACAAGGGAAACTTTTGCCTTTACCTTTATAAACCAAGTAAGTAAATAAGTAAACAAACTCCAATGTGGATCTCAAAATTAAAAGGGCAAGTGACTAAGGGCAAATTTCACTGTCATATCTTTGATCTTTAAGGTACATTATTACAATAAGGACTGATATTAAAACCATGATGGATATGGGCCTAAATAAAGATTTTCCCACCACATCCTTATTTTCAAAGCAATTCCTTCTTCAAAAGTTTAAGGGGAATTTGAAAAGGAGAGTTACTAGGAAATTGCTTTTTTCTCCTAAGTGAAGGATTTGCAGATAGTTATTATCTGGTTAGGCATTTCAAGATAATATTGCATGCACATTTCTGGCAAAGTTTGTACCATCTCCCATTCTTCTATTGGATGTCAGAGCAACCAGAATTTGCAGGAAAGATAAATAAGGGGGGAATCAGCAAGTCCAAGTGGCATTAATATGTACCCCAGTGTCCCGGTGCCCCATAAGCTTAGCAGAAGTGATGCTACTTCATGCAGATGGATTTCCGAGTCACGTTTTATTTTCCCACAGTGCCTAAAATATAATTACTTTGGAGACCTTGGATTATTGTGGGAAATTAAAAAGGTAGGTCCTAGCCTTGGAGAGTTGCTGCCGCCACCACTGTTAATAGCTTTATAATCCATTGAAACAACCCTATTAAGGTGTAGATTTAAAGGATAATGAACAAATAACAAATACCCAAAATCTCCTGTACAGGAGATATACATCCTATAACTTGGATGTAAAATCTTGTTTTGGGAGTTCCTTTCTGTGGATTGTAATGTCTTTCTTACTTTTACATGTTAGAATTATTAGGGTTCTGCAAAACTTTGATTCAATTTGAAAGTCGTTTTGATTGAGTCTCCCAATTAAGTCTGGCCAGCAAATTTAATTATCTATTGATCTGAAGCATCACATAGGATCAGGTCGATTTGAATCAATTTGATGGTTGCTTTATACATGGATAAAAACACTTCACCCCCCCCCTGAATAAAATCAAGGGAATGATTCAAACAGTAGATCTAAATAGAATTGTTTTGATGCTCCATTGTGGGATGTTTTGCTTTGAAATGATTTGCTACATTGAATAAAATCACCAGGGAGTTGCATACTGTTATAAAAGATAACCTTAAGGGGTTGATTGTGGATGACAGTTACTATTCAAAAGTAGCAACATCAAAATCAAATCAATGTAGTGTTGGCTACATTCTGAAAAGCTTCAGAAAGGAATTGAGGGGGAAAAACATTTTAATTTTTATTTGTTTTTCCTCATTTCCTCTTAGCCCACTATTATGCAAAAAAAAAAAACAACCAACCAAATAACAAAATAAAAAAAAAACAAAAAACCCTGCTGGTTGCTGCTATCAGATGTTGTGGAAGTGAACAGATTTTAATTTGGGGCAGATTATTCAGATGACTGCATCTGTTGTTTATATCATTTGATAAGCAGTTTGCTACAAATCAACAATAATGCAGGCTGGATGTTTGCTAGTTCAAATGACAGCAGATGCCTTGATAGGAGAATATTGAATAGCATACATCAACTTTTCTTCTTTTTTTTGATATGATTTCTTGTAGTATCCACTCTGTCACTGACAACTGATCTCCATAGAATGGAAAACATTTTATTTTGTGTACAAACTGCAATCTCTCTTCAGTAAATTACAGCTAATGGTACTAATCAAATAATCTAAATGATTAGGCAGTTCAATTAAAAACATATGCACATAAAATATACAAATAAGATTCCTTCTGCCTCAGCCAGCATCTATTTAGTTCGGTATTCTTTACTTCAATACAGCTGGATATTTACTTCCAGGAAGTCCACAAACCTTTCTTGAAATATTTCTTTCCATATTAAATGCTATCCTTTTTATTTATTTATTCCAAATATTCTATTCCCCTTCAGTTACTACAAAGATACTTTCCAATCCTAACTGTAATGGCTCACTGAATGGGTCTTCGTTTGAGTTTCTCCTCAACACACATCACTAAGTACAGATACTGAAAAATATACAGGAAAGAACACGAGCATCTTAATATATAATAGGTACAACTCTATCAAAATATTTTGTTCTGTTTCCCCAATAAGTGAATGCACCAATCTGCACAGATATAGCATCATTAAAGAAATAGAGACTTAAAGCTTGTTAAACAACATGATTTGTGCACTGCTTAACTAGGGCAAAGAAGTATGCCTGCTTATTAAGAACTAAATAATGCAGTTAGAATCACATAATGACATACTACAGTTGGATAATATAAACAAGTAGATCTCTAGGTGAGACACAGAGAGTTACACCAGTTGCTTGGTTACACTGTTTTAATGATAAACATTCCCTTCAAAGGTCTGGCATCAAGGCTATCCAAAAAGGAAAATAGGAAATCTGTGATTCCCCCCACATGTATTGTTGAATTACAACCCTCAGCAACTCCATATATTAGTCTTACCCCAAATCCATTTCCCCAAGTTTGGTATAATGCTAAATATTGCTTACAATGGCTGTGTTCATAGAATATGTTTAACTAGTCTGGCTGCATACATAGCAGTTGTATTTCTACAATGTGTTACTGATGTTTAGTTTTAAACACCTTTCTCCTTCTCCTTCTCCTTCTCTCTCTCTCTCCAAAAGAGACTTGGTATGTTGGGTTCAAGCATGCCATTTAGTTTAGTCTAAGTTCAAAAAGTTATACTAACCCTGGAGTAATCATGTTGTATGAATGCAGGGATTACATACTTGTTATAAAGGAGTCCCTGCAGATTTTACTCCACTAGTCATTGCTGACTATAGGCAATACTCATCTCAGTTTCAAGACCATTGAGCCAGCACTGTCCAAACACAATTCTGTGGCCGTGTGGCCAGCATGATATCATGGAGTGCTGTTGCCTTCGTACAGTAGGGGTACCTGTTTTTCTTACATGCTTTTGAACTGCTAGGTTGGCAGGAGCTGGGACAAAATGGGAGCTCACCTTGTCACACAGCACTTGGGTCTCAAACCTCAGCCACTGGCTTTCCAGCTGACAAGCCCAGTGTCTTAACTGCTGAGCCACCATGCCACCCACATACTAGTTAAACCAATTTTTTTTAAAAAAAAATCAGTATTCTGTTTGATTTGATGCTGGCATTTTTTAAATTTGATTTGACGATAGCTTTTATGCATGCTAAGTATATAACACATACACTCAATTAAGATGAAGAAATAATTTCTTTTTACCAATGATTCCTTTAAAAAGTATGCTTTTGATTAGCTGCATGTTACTGTTGTTCAGCGATCCCAAAAACATGATCAATAAAAGCAGAAATAATCTTGTTGAAACTTATTGTACAAAGATAGTTTAAGGACATCTTTGAAAGTCCTGACATTTAGGTGGCAAGTCTATGCATGCCCAATATAGAGTATGTCCCAATGAAATCTGCAAGATTTATTTGGAGGTTGGGATGAAGTTTCTAGACAGTCCTGGATGACACATTGGTGTTGAGATATACATAACAGACATGCACATGTGCACTTATATAATGGGAGAAACGTGGCTGGTAACAGGAAGTAGGGGGGGGAGATAGAACTCTTGCTAGTGTGCTAATAAATTTATATATAATTCTTTTGAACCCAAAAGCACCCAAAAAAGCTCCAGCAGCATCAGAGGAGTGATAACTTTCACATTTTGCTTATGGACTTTGTGAATCCTTGTTAACCTTCTTGGGAAGTAAGTTAGTGAGCTACATGAGTCGTTGATCAGAGTTCTTAGTCTCTCAAGCTCCATGTTTGTGATGACTATCCTGTTTTGATCCTGTTTTGATGGGACCTGTGGCAAACATTTATTATTCCTTCTTCACAGCTTGGCTTCTTCAAATTCTCACATCTGGATGAGAATCTTCAGTAATTTTTCATTAACCTTTTGTGTGAAATAGAAGGTAACCTGAATTTCTATTAGGAATGAAAAATTATAATAACCGTCAGTTCAAAAATGCTCAGCCAGAATAGCAACAGACTCTAAATTCAACATTCAGCTCTCCATTATGAATGTTTTCAAGTGAACATAGAGTAGAAATTTGTTATCACCTAAGGTCCACATATGGGATGTGGTGGCTCAGTGGGTTAGGACGCTGAGCTTGTTGATCAGAAGGTTGGCAGTTTGGCGGGTCGAATCCCGACTGCCACATAACAGAGTGAGCACCTGTTACTCGTCCCAGCTTCTGCCAACCTAGCAGTTTGAAAGCACATCAAAATGCAAGTAGAAAAATAGGGACCAATACGGTGGTAAGGTAACGGTGTTCTGTGCATCTCTGGCATCTAGTCATGCCAGCCACATGACCATGGAGACGTCCTTGGACAAGCGCTGGCTCTTCAGCTTTGAAACGGAGATGAGCACTGGCCCCTAGAGTTGGAAACGACTAGAACACATGTGTGGGGGAAACTTTACTTTTACCTTTAAGGTCCACATATAACATTTCTGTTTATTTATGAGATTGGTATACAGCTTCAAGACTGCTAAATTGTAGATGCTGAAAAGTTACCTTATCGGTGTATGTACCTGTGTGTTAAGTGTTGTATTGGTCCAGCATGCTATTACATTTTTGGGTCAATATTAAGAACAATAGATTTCTAGGTTTTCCAAGCCCTGAATTCGTTAAGGAAGTCCCGGTACTCAAAATATCCAAATCAAGATTCTGAGGAATTGATAAGATAATTTTTCCCCATTCCAGCCAAAAGCTCAGAGATGGTGGGAAACATAATGTTGAATAAAAATAATAGAACTCCATTATAGATGAGCATTTGAGACAATGTGAATCCCATTTCACAAAGCAAAAAAGAGGTGGTCTCCAGTGACTTTGTATTTAAATGAGTCTCAAACATCTGTGGACTTGGCAGTTTTATATCCCAACAAAGTTCCAGTTGAAAGCTTTGGATGAAGAATGTGCTTACTTGAGCTAAATGCATAACAGAAAAAAAACAGATTCCAAATTATATGCAGCAATAAATGATGCTATTTTGTTGCCATCTATGGAGAACCTTAGTTATTACTGTGGATATGAAAATATGAAAGTACATCTGAAAACTGGCCTTTTTCAGTCTTATCCTTTTAGATCATTTCCTTAGTTTTATGGATACCTGTATACTCAATTGGGTATGTTTTCATCATTGACACTCTAGATAAACTTCATTGAGTTGGTTGTTGTCCAGATGTGCAAAAAGTCAAATGGTTTGAATTCCCAAAATTGTAGTCCCAAAGAAACGAGAAAGACAAAGGATACATAGGCAATTCTAGACAATGTCTACCATATGTTTGCACATAGGTTTTGTAAGAGACTTCAGGTACCTTATAACCAACCTGGCACCTTATAATGAGTGCCAGAAACTTGTATTGTACAAATTTGCCTCACAGTGTTAACTGAACCCTGAAATCCATCTGACCATGCTGTAAAAGCTATTGATGTAGTCAACATCATTATAATATGTGGCAGTGACTAATTTAATGGGCTCTCAAGAGTTTTAATCTGCAATAACTTCCTTCTGGATTTGTGTGTGTGTTTGTGTGTGTGTGTGTGTGTGTGTGTGTGTGTAACATGCATTTTGCCCTTTGCTGCAATAGAGAAGGAAACTTCCTATAAGCTACCCAACCACATTGCCATTAAGCATTCTGCACCTTGCATTAAGTCAACTATGATTATTCTTTGTTAATTACATGCAACTGATTATACAGCTACATATCTGTTCCACTTCTTTTAATAAGCACAGCTGTTTCCTATCCAGATTTTGACTGGGGAAATTTTCCCATCTCTAATTTTGACATAGTGCTCTTGAAAAAAAAAAGAACACCCAACTCCAGAGGGCTCTTTGGACACATGCTGCTTAATGCATTTTGACACATGGTGTGCTAGTAGACCTTTGTTTAGCCTAAACACTTCTTAATGACATTTCATTCCCTGTTAGATAGATCTTTGACTAATGCATTTATAATATAGATTTGGAGGTGCAGGAGGTAAAGCTTGTGCATGTAACAAAATTTGAATTGTGTTGTTGTTTACAAAGATTAAAGATATTGAGCACACTTGGGATTCTCTGCATGACAATTATTGTAATGGAACAGAATGTATTCTATGATGTGAGCTATACTCAGTTGGGTACGTTTTCACCATCAACACTCTATTTAGATAAGCTTCCTTGAGTTGGTTGTTGTCCAGATGTGGACAGCAATGTTCCCTATTCATTTTTGGTTGACACATAAAAAAGTAGGAGGGGGGATTTCCAGGTGCTTCACTAGACAAAATAATCTTTTGTCCCATGGGAATCAGGGTCATCAGCTGCTCCCGAAACTGCAGGCTGGGCATTTCATGAAAAGCCCGCCAAGAAGATGTATTGGGGAATGTAGTTGCTTGCATTGCTTTAGAGTTGGGGTTTCTTAACTTTGTATTGGGGAATTGTTACTTGTGTCTTCAGACTTGGTTTCACTTTTGACATGCTGATTCTTTGTAGCTAAGAAACATGTTCTTTGAGGGGGAAAATGATTTTCCTGTCTTCAGTCCATACTGTGCCTTTTTGTTGTTGTTGTTGTTTTTACAAAACCAGCTCTAAAGCTCTCCAATCACTGATATCCCTTGGTCAATGCCAAAGGAAAAGGCTCCTTTCAGGCATATCCTACTGAGTGAGATTTATGGAAAGGGCTGAAAATGGATCCAGAGCAGAGCAAAGCAAGTTAAATGAGCATCTTGTTTCAAGCTAAGAGACTACTCTTAGTTGGATCCTATTTCAAGCACATACAAGTACAAGACTCAGGTTGCTTTGCCCATGGTTTACTAGTTTTTGTGAACTAAGAATCAGAAGCTAAAACCGATCCATGGTTTCACATTCCACCTTTTCTGGAAAAAAAATAAACTAAGATAGTTGACCCATATGAAGCAAAAACAAATCAGATAACTGTAGAATTCAATTTTTCTAGAATTAGATTTTGCCATTGTACTTAGTGACAGAAGAATGATCATAACAGCAAGCTAATGGGAAGAACAGCAACTTCAGCCTATCCACCATTTTTCATCTTCTATAATATTTGGATTTAGCTGTAATTCTGGGAGAAAATATTGCATCTATCTCAGACAAAAAATATTTTCAATCTGGCATTTTTTGTGGGATGCGAAGTGGGGAATGGGGATTGAAAAAGAGAAAAAAATCAGAGACATTTTCTCAAAGCTTCTTCCAATATATATATATATATATATATATATATATATATATATATATATATATATATATATATATATATATATATATATATATATATATATATATATATATATATGGGATGTGGTGGCTCAGTGGTTTACGACCCTGAGCTTGTCGATCAGAAGGTCAGCAGTTTGGCGGGTCGAATCCCGAGTGCCGCATAACAGAGTGAGCACCTGTTACTCGTCCCAGCTTCTGCCAACCTAGCAGTTCGAAAGCACGTAAAAATGCAAGTAGAAAAATAAGGACCACTACGGTAGGAAGGTAACAGCATTCCGTGCGCCTTTGGCGTCTAGTCATGCCGGCCACATGACCACGGAGACGTCCTCGGACAAGCGCTGGGTCTTCGGCTTTGAAACGGAGATGAGCACCGGCCCCTAGAGTCGGAAACGACTAGCACACATGTGCGGAGGAACCTTTAGCTTTATATATATATATATATATATATATATATATATATATATATATATATATATATATATATATATATATATATATATATATATATATATATATATATATATATATGTGTGTGTGTGTTCAACAAACCTTCCAAGTTGAAATTCTGTCCCTCTCATGATAGAGGAAGTCAATTCAGTCACCACAATATGAAGAAAAATCTTGAGACTCTAAAAAGAGTGCAGAGAAGACGGGATTGGAGGCTTAAAACATACAAAGAATGGTTGCAGGAATTGGGTATATCTAGACCAATAAAAAGAAGGGCTAGGAATGATATGATAGCAGTCTTCCAATATATGAGGGGTTGCCAGAAAGAAGAGAGGGTCAACCTATTCTCCAAAGCACTTGAAGGCAGAACAAGAAGCAATGGATGGAAACTAATCAAGGAGAGAAGCAACCTAGAAATAAGGAGAAATTTCCTGACAGTTAGAATAATAGAAGAGTAGAATGGCTTGCCTTCAGAAGTTGTGGGTTCTCCACCACTGGAGGTGTTTAAGAAGAGATTGGATAACAATTTTTCTGAAGTGGTGTGGGGTCTCTTACTTGAATTGGAGGTTGGATTAGAAGACCACCAAGGTTCCTTCCAATTCTGTTATTCTGTTACGTTTTCTAAGGTGATCGGGCAAAAGAATCAGAAATTGAACTTCAGTGGAAATACATTAAATGTCAAAAGATGATTCCCCCAAAAAGTAGACAGGAGAAAAGGAGATGCAAAATCAATGTTCATTTTTGGAGGAAGGATAATGAATTCACAAAGGAGGTAGACAAGGCTTGTATAAGATTACAGAGACTGACCTTGACAAATACATTTTTGTCACAGAGATGACATCAATCTCTTTGTCAAAGTAAAGAGACAATACCGTTTGTTTAAATGAAGGACTTCCCATTTTGACATGGTTTACCCTAACTTTGAGCAAGCAATGACAAAAAAAGCAAGTGGCACCCGTTCTTCAGCATTTCTTAAACTGTGGGTGTCTTGGGTGTCTGCACCTTTTCTGCAGCACTTGATGTATCTTTGAGTGATCAGAATGACAAGAAGTAGCAATGGATTTTGGGGTATTCTTGGAAAAAGAGATCTGGCATGAGTGGTGCGCATAAGAATGATGAGTTCTAAAACTTTTCACAAGAGGCCTAGAGGGGAATAAGGACCACCTTCTCTCACCAAAGCTTGGTCAGTGCTACCTGATAAACCACAAGAGATTGTGGGGCGGAACAAAGCAAAGCAACATGATCAATTCGCTTCATTGTTAGAAGTGAGATGGTTGCATTGCCCCATGAAGCAGCTAGGAGGGAGCACTTTGCCCAAAGTTTCATAGGCACAAAGCACTTCATAGTAAGTACTTCTAAGAAATATATGCTTCTGAATGGTGGCAGTTATTCAATGATCTGATACTTTAGCATAAAAGACATTGAGAAAGCTACAATTCATGTTGTTTCAACACTTGGCTTTTCTAAAACCTATTGACAGAATTCTGCTAGCTGTAACATCTTGTAAAAGCGGACCCTGCAGAGGCGAGGAAATGCCAGGATAAGGATGAAGAAGAAAACATCTTGTAAAAGCGTCACCAGAAATGCACCCAATAAATAGCAGAATGGCACAGCTTCTGGGATTTTGTCTGCCAGCATTCCCTGTCCAGTTCATTGCATGTTCTGCCCTTGACAGGAGCAATCAATATATCAAGCATCTTTTCCTTCCAATGCCTGCAAACATGTTCACTTGCAATGCTCTCAAATGTCTCTTTTCTTGCTGCATGCTTTTATGCATATAAAAACATGGGAGGATCAGATTGTTTCAAGTCAACCCATATATTCATTCATAGTTTGCCTGCCTTGTTTATTTAGTAATTAGCTTTAAAAATGCAATTTTTTAAAAAAAAATCAACATAAAATTGAAAACATTGAAGAACTATTGCATTTAAAATATATTACTGATGTGTTTTTTTTCTAACTACGTTTGTATGAATGTGTATGTATTTATCAAGGCACATACACAAAAAAAATGCATTTTGGCTCTGGGCTTTCTAGATTCCACTATTTTAATTTAGGGCAGAAGGAAAGAAATGAGCAAGGTCATTGTGTTGTAGCTATTTTGAATCCCTTACAGAAAGATTAAAAAGAACATTGGTTTGTCCAAGAAAAGAGGATCTCTGTGGAGATCCTACTATCACAACTGTTTTCTAAGGCTTTTATCTCAATTTTGGAAGATTTAGTGGATAGGTTACTCTAGGGCAGGGGTTCCCAATCCCTGGGCTGTGTATTGGTGCAAGTCCATGCAAGCAAATAAAATTTCATCTGCACATGTGTGGGATCTAGGTAGCATGTGGAACCACCCCCTCAGACCAGGGAAAAATTGCTTTCCACAGAACCAGTCCCTGGTTCGGTACCCCTGCCCTAGGGCAACTAAATCTAGATTGCAAACTTCCAGATTATCATTAGACTAATCTTTGTTAGCTCCAAAGTCTGCAGTTCTCACAGTGTAATTGTCAACTCTACAATGAGCATGGCTGCAGCCATTTTTTCTTCTCGTTCTAGGTTGCCACATCAAACGGAGGGAAGGGGGTTGCCCAGGTGCTTCATTAGTCAAAATAATTTTTGGTCCAGTGAGAACCAAGGTCATCTACTGCTCCCATGATCAGGGATTGGGCATTGCACAAAAAAGCCCGCCAAATGATTATATTGGGGAACATAGTTGCTTGCATAGTTTTGTGGATGGGACATTAAACTTTGTAATTAAGCAATTGTTACCTGTGTATTCAGACTTGGTATCACTTTTGAGCATGCCAATACTTTGTAACTAATAAACATGTTCTTTGAGGAATTTTCAAGCCTCGGAGTTCTGCTTTATTTGTCTCTGTCTGTCGGAACCATGACAGTAATTAAACAGAAAAAAATTAGTTTATCCGTGTGTAAAATTGGTTCTGTTTAAAACTAAATCTAATCATGTTACACATTGTTTGCTGGGTCAAACAGACTGGTTTTGGAGCTTCTATTACAGACAAAATTCTCCTCCTACAGTCCAGTTAAACATGGGGTATAAAGGTTTTTGACTCCTCTAGCAAGATCTACATATTTAATTTTATTTTAACTCTATTTTAACTTATATTGTTTTTAACTTTGCCCTGTAAACTGCCCTGAGTCCTTCGGGAATAGGGCGGTATATAAAAACAATAAATAAATAAATATTTGACATTTATTATTAAATTAGTATGTCTCTAAGCCAAAAGAACAGCTGTATCTTAAATTAGGAAAGGACAAGCATACAACAGAGGAATTGATGTGGCAGTCTAGACAGTGATCTTTGATCCAAGAACAACAAGGTCACTAATATCCCACAATACTTTTTCAAGAGGCATCTGGAGTTTCTTTGTTTTTCTTCAATGATGTTTCACTTCTCATGCAAGAAGCTTCTTCACAACTGAATGGATGAGAAGCGAAATGTCTTACAGAGAAAACAAAGAAAGCAAAGGTGCCTCTTGAAAAAGCACCTTTGGGACAATCATGACCTGGATGACTGAGAATCTCCATAGACAATATGTCACTAATACGATCTACTTTTCCGCATATAAAATTATGGACAATGTACTAATATCTACAGTATCTCTAACATTTCTCTTTGCCTAGGCAGTGGTTGCTACAGCTTGCAGCTGAAGTGATTCCTGCAGATTTCTTGAGACATTAACCTTCATCACACATATCTAGATGAAAATGAAAATGTATGTGCAATTCCCTATTTCTTCGAGAATGACACATAACTTCAAGAGGCCATGGTCAAGTTTAAAATCACCCTAAAGCAAATTGTTAGCTGAACCAGAGCATTTCTCCAACTCATTAATGTTTCTAACCCATTAGACTTTAACGAGGGTAATTATCTAGTCAATCCAATTATCTAAGCAGAAGCACCACATATATTGAGAAGTCAAGAAAACCAACACTTCTGGAGTCAATGACTCTCTCTTCCATTCACAAAGTCAATTTCATATTCTGATTTTCTTTTTGAGACCATGTAACCATATGTCCACAGTATCAGCTTGATAAATGAAAATGTGAGTACTTGAGCAAACTCCTATTAGGAAGATGAGGGTTGATTTTTTTTTACCCTTATTAATTACTTAAATGGTTAATAGAAAGACAGCAGTTAGTGTGCTTCTTTAATGAGAAGCAATGGTTCATTAGTTTAAATTGTAGTCAGTTGCCAATAAATTAGCCCAAGATGGAAGAATAATGAATGTTATTTCCAGAGCACAATAGAAAGCAAGTACTTGCGAATGTAGGGTTTTTCATGTATTTATGTGCATTATAGATACCTCTAGTACAGACATGTCAAACTCGGGACATCACGTGATGTTGTGCAACTTATAGGGACAGTTTTGCCATTGCCAGCAATGGGGTGGGTGCGGCTTCCGCGTGACGCATCCAGCCCACGGGATGGCAGTTTGACACCCCTGCTCTAGCATATGGGATCAAAATTGTCACCCAATTTAACTCTAGTGAAATCCCAACTGCCCAAATATGATTTATCTGAAATAAGTTCCAGAAGGACTGTCAGTATTAGTACACAAATATCAAAGGGTCATCATAAAGGAAAAGAAGTTGCAAACTAATGATTAAATATAACTGTGTTCTTAATATAATCTCTCATATTAAAAATAAATAAATAAATTCCTTTCCTGTATTTCTTGTAGCAGTAATAAATAAGCTAAGGAACTGAAAATAATCTGCTGAATTTCTAGAAATTGTTTGAAAAACTGAGACCAAACACAACTCCCTGTACTGCATTCCTTATTATTCTTAATTAACTGATATGTAAATTCCAAGAGCCATTCTTTATTAATTCCATATTTTCTGCAACAGGTGGTTAAACTAATGAATTAAAAAAATAAAATGTCTGTTAATTTAATTACATGATTACTGTTGTGCCAACATTTGTTCTGGTAACCTATAATAATAATAACAGTTGCTTTATTCTGAGTTTTTTTATGTAAATGACTTTATAGTAAGTATTTACATAATAGTTTTATTGCAGATTTCTTTTCTGGCCTGTTTAGTGTTTAGTTTCTAATTTTATTCAGAAAACTAGTGATAGAAATGGAGAAAATATTGATATAATTAATTGTTCTTACTTGTAATCATTCATAAAGCAAAACAAACTATATTAAATATATATTTGCATGAAAACATATTTTTGCACAGATCAAATCAAACAAATCTAAAGAAATGAAGAAATATGAGTGTCAAAAGAAAGGAATGGTCATGACATACATGCATGACATACATGCATTATCATATATGCAGTCTCAGTAAACCCAACCCAATGCAAGCCTGGACAGCTATTAATACAGCCCCACAAAATTTATAAAAATAAAAATAAAGGAACTTTGTAATTATATGATAATTTCAAAAGCTAAATATGGAACTATGCATAACAAAAAGGCAGTCGTATTAGTTTAAATTGCATCAGATCAATTCAGAAGTGTCCAACTTGGTTTGACAACTTGAAACAAATTGCTATTTTAATTCAGAAAATAAACTGGGAGATTTGATTGACTTGCCTATGAATTAAAATATTGAATGGACTACAGTATTTCCATACTCCAAGAACAAAAGTCCCAAACAAATTTGCAGAAGAATTGATACAACGGCACATTTGAACTGCTACAGCACTTTTCCAAGCTCAGGGTTACCCATGACTTTTAAATGGATTGCTGAGGAGTGAAGGACAGTATAAAAAGAGCTAGGAAAAATACAAATGCTCCCCATGTATTTAATGGTGTGATCTTCATATAGCTACCCAGAGTTGCCTTGAACTGCAAGATGGGCAGCAAATAAATTTAATAATATTAATAATATAGGATATTCAAATATAACAATATGTCAGCTGAGAAAGCAACAGGAGAGAGAGAGAGAGAGAGAATTATCTTACTAGGTTTGTACTAAGAGCAGAGATATGTGATTATATTATATATATAATTTTTGTCTTAGTAAAATATGTCACCCACTACAAATTGCCATATTGTGGAGGGGATTAAATAGAGCCATTTAGTAAACAGGTCCATCTGAAACTGTAAATTAAATTAAGGCTTAGTTTCAAAATCAAATTTAGACTTAGATCAGTAGCTTTTATGCTGAAACATATATGCATGGAAGAAGAAATTTTCTGCCTGCTGTAGATGTTATTGCTATTAATCCAGTTAATTAGAGAAGAAATCAAAACAAATTACTCTTAATAAGTTTTTCAGACAAGATTTATTTTTAATTTATGAACTCATTGATATCTATTTATATCATCTTTTTCCCCAAATTAAATTTGTATTCCAGAGAGCCTGAAATGACCTTTATTTATTTACTAAGCAACTCAGCCCTAGGCTTGGATGCAAGCTTTTCATCCATTAATGGAAAAAACAACAACTCTAAGACAATTCATGGAAGTTTGGATCTTAGTAATAAGCTAAAATATGGTCCAAAGGCCTGAAGGGGGAGTGAAAATTGGTCCTTGTCTTTATGGGAATAGAAGCTACAGCACAGCATCCTGAACATTAGGCTAGCAATGTAATGCCTTACTAAGAGAGCATCTATGGAGATTCTCAATCATGCCAAAATTGCTTTTTCCAAAAGGCAACTGGAATTTCTTGGGGTTTTTTCTTTGAAAACATTTCACTTCTCACCCAAGAAGATTTTTCAGATCTAACTGAAAAAGTTAGAGTAAGAACTGAAGAAGCTTCAGTTGGATGAGAAGTGAAACATTTTCAAAGAAGAAAAACAAGAAAGTCAAGTTGTCTTTTGGAAAAAAAAGCACATTTAGGATTACTAAGAGAGATATTAAACCTTTTTTTTTGGACTGTATTGATTTTGTCTGGGGTATACCTTTTTACATTCTTCTGTATTCCTTATCTAAACATACTTCTAAGTTTTGGATGTCTGAATTATACAGTCCGTATTTCAAACATTTAGCTGTTGCTTTAGGAGTTCCTTCCCTTTTCCTATTTATTTCTGTATAAATAATAACATTGATTTGTTGACTTCTCAGTTTTGGTAGAAAAATTCTATGGCAGCTTTTCCCACCAATTCTTATTCAATCCAGGGAAAGAGAATTTTCTTTTATTTTAATGGAGACGATAGATCATGAGTAGAATAACATGGGTAGAATACAATGTTCTTCCATTACTTACTTATGAAATGACCAAGCAATCTCTATGAATGACCAGTATTTCCTTTGCAAGATTCTGTTAATGTAACTTTGCAGTTACTTTGAATTAGTTCATCTGGATGTACTTCCTGTCTGGATTACCTTCCAAGACTGACATCAGTTTTACAAATCTGGAAGGATATTTCTCCCTCATCATCTTTACAGAAATGAGGGAGGAGAGAGTCCTTCCAAGATGTGTGTGTTTCCCTCCCCCCACACAAACCTTGTATGACAGATTAATTCATCTGGCTTTGACTATTATGCACCTTGGGTTCATATGCAATGAGTCTTGGGGGCTGCCTTTTTCTGCTTTTGGTAAGAGGAAAAATGTTAGAAAACCCTGCTACTTTTTATAGGATATAAAAAGAGGCTTATCTGGAATGTAGGAAATGAGGAAGCTATTTCTCATTCGTGGCTGTTGCTAATGACTGACTGGCCTTCTCTTTGTTATTTTCTAAAGCAGGCATTAACCTTGCATGGCTTACCCTGGCACTTTTTCATCTTCCTTTGTTTTGCTTTCTCTGTTCAATGCCTTGGTTTAAGAATCTCCAGGGGCAGCTGATTAATGAACCTTCAGTGTTCCATCTTAAGCCCAGAAATGGAACAAAAATTTCCGTTTTATTTGATCTGGTATAATTTACAGCTACTGTCTCCCTATTCCAAGGTGTGTATGAGTCTCTCTCTCTCTCTCTCTCTGTTTTCCTGAATAATAATAATCACAAATACATATACTCTGTGAGGAAGAGAAAGTATTAACTTCCAACTGGATACCTGACTTCGTTATTGATAGGCCCCAGTTTGTGTGGGTTGGCAGAAAAATTTCCAACTCATTTTTTTGAGTAGGAGCAGTGGTGAGATTCAAATATGTGAACAACCACTTCTTTGTGTGGATGCTACTTCTGGAAGTCCATATCTGGGCCTGGGCAACAAAAAATTAGCTACCAGTTCTGCCAAAGTGGTGCGAACCAGCTGAGTAGAGGTTCCCCACAGAGCTGTGTTTTGAATCTGTTACTGTTCATTTTGATGGTCCACGACTGTTGTGCTAAGTCTGCTACAAATCATATTGTGAAGTATGCAAATGACATGGCAGTGGTGGGTCTTATCCGGGATGATAACAAAGATTTTTATAGGGAGGAGGTGGAGGCTTTGGTGGACTGGTAAAATAAAAATAACCTGGTTTTGAATGCTAAAAAAACAAAGAAGATCGTTGTTGATTTTAGAAAGAGTGGGCATAGTTGTACTCCAGTTTGTATCAAGGCTGCAGCTGTGGAGGTGGTCAATAGTATTAAGTAACTGGAGGTTCAGATAACTAACAATCTGACTTGGTCTCTTCATGCATTATCTTTAGTGAAGTGTGCAAACCAGCATTTGCATTTCTTGCATCGGATGAGGGGAGCACATCTTTCTCCTTCTGTCCTGGCCACTTTTTACACAGACACGATTGAGAGCATTTTAGCAAACTGCATGTAGTGCCTCAGATAGAAGGTCCATACAGAGAGTGGTAAGGACAGTTGAGAAGATTATAGGATACTGCTTATAAGTGCTATGTGCTTAGAGCTCGAAGCATTGTTAGTGATCCCACACACCCACTTCACAGTCTGTTCTTGTTGCTCCCTTCTGGGAGAAGGTTTCAGAGTATAACAGTATAGCAGATTTATAGCAGATTCTGTAACAGTTTTGTTTC
Source organism: Vipera ursinii (assembly GCF_947247035.1). Taxonomy (NCBI): domain Eukaryota; kingdom Metazoa; phylum Chordata; class Lepidosauria; order Squamata; family Viperidae; genus Vipera; species Vipera ursinii. The sequence goes on along the minus strand of NC_139519.1, from coordinate 12,733,599 downwards.
TGCCATCCATTTCATTTTAATGGATGCTGATTAATGTGAATTTAAAGTGAAGTTTCTATTCTATTCTATTCTATTCTATTCTATTCTATTCTATTCTATTCTATTCTATTCTATTCTATTCTATTCTATTCTATTCTATTCTATTCTATTCTATTCTATTCTATTCTATTCTATTCTATTCTATTCTATTCTATTCTATTCCATCATTATATAGATACTATTTGCCATTCAGAAGTCACAGATCCAGCTTTATTTTTGAGAAGAATATTGAAAAGTAACTCTTAATACTCCATATATTGAAAAGTGACTCTTAGTAATCCATGTTCTATGTAGATACACCTTGGAAGACTTATCTGGATCTTATAACATGGAGTTTAATGACATGCAATGACACAACCACCATCAGATATTTTCGTAAAACCTTTTGGATCCTTTTCCAAAGCCAGTTCAGAGTCTGGTGACCTAACAGAGCACATCTTGTGCTCCTTTACTTATATTATTTGGTTTGCAGAAAATTCTTTCTCCTTAGACACCTATTTGCTCTTTGAAGAGCAAAAACCTCTTTGATCATGTATGAGTACAGCCCACCTTGCATTTAGTAAATATGCAAGGGATAACATTTTGAAATGAACTCAAACAATTCACATTTTCCAGGTTCCTATGCAAAGAAAAAAAATATTTGTCCTTTGGATTTTTCTCAGCTGAGAAACTGGGTTTGCGTGTATGGTAGAAAAAACATTTAAAAAATCCCAAAGTTTTAAATAATTACAAATATCAGCGATCAGACTTATGACTGAGTAGTAACTGTGAAAGTGAAAGAATTTGGTTATATCTGCAAGTAGTCCCAACGTATGGCCATCTGCTTAACGACAGATTGACTTACAACAGCATTGAGAAAAATGACTCATGTCCAGTTCCCACACTTACGACAATCACACCATTCCTGCAGTGACTTGGGTGCCTGGAAATTGGCATATCTTTATGATGGGTGCAGTGTCCTGGGTTTATGTAATCACAATTTGAGGGGCTTCTGAAAAGCAAAGTCAATGGGGGAAGATACATTTGCTTAACAATCACACATTTATGTCAGCGGAGATTCTCAGTCATCCAGGTCAGGGTTGTCCCATAGGTGTTTTCAAAAGGCAACTGGACTTTGTTTTTCCTTGAAGCTGTTTAGCTTCTCATCCAAGAAGCTTCTTCAGTTTTGACTGAATGGTGGAGGATGAAAGAATTTATATTCCTTGCAGTCATCTGGTTATTAGCGCTCTTCCTGAGATTCATTGAGGCCATTTGGAATATGTAGATCTTGCTAGAGGACTCTGTACCCTCAAAGTTACCTGAATCAGAGTGCAAATGGATGCGGAACCTTTTGGGAACTGCTGAAAGGACTGTGTTGTAAACAGAAGATAGGTGCTGTCATATCCCCCCTCCCCCCCTGTGGAGAGAAGGCTGTTCAATTTTAGACTCAGAGGGAGTGCTAACAACCAGATGACTGCAAGGAATATAAATCCTTCCATTCTCCATCAATCAGTCAAAACTAAAGAAGCTTCCTGGATGAGAAGAGAAACGTCTTCAAGGAAAAAAAAACAAGAAAGTCCAGTTGCCTTTTGAAAAAGCATGTTTAGGACAATCACGGATTGATCTGCCCATCTCACCTAAGTCATTCTGGACAGCATGCTTAATGACCGCAGCAAAAATGGTCAACAACTTGGGTGTGACTCATTGCCTAGCCAAAGAAAATCTGGGTTTGTGATCATAACTCAAAGACCACATGTAGTGAGAATGTTTGAAGTTGGGTTGAAAGAATTGGAGTCAGTGCCCAAGATGGTATCAAACAGATCTGATATTTCTTCTATGGAATGAACCAAATATGTTACCATTATTAAGAATGACATCTGCCTTGATCCAAAAAACTGACAAGAACTTTTGCTTTTAAATTAATAAACACTGCATTATAAGAGTAACTGAAAGCTTCATAAAATATGAATTTAGGACATTGCTGATAAATGATTAATGTAGAGGGCTACCCCAAGTTTTACTCCTGTTACTGTAATATAGAAATTTGTCATATAATCCTACTGAATGATTAAGATTAGTAGAACAGTGCAATTTTCTAAACAGCCATGTCAGTATTTCAAAGTTATTAAAAAATGGATTATAAAAGTGGCCCATCAGAAATGTGATATGCAAGCTGTTTGTGATACAGTTTCTTGTGTTGCCATTTGGGGTCTAAAGCTCTCATTCCAGAAGATGAATTATTACAGTAAGTAAGTGTGTTTGATACATCACACAGTTGATTCTAGAAAAAAAAGCTTTTGTATGTGTGTGTGTGTTTACATTCCCCCGTGTGTGTGTGTGTTTACATTCCCCCGTGTGTGTGTGTGTGTGTGTGTGTGTGTGTGTTTGTTTGTTACATTTTTTAAAAATTCTAAAAAATTGGGCAGTTTCAGTTGCCAGATGTTGCTCCATGACTCATGTTTGAAGTGTTTTAGTTTGATTGGCAATATGACAATATGATGTACAGAGGAGCAGTCAATCAAATTAAAATTATATATTCTCTGCAAGTACCCCGCATACTGTAGCAGATATTTCTGTGGATATCTTAGATTTCCATCACAGCTTTATAATGTTAGTTCTTAACTTTCTTCTGCTTGCGTTTAAACTAAGCATTTAGGAATGCATTCATCTATTCAGGAGACCTGTGTTGCTGTGATCTTGTCTTTCAAGTGCAAATATATTTAGCAACCTTGCCAACACTACAGCAGCCTGCTGTGCTGGGATTAACATGGTTTAAAAAGGCAATGCAATTAAGATAGAAGAAGGCTTCTGCTACCCTTAAACCATTAATTCAAACTCTATACAAGTTTTTTTTCTTTCCCTCCTGTCAACCTGATCAGAGGTTTGGGTCCTGCTGTAGTGTGGTCTAGGGCAAGGATAATGCAAATGGCATTAAATGTATTAGCCATATGAGGCATTTTTTCTGCCTCATATGGCTAATACATTTACTTCAAAAGAAATGGCCCTTTGCTAATGGGTACCGAAAGTTAATCTAGTTCAATTTGTTTGGGATTTAGAGTGAAATTATTATTATTATTATTATTATTTTAAAGAAAACTTTTGACAGGTTAACTTTTAATGCCTTTCCGTTAGAAGTCTCTCCACTAAAGTAATTCACTTTCCGTTGCATTATTTACAAGTCAGTTTCATAAGAGAAAGCTTCAAAACCCCTTCAGGCAATAATAATATGTTCCTCACTGCTATCGACACAATTTGTTCTGGTTAATTGCTTGTCTATTCCCATCGGGTAAAAGCATCACTTAAATGCGGGGTAACTACCTACTGATACATTTCAAGGATGGTAGCGAAAAAGCAAGACAATGTTTAAATGTTGTTGGGTGTCTCTTTCCAACAGCTGTCACTTGCAGGGAGCTAAAGTTGGAAGAAGGAGAAACAGTGAGATAGCAGACATAAGGGATATACAAATTAGTCTCTATCTAATCCATTTGCTTACAGTACATTTCTATCACCTCCGTGTCATCAAATTTTATTATTGTGGGATTAAAAGAAAATAAAAAAGAAAAGAGAATAAGGTATTTTTTGCACTTATTTCCCTGATATAAATCTAGCTCATATCAAGATATAATGCCAAGTGCACAAAAGCAGGCGCCAAGATAGAATTCAAAAATACAGTGAGTTTATTGCATGCTCCTAAGCACAAGAATGAGATCTACTAATGATCAAGGCAAATTGGTGCTTAGTAAGAATCAATGGAATTCATGGGGGTGGGGGAGACTAGACGTAGGTCTCTCATGGGAGTGTAGTGACTTCAAGCTGATGACACATTTGACTCCGCTCTCAGATTTAGTTGCGTCATCTCCTCCATGTCCACATATTATTCCACTGTATCTTTATTCTGGGAAATATGTACTATTGTTTACATATTTCTTCTCTATAACAAGCACAAGCACAAGGTTTTCATATACTGTATATCTTATAAATTGAAAATAACAGTGATCAAAGTTACAAATGAACTCCAAAGAAAAGCTCCTTATAACCCAGATTTGAAGTTCTGACATCCACCCCTCCTGGCAACCACTTGACTGCACTCGGCAACCAGACCACATGTATAGCCATTTGCAGTACCCTATGGTCACATATCTGCAATTTATGATTTTTCTGCTGGAAAGGTGTTTGTGTGTGGGGTTATTTCCAATTTCCAGCATCAAGCACCTGCAAAACGGAACAGTCACTTTTGGTAAACTTTATTTTAATGGGAGGCACTTCAAACCTTGTAAAGTATAAATTCTAATGTGACAGAGTACTCTGCTAAAATAATTAATTTTATTATTTATATCATAAATAATAAAGCATCTACAAATTATGCTATCCCACAGGTAAAATGCAAAGTATGGATCTGGTTTGTAGATGACAGTATCATAACTAGAGAAGACACATGAAACCATGAACAACTTCTTCAAAGGAATAAAATTTAGAGGACAAGAAAAAAAAACACACAACATGATATCCTTCCTGGATATCTCCATCAGCAGAGGAAACAATGGCAAATTAGAAATGCAAATCTATTGAAAAGCAATCCGTACTAAGTGCTCTATTATCAAAGTAACAATGCAATCTCCCACAAGTAGAGTTGTGTAAGAGCATTATTCAGATGAGAACAATGTACTGCAGCATCCAGAACACCAGAAAAAGGAAACAGATCATCTATATAACATCTTCTGATGAAAAGGACACCCCACAAGTCAGCAAAAATGCCAGACACTCAACCCACTATAGCACAATGAACACAAACACAAACATCTCAGAAACAACCAACGAACTTTACAACTACACACCATTACTGTAGCACACAAACCAATTAAAGCTCTCCAAATCATTCTAAGTAAACCAAAAGACTCAGCAGCCCAAGAGAAAAAACATGAGTCATCTACATCTACAGTATGTGTGAAGATCTGAAGAACATCCATTAGCCCACCTCCTTTCCTTAATATTACAGAAATATCTTCAGCTAGCACTAGTATATGCTACTAAGATATTCATTAATCCTTCCTGTATGCCTAAAATAAACATGAAGTAACTGTAGCTTGAGTATGATCCAATTAATCAATATTTTCATAAAATAATATTCCTCTTCAACACAGGTACCAAATGAAGGAATTCTATTATTTCTTCCTTCCCAATTAGATTTAGCTTCCTTCTCAGTCACTTGAAAGCTGCGTATCATTATCTCAATGTTTACACACACACACACACACAAACACACACACATCTGGAGTTTGTAGATACATACAAACACACACACATCAAGATCAGGAAGCGGAGGAAGTGGTATGATCATGAATAGCTGTGCTGAAACTACAAAACCCATTAAGTTGCCATCTTAACACCTCTCAACACATCAAGCCAAGTTGCCACTCAACACACCAGACGAAAAGACATAATATGAATATCTACAAAAGAATAAGTGGTATTATTTTAAAATAGGGTATTCTTCACTTCCTCATTCTTGTCTCAAAGATCAAAATTTATGCAGGGAGGAAGTGAAAATTAAAGAATTTTCATTAAATATCAATATCCAAAGTACACTGGGAGAAATAGGACCATTCTCTCCTTTATGCATAAATATTTTGAGAGAGAAAAATAACTTTGAAGTGTATATATACACACATTCCTCATAAGGTAGAGAGGAGAGGATGGTTGCAGGCTTTTGTAATTAAATCAGAAAAAGACCTGATGAAATAAAATGTTCTGTTACTCACCCAAGATATCTTCCCCAGAACTCCATCTTGTATATCATTGTCATCAATCATTCAGTTGTGTCTGACCCTTGGCCACTCTATGGATCAGGACTCTCCATGTCCCTCTGTTTCCCACCACCTCCTTAAGATCAGCCATGGTCATCCTGGGGTCATCCTTTATAGTGTCCAGCCAATGGGTACTAAGGTGGCCCCTTCTCCTTTTTCCAGAGATCCCTCCCAGCCTGACTGACTTTTCAAGTGAATCAGCTTGTATGACCAAAGTATGACAACCTTTGTTTGGAAATCTTGGCTTCAAGTGATATTTTTGGTGAGATTTGTCTAGGACTTTTTTGTTATTTTAGCAGTCCAGGGGATGCATAATAGTCATCTTCAGCATCACAGTTCAAAGGCCTCCATTCTTATCTTCCTTTTCCATAGTCCACATAAGTCGCAACTGGAAAAATTATTGTGTTAATAAATCTGCTTTTGGTTGGGAGGCTGATGTCTTTACTCTTTCAGATGTTATTCATGCTGGACATTGAAATTCTTTCAAGCGCCTTCTGATCTCAGGGCTGCAGTCAGCACATTGGTCAACTTTAGAACCCAGGAAGATGAAATCCTTAACTATTTTGATGGTCTCATTGATGGCCACCTTGACAATCTGCACTCTGACCTATGTGTTCTCTGCAGCTGTCTTTGTTATCTTTGTTTTCTTGATGAAGTGTGTTTTTCACTTTCATCTTTGACAGTCAGGATTGGCCACTCCAGATCCTCCTTGCTTTCTGCAACCAATGTTGTCTCATCCACATATCAGAGGTTGTTGATATTCCTACCACTGGTAGATTCCTCCAAGTGTGCATTTCTCATATCCATTTCTGTGTACATGGTGAATAGTTTAGGTGACAGGATGCAACCTTGCCAAACACCTTTTCCAATTTTGTGTCTCTGCATTCTGTTCTTACAGTGGCTGCCTGATCAGAGGACAATAATTGAAAGAATTGGGATGTGGTATGGTGACATTCCCAGTTCTTCAGGGCAGTTCCAGAGCTTGTCATGGTGAACACAGTCAAAGGCCTTTATGTAATCAATAAAGCACATGTAGAGGTCTTTTTGGTATTCCTTTGCTTTGTCATCATCCAAAGTAGATTGGCAATATGACCATCTTGCACATTGTTGTTTTCAATTCGTGATGGTTCTGACATTTTGTCTCCAAGATTGCAAAACGTTTCATATTGAGCAGAAAAGGGGTGGTAGCAGAAAGAACTAAAACGTCAATGCTAATATTAATCCCACTAAATCAGAACTAGTTTCAAGGCAGATATAATCAGAGGGTACTCTTGCACAAGACGTGCAGGAATGGAGTGGCATTCAAAGACAATTGTGTCTTGATTATTATTGTTACAAGTGGATGTATATGCTTGCCATTTTGCTCCTGTTACAATGGTTATTTTGAAATCCTTAATTATCCCTTGAAAGGAGCTACTGAATGAAGGATGTAACCCTTATCTGTTTCCAAAGCATTCTTCTTTTCTAACTGAACTGAATGGAGACATTCTTGTTGAGGCTTTACATTTATTGGACTTAGCCAAGGCATGTAGGATAGGAAGTACAAGGGACAAGAACTTCCTGCTTTCAAGGCCTTCTTTGTAATGGATGAAGTAAAACTTGAGATGATTTGTTAATGTTGGACCCATCTGCTTTCCAGCTTGGTAGAAGAACTCCAGTGCGATCCTGGAGAGTGAAAAAAAAAGTAGTTAATTCAGTATCCAAACAAAGAAATAAACAAACAAAACCACCCTGTGTTCCTTTCTGCTTATTTTTCAAGGGTTGTCTAAAGTGTACACATAAAGAGTGATTTTGTATTACTGTCTGTGCTGTTTGAGAAGAACCAGAGAAGAAAAACTCAGCTTCATGGAAGAGATTCTCATTTTGGAACTTCCTTTAAAAAAGATGCTGAGACTCTAGAAAGAGTGAAGAAAAGAGCAACAAGATGATTAGGGGACTGGCTACAACAGGGGTCCCCAACCTCTGGTCCATGGACCGGTACCGGGCCATGACATGCCAGCAACCGGTCTGCACAAGCAAGAGCCTTGGTGGAGCAGTGGGCTAATGCCTCCTTAAGTAACACCAGCTGCCTGCCATTAGCACAGGTTCGCATCCCACCAGGCTCAAGGTTGACTCAGTCTTCCATCCTTCCAAGGTAGGTAAAATGAGGACCCAGATTGTTGGGGGCAATTAAGCTGACTTCGTAATAATGCCACTTGGGGTGTGTGTGAAAGCCCTAATAAGCAGGCATATACATAGAATGAAGGCTACTGCTAAGCTTGTAAGCCACCCTGAGTCTTCGGAGAAGGGCGGGATATAAATGGAATTAAAATAAAAAATAAAAATAAAATAAATAAATAAAGCAAAGCCCCATCCGTGGGGTGCAGGCATCACACAAAACCACGCACCCTCTGGTCCATGGAAAAACCTTTCTCCGCAGAACCAGTCCCTGGTGTCCAAAAAGTTGGGGACCTCTGGGCTACAACATAGGAAGGACAGTTGCAGGAATTGGGTATATCTAATTAAATGAAAAGAAGGACTAGGGGTGACATGATAGCAGTGTTCCAATATTTGATGGGCTACCACAAAGAAGAGGGAGTCAAGCGATTCTCCAAAGCGCCTGAAGACAGGACAAGAAGCCACGGATGGAAATTGGAGATTTCTAAGAAGAGATTGGACAACCATTTGCTTGAAATGTTATAGGGTTTCCTGCTTGAGCACTGGGTTGGACTAGAAGACCTCCGAGGTCTTTTTCAACTCTGTTATTCTGTTAACAGAATTACTGAGTTTGGTAGTATGTCTCATCTCTCTTGCCACTAAAATTCCTATTTAGCAGTAAGTTTACTTGTGAAAAAGGGACACGGTGTGGCTCAGTGGGTTAGGACACTGAGCTTGTCGATCAGAAGGTCGGCAGTTTGGCGGGTCGAATCCTGAGTGCCGTGTAACAGAGTGAGTGCCTGTTACGCGTCCCAGCTTCTGCCAACCTAGCAGTTCGAAAGCACATAAAAATGCAAGTAGAAAAATAGGGACCACTACGGTGGGAAGGTAACAGCGTTCCATGCACCTTTGGCGTCTAGTCATGCCGGCCACATGACCATGGAGACGTCCTCGGACAAGCGCTGGCTCTTCGGCTTTGAAACGGAGATGAGCACCGGCCCCTAGAGTCGGAAATGACTAGCACGCATGTGCGGGGGAACCTTTACCTTTACCTTTACCTTACTTGTGAAATATGGTACAACTAGATTAGGAACTTTATAATAATCAAGAATCAACCCATCTACACAAAGAAAGTTTGCCTCCTGCAGTGCAAATAAATCTTTGTCTTTATAGGTTTAAATAGAATGATATTTTTTCTTCTTCCCATTTTTCTGAGTTACTTAGCCATTCTCTAGATTATCTTTATATACCTGATCTTGATGGTCTAAAAGCACCTGATCTTGTTGCACTGACCTTGAGGGTCTTGATACACCTGACTGTTGTTAGCTTTGTACATTTATTCTACTCTTTATACTATAGGTTCCTCCCTTTCCAGCTTGATTCCTTATACATTTGTTATACATTAGCAATTTGCATGCAAATTGCAAAGCCTTAGCATAGTCAGGAAGGAAAGAGTAAATATTCTGCAAGAGACTTGCACTTTACAATGCCTTGGTAAGGCCACACCTGGAATACTGCATCCAGTTTTGGTCACCACGATGTAAAAAAGATGTCGAGACTCTAGAAAGGGTACAGAGAAGAGCAACAAAGATGATTGGGGGACTGGAGGCTACAACATATAGGGAACGGTTGCTGGAATTGGGTATGTGTAGTTTAACGAAGAGAAGGGTGAGGGGTGACATGATAGCCGTGTTCCAATATCTCAGGGGCTGCCCCAAAGAAGAGGGGGTCAAGCTGTTCTCCAAAGCGCCTGAAAGCAGGACAAGAAGCAACGGATGGAAACTAGTCAAGGAGAGAAGCAACCTGGAACTAAGGAGAAACTTCCTGACAGTGAGAAGAATTAACCAGTGGAACAACCTGCCTCCAGAGGTGGTGAATGCTCCAACACTGGAGGTTTTTAAGAAGAGACTGGACAGCCACATTTGTCTGAAATGGTATAGGGTTTCCTGCCTGAGCAGGGGGTTGGACTAGATGACCTCCAAGGTCCCTTCCAACTTATTATTATAATATGGAATTAATCCAGCAGCAGCTGGCTGCTGCAGAATAGAATTTGGTAGAAGAGCAGGTCTTTTCCCCCAGTTTTCCCTATTTTCTTCCTAATATATTCTGTTCGATTACGATATCGCATGGAGTGAATCAGAGACACAGGGAGGAAGGAGAATCCTGCTTACATTATCTTTTAAGCAGCTTTATACATTTTTTTTTAAAAAAATCCTGTTTTGCCATATGTGGATGCTGTATCAGAAATTTGCTGGTAATAAAGAACACTACAGGAATACAAAAAAAAGTTATTTTATTAATTATATTCACAGTTATGTTTTGACCAGAAGATTAGAAACCCTGTTTCTTGCTTTTATACAAGGCTTTCAAAATATTTTTCCTGGATTTTTAAAAAAATCACCCTTGAAGGGTATAATTTATGCTAGTTCTCTGGCATAGGATAATTCTCCTTGCTCCCCCAAAGTTTATACAATAATTTAAATATAAATTGTATTTTTAGAGCAGTGTTCTGCCTTGTCTTCATGAACTGAAAGCATACACCGCACTCCTTGGTGCCCTTTTTAAAATAAAATACAGTACTATGGAATAGGTGGGTCGGAGTAATTAAAACCATTCAATGAATTTCAAGATGGATTTTAATTTTCCTTTTGTGAGGAAAAAAAAACCCTCTGGGAAAGAAAGATAGGAGCTGGAATTTGTAAAAAGACTCAAAAAAAGAATGACAGATGTGCAATTTGTATCTTACACTATTTCTAAATGCTTACTCTAGCAGAACTGATCTAATGCATGATCTGATCTGATGTGATGCAGGAAACTTCCTGTATCAGTCACCATAACGAGAAGGGAAAGCTGCCTCATATTATGAGCTGCAGAAGAGATCATGGCAATAAATCTCATCTCAGGCCAGAAAGAAGCAGAAAAGCTATTGAGGTTCCTGCCCAAAATCAGGAAAGGCGAATACTGGCAAATCACTATTGTCCAGAAAAGCTCTACAATAACCACTAATTCCTAGGATAAATATACGCAATATTTGGCAATTGGCATAAACCTAAGTGCCTTTAATATGCTTAGAGCAGGGGTCTGAATTCCTCGGTCCATGGACCGGTAGCAGGCCGCGGCATGCCAGCAACCGGTCCACACAAACAACCTCTCTCCACGGAACTGGTCCCTGGTGCCCAAAAGGTTGTTAGATTCTCATGGCTTTCTCGAGCGAATTATTTATAAATATGCTGCACAATTGTTGCTTTTATGGCTTTCAGTAATAATGGTCTATCAATTATCTGAGATATTAAATCAAATCATATAAAATATTTATGTTGGTGGACTTCAGCTTATGCTGTGGGACTACACCTTAAAGCGTGTCTCACCCTTAAATCATTTCTTATGCTTCCAAAGTACAAGAAAATTCCATGAAGTACATGGGAACCGATGAGAAGAACTCACAGTAGATTAATTTCACTGATGACTACCAGTCTAGCAGCAGACTGATTCAGTTGCAAACTGGTGATCATGATATATTCTGGTCCTTGAAATGTGTGCACGATTGTGTGTGTTATATAAGGCCAGATTAAATAACCACACAAGCACATACTCATTTTCAAACATTATGACAGCACAAACAATCGTTTAAAGCAGGCGTGTCCAATCTTGGCAACTTTAAGACCTATGGCGTCCCAACTCCCAGAATTCAAGGCTGGCTACAGAATTCTGGGAGTTGAAATCCACAGGTCTTAAAGTTGCCAAGCTTGGTCACCCCAATTTAAAGAGATGACGAGATTTTTATAGCACAGCGTGGACCACTATTTGTCAAGATTAGCTTAATTCCTATGCTGAACTGGGAGTGGGATCAGAACATGGAAAAATCCATTCTATCATTCTACTCATGCTTATGGAGAGACAATTATAATTAGAAAGTATTTAAATAGTGTTGTTACCATCAATATGTGAATAACTTCTCCATACAAAAGGAAATGGAAAAGGAGAGAGTTACTACATCACCCTATAAATATTTCATATTAGGAAATCAGCGTCAAATGCTTCAATTGTAGTGCTGTTTACAAAGATCACCCTTCTTACAATGAAAGGAAGAAAAAGTCTTGCTGTTCCCCCCCCCCAGATATCAGCTGATACCACTGAATCAGGAAGATGAGTTAAATCTGTAATATATATTCACACATAATCTCCGATTGAAAATTCATGTTCTTTTATTCTTTATTACCAGACAAGATCCTCTCCCACTCCCAAACTCTCATTGGAACAGTAACTAGAAGTAAAAAAAAAGAATAAATGATTGGGCACCGAAGGTTAAATCCTTTGCATATTAGAAAACATGCTTATATCCCATCATCATCTAGAGGCCAAAATGTAAATCAACATAATTTTTTTTTTAAAATAAAACTTTAGTTTGACCTTTAGGAGAGTGAGTGAAAGGGGAAAAAAATGAGGGCATGTTTGACTGCAGATTTTAACATCTGTTCAGGCAAGTTTAGCAATTCCTGGCTGGCATTTTGTTACCTTTGAATTCTTCAGGTGCAAAAAGCCACATTGGAATGCAAATAGTATAAAAAATATAGGGAAACAGATTGTCAGCATGACTCTGAAAGGCCAAAGCAAAAATGAAACATCATTAAACTAAACTAATAACTAAAAAAAGTCTTTAGATTCTTTTGTTGGAATAATTTCCAGGTGCCGCTTTTTCATATTCGCAAGTATTCTTACCGTGCTTCAAGGTGGAGCAGCCTCACAATACTATGTAATAGATTTAAGATTGAGGAATTGGTTTTTAAACCATCACTGTTCTTCTACCACGAGCCCAGAGGGATGCTCAGAAGTATGCAAACATTACAGCCCTCCAGAGCAGTTGAGACATCCAATGTGAGTGTATGCATCTATATCAAAGGAGAATTATAACATCTTTATATCAGGGAACATTTTGGTCACAGGACAGTGGTATCTTACAAAGATTCTGTGAACACTGAAAATATGCAGGCTGCTTTCATTCTGCTCCAGAAGTCAATATGTCATGCATCAGATGAAAGACCTTTTGCAATCACTACACATTGGACTGTGGTTGGAACTACAAGCAAAGACTTGTCAAATAAGATTAATATATGATTGCAAGTCTGGTCAGTTGGTTTGCACAAGGACAGTCAAAGCTCCTAGTAGGGCTAGAAAAGAATCAATCCTCTCTAAACTATGGATGCTTATTCTGAATCCTTGGTCTGATTTGTTATAAAGTTGCTTTTGATTGCTTGATCATTTGAGGACCTCTTAAAGTATTTGATTACAAATAACTTGAGGCTTTAGTATGCTTTCAAGTCAAATATTGGAGCACAAATTTTAAAAATTGATGATAATCAGGTCCTTTTTATGCCTTGATGGTGCTCCTGGAACTCGCAACTCTAGTTTTGCTTCCACAATCCAGTTGTGTGACTTGCTAGTGAGGTTTAGCAGTCAAAAGTGTGGAAATAGTTCCAATGATCTGAAATCACACAATGGAATCTCTCTGTCTCTGGATGTACAAGATAAGATTAAACTGTAGAATCTTCTTTTTTGCCTCTCTTGAAGACAATGCTGAATACATTTGTTTTGTTTTATATGCAGAGCAAAAGTGTGACAAATTTGGATAACATATTATGCCTCCAGCTGAAAGTTCTCTGTCAAGCGCAAAGCATCAGGACCATACATTAAGTTGCAGCACAGAAGATTAATGCAAGCCACTATGCAAGAATCTAGTCAACTGAAGTTCAGTGCTAAATTGGTGCTAGAAAAAGGTCCAATAGAATTCAAGAGGGGTTGGATTGGATCATTTGTGGCAATATAAGGACTATGGTGCTGGAGAAGACTCCTGTGAGTCCCTTGGACTGCAAGGCGATCAAACCAGTCAGGAGATCAACCAGATCAACCCTGACTGCTCTTTAGAAGGCCAGATCCTGAAGCTAAAACTCAAATACTTTGGCCACCTAATGAGAAGGAAGGACTCACTGGAGAAGAGCCTAATGCTGGGAAAGATTGAGGGCAATAGAAGAAGGGGACGACAGAGAATGAGGTGGCTGGATGGAGTCACTGAAGCAGTAGGCATGAGCTGAAATGGACTCCAGAAGATGGTAGAGGACAGGAAGGCCTGGAGGAACGTTGTCCATAGAGTCGCGATGGGTCAGACATGACTTCGCAACTAACAACAACAAAGGACTCTAGGCTGATGACATATTTAATGCTGCCCTCAGCTCTGCCTGCTCTTCTCCTGCATACCCATTTTCTGTTTCTGTTCTCTTTGCTTTTTTGGACTATCTACTTTAATGACCCCACTCATTTTTGAGTGCAGACTCTTCTCCAGAAAAAATCTTCACCCACCATGTTTAAATGCAGTGCACATATAGATAATACATGAGGCTGAAATGCAGATATCAGTACAACTTAGGTCAGTGATATGTTTTAAGCAGTCCTAAGCATGCCTCCTTTGAAAGAAGCCCTATTAAAAATACCAACGCTCCTTGAGGTTAGTCTCTCAATCTGTAATTGAAGGGAAATGGTCTTGAGAAAGATTTTAAGACAGAAAAAGATTCTCTGATGTTTGGAACATCAGAAAAGCATAATTTCACATGAAGAGCCACTTAAGAGTTGTGCAAAGCATGGCTCTGATATTTCATTTTGCAGAGGCAGCCTAATGTCTGATCCCTGGCATGAAGGTGGATTGTGAAATAAAAAATGGAGATGTTCCATTAAAGAGTTCAGATGTAACATTATGCCTGGCTCTTTTCTTTGACACTTGTGTGTCTTCTCCAAATGCTCCAAAGAACATCAAAGACCTGAAAAATGCCTATTTCATTTCAAAGTAATGGTTTTTCTATGATACCTAGAAGGCTCAATCCCCAGCCTTTCAAACCTTCATGCAAGGTTAATCATTTAGTTATCAGTTACATGCTGGGAATTGAGAACCAATTCTCAGCAGGAACATTTGGGAGATCTTCTGAATCTGGTGTTCCAGGAGAAGCAAGAAGAACCCCGTTCAGGAGTGGCAATTGGGAAGGACCAACATCCATTCCCTGCCACTTTCATTTCTCTGTATTGAAAACTTAGTCAATTATCCTTCTATGTTCCCTTCATGGATCACTGCCTTGTTGTGGTGAAGGAGCTTGCACAGTTCAAAGAAACTGCAGGGCCACCCAAGATGGACAGGTCATAATGGAGAGTTCTGACAAAACATGGTTCACGGAGAAGAAATCCACTCCAGTATCCTTGCCAAGAATTCCCCATGAACAAGTACCAAAAGGCTGTCACTTGGTACAAGGACAAGGGGGCCTGGTGTTCTGTGGTCGATGAGGTTGTGAAGAATTGGACACAACTTACTGATTGTACAAACATACATAAATCTATGTGGTCAGCTGCTCTCATAGGAAAAAAATGTATCTATAGACAATTCAAGTCAAATCAAGAATGGTATGGTATGGTACTTAAAATATAGTAAGAAACAGAACTCATGATGTACTATGGGACTCATTTCCAAGTACAATATATGTCTATGGTTAATAATGTGGATTAGACCTTATGGACATGCAACCCAACAATCCTTCCTGTCCACTTCTTATTTCATGATGCCATTGGAAGAACATTTAATGATTTACAGAAATGAAGTGTAGAAAAGGTTTTCCACATCTAAGCCAAAATGTTCATCATCAACTCCTTTTAGAACATTAAAGGAAACATTTTTTATCCTTCAAAGATGTGTAGTAAGATGCCACTTAATCAAAATCATTATGTCAAGCATTAATTAGAATCACTGATTAATATATTGTCTCATCGGAAACTCCTTTTCCTTTTAATTCACTGCACTTACTTAAATGGGAAATGCAATGAAATTAATCCAGAAGATCTTTAAGGTCATCTTTCTCTATGCTTCTGCCAGTAAAGATTAGATGCCTGTTTTTCATTTTTGAATGCTATCTTTGTTTGGCACTATTCACCTAAAAAGTCTCTGTCAATATGTCTGTGGAGGTTCTTAGTCATCCAGATCATGGTTGTCCCAAAGGTGCTTTTTCAAGAGGCAACTGGACTTTCTTTGTTTTTCCTTGAAGATGCTTCACTTCTCATCCAAGAAGCTTCTTCAGCTCTAACTGGATGGTGGGGAATGGAAGGATTTATATTCCTTGCAGACAGCTGGTCATTTGCATTCTTTAGGGAGTCATTGAGGCCACCTGGAGGTTTGTCTGTGTCCTCAGGGTCACCTGAGTAGTGAAATGGGTGTGGAGTCTTCTTTGAACTGCTGGAAGTACTGTGTTGTGGAGCTGTGCTTCATGCAGGATGTTTTTCTGCCCAGCATTCCTTCCCTGTTGAACACATATTCCTGTTGGGCATGAGTCTGTGTTGTCTGCATCTCAGACGGAAGCGCACATGTCTGCCATATTATGAATTTTTCAAAGGGCCTGAACTAAATGGTGTGTCATGAATTCTGAAATCCTTGTTAGAACTTTTTCATGCTCTTTTGTCAAACTATGTTTGAGGAAGGCTTTCCTTGATCCAGGAAACACAACCCAAGCCAAACCCAACAATTTTGATTTCTGGTTGATTTTGATTTGCCAAATTGTAACCATTTGGGTGAGATGGTTGGCCAGAGTAATTAATTAATTAATTAAATGAAAACAAATAACTTTACTATGAAAGAAATGGTTTAAGTTAGTAGAATATTAGGATAGCAGCAAGGAAATAAACTTCACTGAGATATTTTTTTTATTATTTCAAAACCATATGGTCCATCTTTATCATATGCAACCTTTTGGATACTCAGTACAATATTAAAGACAGATGAGAAATTTATTACATCTGAACTGTGACCCAGATCCGCTATTTTAAGTATTCTAAATATGAAACAAAATGTTATGTGTTTCAGCTTTATTCATATAATTTAAAGGCTGTGCTAAGATGTTTTCTCCTAACATCAATAAGTTGGTAGTAATGCCTCCTAAATTCTACTTCTTGGACAATCAAAAAGAAGCATTTCTTTTAAAAATAAAATAAAATAAATATTTCAAGAATTGCTAGAGAAAATAATTCAATCAACAATAAAAAGATTTGGCATATTCTGTTGGTCCATTATTGAATTTAAATTATTTTTATACATTATACATATATAAAATTGGAAAACATTTGTAAAATCAGAGACAATTTTAAATTCAAGATAAATAAAATGAATTGCATTTATTCTTTCAATATAAATGTAAAAGAAAGTTTTGAATTCTGTCCTTTTTAAATCAAGGGATGGGAATTATATAAATATATAAATAAATATTAAAGTAGAGATTTCCCATATATAAATATTAAAGTAGAGATTTCATAATTAACCATCTGAGAGTCTTAACATGGATTATTTCATAGAAGAATAATTTACATCAAGGAGCTCTCTTTTATTTCCTATACAATGGCATAATTAAACTGCATTAATTAAGCTGCGTCTGTGCAACTTTTTTAAAAAATAGAAAGCTGCCTGGTTTATTATAATATAAATGTCTGATTTCAATGAGTTTTTATTGATAAAATCATTTTGTTTGTTTCTCTGCATAAAAGTGCTGCCCTGAAGCTATGCTTTCACAGTTTTTGCTACAAGACATTTCGCAATTAAAATATCACACTTCTATAAATTATGATCTGTATTCTGATATCAAGTGCCCTTCTCCAAGACAATTGAGGTTTTTTTTCAAACCATCTTTTTTTCTTACACTGAAAATGTATTTCCACTTGTTGAGAGAACATGGCACTCTCTTTTCATTTTAAATTTAAATCAAATTAATTTCATATGACCCATCGCGACCCCATGGACAACGTTCCTCCAGGCCTTCCTGTCCTCTACCATCTTCTGCCGTCCATTTAAGCTCACGCCTACTGCTTCAGTGACTCCATCCAGCCACCTCATTCTCTGTCGCCCCCTTCTTCTCTTGCCCTCAACCTTTCCCAGCATTAGGCTCTTCTCCAGTGAGTCCTTCCTTCTCATTAGGTGGCCAAAGTATTTGAGTTTCAACTTCAGGATCTGGCCTTCTAAAGAGCAGTCAGGGTTGATCTCCTCTAGGACTGACCAGTTTGATTGCCCTGCAGTCCAAGGGACTCGCAGGAGTCTTCTCCAGCACCATAGTTCAAAGGCCTCAATTCTTTGGCGCTCAGCCTTTCTTATGGTCCAACTTTTACAGCCATACATTGCAACTGGGAAAACCATGGCCTTGACTATACGCACTTTTGTTGACAGGGTGATGTCTCTGCTTTTTAGTATGTTGTCTAGATTTGCCATAGCTTTCCCTCCCCAGGAGCAAGCGTCTTTTAATTTCTTGGCTGCAGTCCCCATCTGCAGTGATCTTGGAGTCCAGGAAAATAAAATCTGTCACTACCTCAGTTTCTTCCCCATCTATTTGCCAGGAATTGAGAGGGCCAGATGCCATGAATCCTGTGGTTTTCTTAATGTTGAGTTTCAAGCCAACTTTTGCACTCTCCTTCTTCACCCACAACAAGAGGCTCTTTAGTTCCTCTTCACTTTCTGCCATTAGAGTGGTATCATCTGTGTATCTTAGGTTGTTGATATTTCTCCCGGGAATCTTAATTCCAACTTTTGATTCATCTAGCCCTGATGTCTAGATCTGGTTTAACAGCTGGTATCTTCAGACAGCTGCTGAGTCTCAACTGCTCTGGGTAAGAACACCATTGGAATCATCTTTTGAATGTGATAGTCACTGTGATAGGTTTTTTTATTCAGAAATCATTTAAAAAAAAGAAAAGAAAAAACAAACCTGCTTCATTTTGGCTTGAGTTTCCCTTTAGCTATGATCAAGAATGAATTCCATTTCAGCTTGCTAAGAATGTGTCCATGACATGATGTTAATGCTAAAAAGGTCTTATTGTTGCTGAAATAAAATATTCTTAGAATAGTCACAGCAATGCTAATATTTCTGGTCCTAATGTGATAAGGTTGTCACTATTATTGGCAAAACCGAACTTGTCTTGTTTTCTGTGAAGATCAAAAGTAAAGATGTTGACAGCAATAACAAAATCTATTGTCTGCTTTGCATTTTAAAGGGGGAGAAAATGTGCTGATCTGTGCATGTTTACTGTGTTGTTCTTGGAACAGATGAAGAAAAGATAGATGGTGCTGGAAAGATGTTTTGTTTATGCATAACTACCCTAAGGAAATTGAATTGCCGTGGCATTTCCTGATACCTTATCTTGTTGCTGGAACTAGATCAAACTGAACTAAACTTAAAACAAAGGACTTCAGAAACAAAAGGTTAATGAGAAGATATTCTTTGTCTCATCAATATATGTGTAAATAATCAATTTTCAGATTTCAGACCAGCCCTGTGTCTGGTCAATTCTCAGTTCCTAAATTTAGAATTTTAGATCTCTAATGCTGGCTGACTTTAATGTGATCCCCCAACTCTTTTGAAAGTGCCTTGCATAAAAATGTGGGTGGTTGTGGGGAATGTCATCCAGGAGGAAAGGGCTGCATTACAGAGGACCAAGAGGCCATAAAGTTTAGTTGCTTTGGTTGGGAGGAAGAGAGTTAAGAAGGCTCCTCCCTAGCAATTCTCAAGATATATCTTTAATGATGCAGGTGACTTGCTTTAATTGGACAGGATGTCTGGCTTTACATGAGGAACAATAAAGGAATTGCTTAGATGAAACTCAATGTGTCTTGTTTTTTGGAGCCCCCAAATGCCTGACATTTAACACTATGCAGATATTTAACACTATGCAGTTGGATCCAGCCGAATGCTCCTCTTAGGAAAAACATATGTGCTAGTTTCAGTAAATGTCATCTCTTCCTGAAGGGTTTAGATTTCTTAGACAGATGTTAAGGGTTATATGTCTTTCCCACTCTCTCTATATTATCATAAAACAATATGATTTATCTCATATTGTCCTTTTTCCTCTTGTCAAAGCAATATCAGCACATGGTTGGGAGAAAGAATTTGGTTGGACCTAGGACATTTCCTCCTTCTTGATTCTCAGTGTGTATCATTAAAGATGCAAGCAGGTGTTTTAGTTTGGCGAGATTTCATGCTGTCTGGGGAATCCTGGGAGTTGAAGTCCACAAGTCTTAAAGTTGCCTGGCCTAATAGACAAGATATAACTCAGCTCACAGAAGAATGACCCCAGGGAAATGTACAGGGGAGAGGAGAAGTGTTTTAATACTTGCAAGATTTTGTTGCTGTAACTAAAGGTCATGTTAATACTCATAATTTTATCTTCTTTCCTAGACTACCTCAAAGGGCTGACATTATGTGACTGCATAGGAAACATATCCCATGTTCTCATTGCCAGTGCTACAGGGAAATCTACCTTCAGCTGATCAGTCCTCTTTTATTGGAATATTCAAGATCTTGCTATGTTTTATTTGCACTGTTTAGTAGACAATAAAAATAATGTTATTTCCATAAATGTTGCAACATTTGTTATATTGTGAGTAAATTCCACCAACAGATGGTTAGTAATTTTCAGTGACTGTCATTTCTGGTGCTTATTTTGTTGCGTTATAGACCATGACCACAAACCAAAAATAATTCATACCTATCCCCATGGCTAAAATTTGAATTTATTCTAATGTTTAATAAATAGAGGAATTGTTCCTAACTTGTGCCCTCTTCCCAACCCTTCTCAATAGATTTTTTTTTGCCATTATGCTCATTTTTCTTTTAAAAGGCTGCATTGCAATACATTTAAAAGCCGATTGAGTAAACAGATTTGAATTTGCGTTGCTTTTTGTAATTAACTAAGTCCCACTTGTAAGTACAGACTACAAATCGAAGAGAATGGCTTTGTTGAAAATAAGCCTATGTCCAATCCATTCCCGAATGGGATAATAGAAGAGTTTGATGCCTGTGGTTGACATGAAAACTTGGTTAAAGACATTTCTGTACTAATGGTTTAGTTTATCTTTCAGAGTCATTCAACTATTATGGTGGCTAAATACCAATAATATGGACAGTTTTTATAACACTGGAATTTAATACTTGGATAATGCTATGCAAATGCTATAGAGCTTTGATCTGGAAATACACAAACAGTCCATTTATTTACATATTGAGCTTGCATGATTTTTTTTTAGTGTTGGCAATGATCATGCAAAGTTTCATAGAAGTGCTTTAACTCAAATGAAGGTTTGAGCAAAGCATCATTTTTTCATCTTCCAAGTCTGTAGATTAGATTGGGAAATTAGAAAAAAAATCCCAGAAAAAGGCAATGACAAATTACTCCTGTACTGTTGCTGGGGAAAAAAACCCCAGCCTGGATATTTTCATGTGGTGACCAGGAATTGACACTTCAGAGGATGCTTTATCTAATAAAGGCCAGTTGCGTGTTCTTCTGCAACATTTGGTCTCTCTTCTTTAGTGTGCTGCTGGTTATATAAAGGAGCAATTTCTCATTTTGTCATTTCCTGAAAGTAAGACTATTTTAGAAAATCAAGAGCTTGTCATCCTTTAGCCAACTCCTTCCCCTGGGAATTTTGTAAGACTACCTCTGCTAAGCGGTAGGTAGTAATCTTCTCGCAAACTGATTTTAAGATTAGAATCCTCTGAACCTTGCCTTGTAGTGTATTGTGGCATAGGCTGATAGTATCTCATCTTTTTTTTTTGACCTTGGCTATTTTCCTTCATCTAGCAGAGCTATAAATGCACATTTTAAAACTTTTGAGCAGTTTTCTTTACTATAGTCTCTCCTTTCCCCACACGTACGCCTTCCGATGTGCCATCTTCACCTCACCACCGACTGTGAAGGCAATGGACACAGTGGTTTTCAATCTTGTTTGTTCAGTAGGGAAAAGAAAATACACACGAAGACTGATAAAGCTGAACTAATGCTTTGCTGATTTATATAAGAAAAATCCACAAAGGAAAAACAGCAGGCAGCGCACACTGCTGACCAGTTCTGAAATATATTATGACAAGAATTCCAAATCAAAACAGCCAAGGACGGCAAACTTATTGTTGATCTGTGAACAAGATTCAAGATATATTGCCTAAATGCAGAGTTTTGTTTGACATACATATGAACAAAATAAAACAAGAAGGTGCATCTTTTCCGAAAGCTGAAGCAGAATGGATTAAATCCTTCCATGATTTCAGATTTCTGCTATATTGCGCAAAGACATCAACAGACACAAAACCCAGTTGAAACACTCTGTTTTTAAATCCTGCAGTTATAATTTATCTGTATAAAGTCATATAAATACAGTATATATATACACATACACATACACATACACATACACATACACATACACACACACACACACACACACACACACACACACACACACACGAATGATTTTATGGGCCTGTGCCTGTGCCTGGTGGCATTTCAGTCATCCAAAAGCAAATATTCTTTTGAATACTATGGTTCATTGGGTCTAGGATCTCACTGACAACCAGTGCATTGCTTTAAGGTTGCACAATTCTGTTTATAAATTTTACTATTTCTGTTGCATATAATGTAAAATAAAAGCAAAGCACTTACTAACTGGTGCTTTGAATCCTGATTTTCTTTTGGCTGTTCAGTGTTTGCATGCCACACTTTTATTTGCTTTAATAAAGAAGATAAGAGAATAAAGATGATTCTTTTTATCATTTTAGATCTCCTTTGGAACTTGGATTCAAAAATAAAGAAAAGAAAAATGAAGGAAACTATAAATTGCATTAACTTCAAGTTGCCTTTATTGTTATTATTCTATTCATTGCAAAGCACAAGTGCCATGTTAGTTATTTTAAATCAAAAAGGTGCCCTAGTTTTCCTTTGTTTCAGATTTAATTACAGTGGTATCTTGCTTTAATTATCTCTAAGGGAATTTCAATAGAAACTTTACAGAGTACATACAGTACACAGCCTAAAATAAACATAAGGTTTCTGTCTCAGTAAACAACAACAGCAACAAAATAATAATAATAATAATAATAATAATAATAATAATAATAATAATAATAATAATAATAATAATAATGTTCTTCTAGTCCAATTCCCTGCTTAATACTAATAATAATTGTAATAATTGGTCTTCTAGTCCAATTCCCTGCTCAGGCAGGAAACTCTACCAGGGGTAGGCAACCTTGGCTCTTTTATGACTCATGGATTTCAACTCCCAGAATTGGGAGTTGAAGTCCACGAGTCATAAAAGAGCCAAGGTTGCCTACCCCTGCCCTATACCATTTCAGACAAATGGTTGTCCAGTCTCTTCTTAACAACCATTTATCTGAAATGGTATAGGGCAGGGGTAGACAACCTTGGCTCTTTTATGACTCATGGACTTCAACTCCCAGAATTCCTGAGCCAGCTATGAGTCATAAAAGAGCCGAGGTTGCCTACCCCTGGTATAGGGTTTCCTGCCTGAACAGGGATTTGGACTAGAAGACCTCCAAGGTCCCTTCCAACTCTATTATTATTATTATTATTATTATTATTATTATTATTATTATTATTATTATTATTATTATTATTGATCACTGAGACAGAAACCTTATGTTTATTTTAGGCTATGCATGCTATATATATTCTGTATTTCCCCCACCTTACTGAAACCTTTAGAATATAGTAATAAACGATTATCAAAGAATCATTTGGTAGATTTGGACTCCTATAGAAATTAAACCAACAAACAAACCAGATGAGTGACAGCTCTTGAACCAATCATGGCATTTAATATCTTTAACTTCACAACATCAGGTGCCAATAAAGTAGAATATTTGTAGCTCAAATTTGAACTGTGTAGTGTTTGGTCCTTCCTGAGCTTGGCTGATTTCTTGGAGACATCTCATTTCCAAACTAGGTAACATCATAAGTTCTAGTAAGGAATGTAGATTGTTCTCAATTTATATTCTAGTGGGAGTTGTCCAGTCAGTGTTGGTGGGCATGGTTTTGCAGGTTATTTGGTTGGGCTGTTTATTATTAGCTTGTTTGGCAGTTCCTTGAATACTCCAACACTATTCCTTCACTCTCTCCCTCTCCGTCCGCTTACTCTCCAATGACAGAGAAAGGGAGAAGAGGTCGAATTAAAAGGCTATTTGATATGAAAAGTATGCTGCACATTTTTCCCCCTTTATATTTTTCTATGGATATTGAAACCCATAACTTTTCCCCCCAATTATTCCATGGGATTTTTAAAATAAAAGCTTCCCAATTATATAAGCTCAGTTTCCCACATTACTTGCCTTAATATGAATTTCTATTTAAATGTAATTTAATCCTGACCTATTGTTTTAATGCAATCTGCCCCCAAACCATTGATTTTTTTGTGCATTTTATCCCGATGTGTGCCAATTTTCTTACCCTTTAGTAGCTGCAGATGACAAATTGCAAAGGACTCCCTGTCTCTATTACATACGACGCTAGAGTCCATTTTGGTTGATTCCATCTCCATGTAATGGAGAGTGAAAGAAATGCATCAAGAACCTTTTTCTTACATTAAATCCATCTCCTTCTGTAGGGTACCTGATGGAAAATCTTTTCCTTGGCTGTCATTGTGAGCGCTCAGCGCTCTCTACATGTGCCTCTCAATCTGAGAAGCCTTGAAATTACTTGATGGAAGTACTATTTAAATTTCCACTAATAAGAATGTTCTGATCTTTTAATACCTGCAGAAACCTCACTTTAAAGTCCTTTAATATATGACTAAAGTTAAGCACATCACAATATTATTTAATGAATAGGAGATGTTAAAAGAGTAACAAGCAAAGAGAGCCCTCTAGCCCTTCTAAGAATTGTCATTAATCACCGAAATTCAAAAGGCTTCTCCTTTCCTTCTTTTTGCTTTTTTCTTTTTTGCCCAGGAGTAATAGTCCTCACACAGGAGGAAATATGACCTGCAAAGTATCAATTTTCTCCAAGGATCTATTGATAGTTTTAAAGAGATGTTAATAATTCTATTCCTCTCCCCATTGCTTCTAAAATACTAGTTATTTGGCAAGATTTCTGATTAGAAAACAAACTAGGGTATGATGCAGGCCAGACTACTCATTAATAAAACTGAAAAATGCAGAATTCAATATTCCCTTTAAAAGAAATAGGCTGAGCTACCTAGCAGTTAATTTGTTTGAATTAAATGTGGTGCTATTATTATCAGCAGTAGGAAAAAAGCCATTAGATGGTAGCAATCGTGTTCTTGGCAAAGAGGATATCAACTAATGCTCCTTTGCCTGCAATGTTGACATGCTTTTTTATGAAAATTTTATATCCATGTATTGCATTTTAAATCCATTATTGCACGGAGGATCCCATATTCTGCATCATAAAAGGAAATCTCACACCTTGAAAAAGGATAGGTTTATCACCTGTTATCTATAATGGGTAAATGTGAGCATCATTCACTGAAAACACAGTATGTAACTAAATATATTGAAGGGGGGACAAAGAGAGAGAGAGAGAGAGAGAGAGAGAGAGAGAGAGAGAGAGAGAGAGAGAGAGAGAGAGAGAGAAGTGGGGGGTTAAGGCTTGTCACAGTATGAAACTAGTGTGGGCAGAAGAATTATCCTTAATATTATTAGAACAATTATCCTTATTAACTTACCAGTTCTCAGTCAGTCTAATGGAATTTCAAATCAATAATTCAAAAGTTGAATCCTTTCAAAAGGAGAAAAGAACTTCAGGTAAATTCTCAGTGGGAGAGTCTAGCATTCTTCCATTCATGTAGTTCACTTTCAGCTAAATGTGTTAATATTTAATAGCACTAATTATTCCTGATGCTATTACTTAATACTGATATTTATAAGCAGCAATTATAAGATGTATATAATGTTCAAGTCAGTCTCGACTCATGGTGACAATTCCTTGGAGTTTAACTTTGCAAGATTTCAGAAATCAATCAGAATAGAGCTGGAAAGGGACCTTGGAGGTCTTCTAGTCCAAATGTGGTTTGCTATAGTCTCTTTCCTGGGGCCAAGAAACAAAGACTGGCCCCCAACTCACCCAGCTGTCCTCACGTTGAGTAGCATGCTATATTTCAAATGAACAATCAGAGTAGAAAGATGAGAAGTCACCATTGCACAGAGGCGTGGCTCAGCATGAATCCTAAGACCTTGGCTATGTCTAGTTTAATGAACTATGCCCAGTTCTGGACCTCATTCTTTAAGATTCAGAGAAATTGGATCTAGGTCAGAGAAGGGCAAGTAGGCTGATCAAGGGACTAGAAACAAAATTTGAAGGACCTGGGAATAGTTAATCTTGAGATGAGAAGACAGAGTAAGGTAGGATAGGATAGTAAGATAGGACCGCCCTGAGTCCTTCGGGAGAAGGGCGGTATACAAATTTAATAAATGAATAAATGAATAAATAAATGAATAAATAAATAAATAAATAAATAAATAAATAAATAAATAAATAAATAAATAAATAAATAATCTGTTCAAGTAACTGAAAAGACAAGGATTGCTTTCTGTCATTTTACAGGACGGTGCACAGAATAATCCATTCAAATTACTGAAAGGAAATCTCAGATGAATCTTAGAAAAGCTTCTTAAGAGGAAGAAGAGTTCACCCCCATTTACTGAAAGTGGGGGTGAATTTCCCAGTACTAGATATGGTCAAGCAGAAGTTGATGGTTGAGGGTATTTTAGTTGGATTCCTGTTCTCAGCTGGATTCATACTTTTGGTAGCTACTACTAATTTCTGTAAGGATCAGGAATTGGTCAGATGACAGAAGAGGGCTGCCTCTTCTATTTGAGGAATGTCTTCAGGAGTCTCCCAGTCACTGATATGGAGTTTGAGAAGCGAGGTGACTTCTCTATATAATTAGTCACTTGGTCACATGCTTTTTCTCCTTTGGAGCATCATTCTGTCCATCTGGAGGCAAAATGGGTTTGGTGCTGATGCAGTGGTGGCAAACAAAGTTCAGCAGCAATGGTGGTATCATTGTGGCCTCTTGTTGGCCTCTGTGAGCAATTCATATTCACCTCACTTTATGCATTCTTATAAGTCACGATGTGATTGATAACATAGCATTCGGAATGCTTACAAGCCTACCATCCTGAGTATTCTAAAGCACCATAAGATGTAAGAGTTATTGATTCATTCTACTTTGCATTGTTCTGGGAATAATTCTTTGATCTCAGTCATTGGATGCTAAACCAGCAGGAATGGTGGAGCAGTTGAAGGCATTCACAGCCCAACTTGATTGGTGGTGAGAGACATTTTAGTTAAACTGGAACTTTAAATCAGACGTTTTGGTCACCATATTACAAAAAAAAAAGATGTTGAGACTTTGGAAAAGTGCAAAGAAGAGCAACTAAGAGGATTAAAGGCCTGGAGACTAAAACATAAGAAGAACAGATGCAGGATTTGGGTTTGGCTAGTCTAGAGAAAAGAAGGTCTAGTGGGGACATGATAGCAGTATTGCAGTATTTGAGAAGCCATCACAAAGAAGTGGGGATCAAATTATTTTCCAAAGTACCAGAGGGCAGGACAGGAAATAATGGATGGAAACTGATCAAAGACAAAAACAACCTGGAATTAAGGAGTAATTTCCTAACAGTGGGAACAATTAACCAGGGAAACAGCTTGCCTTCAAACGTGGGTGTTTCATCACTGGAGGTTTTTAAGAAAAGACTGGACAGTCACTTGTCTGAAATGGTACAGGATCTCCTGCTTGAGCAGGGGGATGACTAGAAAACCTCCAAGGTCCCTTCCAAATCTATTCTGATTCTGATTCTCACTGGGATCAACAAAGTGGATCAGAGTAACAACTTGAAGTTCCAAATTAAAAGAATTTCATCCATATTGTTCTTGGTTTCAGATTCTTTAGCCTAATAGTTAAAGTAACTGGCCTTTTGCCAAGCAACTTAGCTTGATGTCTTCCTTATTACACTGGGATGATAATCATTTTGGAACCCAAAGATAAGCTTGCAAAATTGCTACTTTTCAGCTCAGCATGAAAAATGGCATCCTCTTGTTACTCCAATAATAGCAATAAACACAAGGCCACTTTCTATCTGTCCTAGAAAGTGAAACAATCAAACAAAAGTCATTCAGTAATGCTTACTGAGTTCAAATAACATGTGTGTATATATGTGTACACAAGAGAGAGAGAGAGAGAGAGAGAGAGAGAGAGAGAGAGAGAGAGAGAGAGAGAGAGAGAGAGAGAGACTTTATATTTGAGTTTTATTCTACATAGTGTTTACTAACATTTACTAACATTTTTTTTTAAAAAAAAGATAGATTATCATTGGGAAATAGATTTGACTGAAAAATGATAATTATGTAATTGGTTCCATTTCCTTTTTTAAGAGCCTCTCTTTGTTCGTTTCATTTGGCTACCTAAGTATATATTGAAACTGAAATAAGACATTTGGGCTGATGCAGAAGGTATTTAAGATTTGCATACCTTGTGTCATGAAGTGGCATCAAAGGGTTTTCAGTAAGTTCAGTATTCTATTTCCATCTCATCACTGTTGAGGTCTTAGAGTGTAAGCAGGCTAGTATGATAAGAGATGGCACATAACCTTTGGGAGGATATTTCTTTAGGTTTGAAAGGTCAACTCCTGGTTATCTAGAAAATAAATCAGATATTTCTTGAAAATCAGCTAAGTGTCAACCTCATATCCTAACTAGCCAAAAAGCCCTGCTATTCAGCAGTGTGCTGCAGCTTACAAAAAAGCCAACACAGTGCTAGGCTGCAGTAACAGAGGGATAGAATCAAGAATAAAGTGTTAATACCACTTCACAATACCTTGGTAAGTCCACACTTGGAATACTGCATCCAGTTTTGGTCACTACAATGTAAAAAAGATGTTGAGACTCTAGAAAGAATGCAGAAATGATCAGGAGACTGAACGCTAAAACATATACAGGAATGGTTGCTGGAACTGGGTATGTCTAATCTAATGAAGAGAAGGACAAGGGGGCACATGATGGCAGTGTTCCAATATCAAGGGTTGCCACAAAGAAGAGGGAGTCAAGCTATTCTCCAAAGTACCTGAGGGCAGGACAAGAAGCAATGGATGGAAACTAATCAAAGAGAGAAGCAATCTAGAATTAAGAAGAAATTTCCTGATAGTGAGAACAATTAACCAGTGGAACAACTTTCCTCCAGAAGTTGTGTCTGCTTTTTAAGAAGAGCCTGGACAGCCATTTGTCTGAAATGGTATAGGGTTTCCTTTCTATTCTATTCTATTCTATTCTATTCTATTCTATTCTATTCTATTCTATTCTATTCTATTCTATTCTATTCTATTCTATTCTATTCTATTCTATTCTATTCTATTCTATTCTATTCTATTTCTATTCTCCATCTCTAACTCCCTTTATATGGAAATCACAATTTTAATGAGTAATTAAAGTACACAGAAGATTATTTTATGATTCTATGGCTGCTGGGATGATGTCCTTGTGGAATTTGCACAAACCTCTGTTTGTCTGGGATCACAAATTCATTCTTAATAAAGGGGGAATGGAAGGGAGAGAAAATCAGGAGGCGAATGATAGCTCACAAGCCCTTTCTGTTCCAAGATATGCCCTTCAAATGAGGAGAAAATATCTGCCAAGCCTCTAGCTTGATTGAATAAATATCTTCTTATTTCAGAGGAAGGAAGGAAGGAAGGAAGGAAGGAAGGAAGGAAGGAAGGAAGGAAGGAAGGAAGGAAGGAAGGGAAGGAGGAGGAGGAGGGAGGGAAGGAGGGAGAAGAAAAAGGAAATGAGAGGAGAAAGGGAGAAAGAAAGAAAGAAAGAAAGAAAGAAAGAAAGAAAGAAAGAAAGGAAGGAAGGAAGGAAGGAAGGAAGGAAGGAAGGAAGGAAGGAAGGAAGGAAGGCAGGAGAAAGGGTTGTCTATGGCTCGCTGCCCAATACTTCCTGGCAAGCCAGCATGGGCCAGCAGGCTTTTTGGATAAATCAATTTATCCACCTCTAGCTCTCCCCCTACCCATCCAGCCTTGTGTTTTGTAAATGATGGAGGGAATTTTCTTGGACTTTGAAGCTCTGCACAATGTTGTAGACTTAAAGAACTTAAGAGAACCAGAGATGCTTTCTACTTGATTTGGCCTTAATAACTCAATGAACATTTTGATGTACTGTAGAATACAAGTAAGAAAAACTCAGAATCAGCCTTGCTTTGAAATCTTGCTCCAATTTACTTTTTTTCTCTCTCTCAGAATGTTCAGTCTTAATTAGCAGCTGTTACTGCTTTTTAAATATCAGATACCATGGACTATTTTCATGGACTATTTCCTTTTGAAGCCTTCAGTTCAACTGAGTGGCCAGCCAAAGAGCAACCTTCTGTATGGGCTCCCCCCCACCACCATATTTATTCTTTCTTATATTGATTTCATCATGCATCAGACAATGTATGTTTAGTGTAGTTCTGATACCCCAAAGGGAAGGCAGAAAAAAAAATGGTGGAGTCTGTAAAAGATCTGTGGATGAACTCACCCCACATCTTCTGAGATGATCCTTGCAAGCTACAAGAATTCTTTTCATCTAAAAGAAACATTTTCCTGAATATATGCCTTTTCTCATGTTCAAAACAAGATTAATTGAAACATCTGGCATCAAGGCTCCGGTTTGCCTCCATAGGTAACTTACTCCATGACTGCAATTCTGATTGTAGCACATCTTACAATTTCCCCAATACCCTTTTTGGGGGGATAATGGTGCACTGGGAAGCATTACCAAAAATTAAAACCACCCTCT
This sequence comes from Vipera ursinii, assembly GCF_947247035.1. Classification (NCBI taxonomy): domain Eukaryota; kingdom Metazoa; phylum Chordata; class Lepidosauria; order Squamata; family Viperidae; genus Vipera; species Vipera ursinii. The sequence goes on along the minus strand of NC_139519.1, from coordinate 12,703,000 downwards.
GTATTGGCAGACTTTCAGGATGGCTACGCACTTTCACTTACAAGTTCAGCAAAGACCATTGAGTTAAAGATCAAAACATCATCTTCACCAAAATCTCCTGCATCACTCTGCCTGCGTCCTCGTTCTCAAAGGCTCTTCCTTGCTAGCAGGGATGGTTGCGAACGCCCTGTTCTGCTCCAAAAAACCCGGAGCAGAGACGCCTCGCAGTCCGGAGCATGCCCAGGCTTCGGGGGGGCTCAATACTTCCGCCGCAAAAACTCTAAGTTCTTGCGGCCCCGGAGAGCTCTACCCCTACCTGGACGCTCACCCCCTCCTCTTCTCCCGAGGTGGGGGCTTCCGAGCCGCCAAAACAGCTGATTGGTGCTGTTTTCGGCGGCTCTACGGAGCCGCGAGGCTAACAGCCAAGAAATGGCTGCCTCCGGCGACGCCTTGCCATCCGGAAGTCCTTTTCTTTTTCTTTACTACGTTCTTATTTTCTTTTTGTTGGCTGTTTTTCTTTCTGTTTCATTCTCTGCACTTCCCTTTTTTCCCCTTTTTCATGATTTGTGTTAGTTTTTATCTTTCAAATTGCAATGTTTAATACAATTACTCTATGTGTAAAAAAAAGGAGCACATCATTAACTGCCTTTTTCTCTTCAACATCATGTTCTGTGAGTCATTCTATTAATTAGCACAATCCTATTAAGCAAACCATCTAATTATTAATCCATTAGCAAGCAGACCGAACACATTTCAGTGTCTTTTGAAAAGGCTCCGTCCTTGACAGACAGATTTTGTGAAATTTCTCCCCCAGACCACCCCACCCCATGTTGCTGAATTATAATTTTAAAGGTTGGTTTCCCAAATATAATGAGGAATTAATGAGTTGCATGATCGTACAATTCTCTAGCATTTCCTTCTTGCTGATTAATTGTACTTCCTCCCTTTTGACAGTGAAAGTAATATACTATGGGCTGTATATATTCAAAATGTTGCTCTTTCTTTTCTTTCTTTAAAATTACCCTAAACTTTACCTTAAGGAGATGGTAATGCGCTTGGAATAGTTAAAGTGCTGTACATACAAAATAATTATTACACAAATGTTTGGCACCCCATTATTGTACTTTGTTATAAAAACATTCTAATGTCACGTTTTAATACAGAAACAGTCAACTAATGGCCAATAGGATATATATTGGGGGTGGGGGGAGTGATCAGGCGGGAATGTCAGACAGCCAGGTGTTACAAGAGAAGCATGTTCAGCGGGTGGGGCAGGTGGGGGGAGGCAGAGCAGTAAGATTGAGGCAGATATCGGCCAACACAACCAAATTAGGAATGATACAGCCAATCATAGGCGGGCGGTGGGCGGACAGACCTGTAACGTGTTCGATATATTAACTTCCTGAAACTTTGAAGCTCATGCCAGCTAAGTTTTGGCAAATAATTGAAAGCAGAGATATTTTCAGAGACCACATTGCTGCTGAAGTTTATACACGTGCAAAAAAAAAAGAACATATGATGAATAATTGCATTAAGAGCAGCATGGGTTAAGAAAAAAACCCTTTACAAAGTTGTATTAGGAAAGGATAATTATGGTAACATTCATGCTTGCACACTTTCTTTCATTTTTACAGTTCATTCTATTCTGTCAAAAAGGGGGGAAAAACACACACAGACGAAAACATGAAATAGTGGTTTAGGCTCTTTACTTCTGAAAGGACCTAAAAAGGAGCGAACTGCCACAAAGAAATATCTGGATAATAATCTTTCAGAATGATGGAAAAATTGTATCATCATTCTAGTTTTTCAGCTTCTAAAGAAATGGGCAGAATAGAAATGACTTCCTTGTGTTGGTATTAAAATGAGTTAATGAAAGAAGAGGTCTCACAGGCATAGTCTACCTCTCGTGTTCTGCTAAAAGCTTTGTTGGCTTGGAAGTAAGGCTTGATAACTATTGACTTAGGATACTCTGGTTAGAGAAGGGACTACAATTGCAAAGACATATGTACATTATCCAGGCATCTGTTCTATATTTGCTGGCAACTTAAGATATACTCTGTCACAGGAACCAAAAGAGAGATCTCTCTAAAGAAAACAGTTCACAGCTAAAGATGTGAGAGGGACCTTGGAGTTCTAATGGACAATCACTTAAACATAAGCCACTAGTATACGGCAGCAGCCAAAAAAGCTAATACAATCCTTGGTTGTACAAACAGAGGCATAGAATCAAAACCACTTGAAGCCTTAGTACCACTTTATAAAGCCTTAGTAAGACCACCCCTGGAATACTGCATCCAGTTTTGGTCACGTTACAAAAAAGATATTGATACTTGGGAAAAAGTGCAGAGAAGAGCAACTAAGATGATTAAAGGTCTGGAGACTAAAACATATGAAGAGCAGTTGCAGGAATTGGGTGTGGATACTCTAGAAAAAAGAAGGAATGGGGTGACATGATAGCAATATTCCAGTTTTTGAGGGGTTCATCTTATTTTCCAAAGCACCAGAAGGCAAGACAAGAAACAACGGATGGAAGCTAATCAAGGACAGAAGCAATCTGGAATTAAAGAGAAACTTCCTAACGGTGAGAACAATTAACCAGTGGAACAACTTGCCTTCAGAAACTGAGAATGCTTTATCACAAGGAGTTTTAAGAAGAGACTGGACAGCCACTTGTCTGAAATGGTAGCAAGGAGTTGGACTAGAAGACCTCCAAGCTCTCTTCCAGCTGTATTCTAATTGAAAGTTTTCCAAATATTGTAATATAAGATTAGCTGAAATGAAGAAAGCCTATCTTGGTCTCTAATACTGTCTTATAAAGTTTTCAGCATCCAGAACATCCCAGGATCAGTTGGTACTCAGCCTGATTCCAAGGAGATCCAAGAATTTGGCACTTCCTCTATACCAATTCTTCTATTCTACCATTTGGTACCAGTGGTCCAGCAGCTGATACTCGGAGCCTGCGAATCCAGACTGTGAAGATGTAGAGAGGTTGGTTCAGAGGATGGTCCATTCTCTGGCCTGGTAACTAAACTCCTTGTTGTCATCCCCCCATATCTTCTTTTGTTCTCCTGAGGAAGAACCCACTGAAATTTGAGAGGATGGAGAGGATGGAGGAAAGCTTAATCTTGCTAAGCAAAATATGGTTTTCCTTAGCCCTTACTGATTGAACTTCATATTGATGTTCTGTTGGGGGAAAAAAAGTAGAAAATAAATGAACCATAACAGTACATTCATCCTCTAAGGAGAAAATAAAGTGAATATATGCATCTATTTTTTATTTCTTGAAAGCTCTCCTGTTTGACAAGGACATGGGAGAAAGTTATCCTACATCAATAACAATGAATATTAAGACTGAAATCCTATGCATATTTACTGTGAATAAACTCCATTAAATTTGGTGAATAGATCCCTGTTGTAACATAACTATTATGGTTGATCGCACAATCAGCCAGATGTTTAGACTAGACTGGGCATTTTTTATCCATATTCAGTCCTTCCCAAGGTCCTGGGATAGACAGATGTTGTTGGCTGAAGGTGTTGAAGGTGTCATTGCAGGATGTAAGCTGTTCTAAGTAAACCTGCCTTTTGCAATTGACTTGACAATGACTTTGTCAACGCTGAAGATGTTCAGTGGTTCTCCAGTTGTTTTGGGATTGCACCCAAGATGCCTATTACTATTAGGAGTATCTTTGCTTATTTTTGCCACAGTTGTTCATAGTCATTCTGAGATCCTGCCTATAGTGTGAAATTTGAGCCTTGTTTCTACTGACCTGTTATTTGTGGCTTTATTATTCCCAGTGTTTGCTTGGTCTTACTTGTTTCTAGGTGATATTTCTTGATCAAGTATTCTTTGGTCTTCTTGTACTTTGGCATCTTTTATTTCATCTTTTCTAACTTGCTTGCATCCAATCTTAGCATGCTGATCTTATATTCCAGCTTGATCTTCTATTTTGGTGCTGTAATGTTTGGTTTTTCTTCTTCTTTGTTGACTTTGTATCTTGTTTTCTCACAAAGCTGTTCCAATTTATTTTATTATTTTATTTTAATCCCATTTATATCCCGCCCTTCTCCAAAGACTCAGGGCGGCTTACAATCTAAGAAGCACAAACCAATGTGCTTAGCAGTAGCCTTCATTCTATGTATATGCCTGCTTATTAGGGCTTTCGCCCCCCCCCCAAGCGGCATTATTACAAAGTCAGCTTAATTGCCCCCAACAATCTGGGTCCTCATTTTACCTACCTCGGAAGGATGGAAGGCTGAGTCAACCTTGAGCCTGGTGGGATGCGAACCTGCACTAATTGCAGGCAGCTGGTGTTACTTAAAGAGGCATTAGCCCACTGCTCCACCAATCAATCTAAAATATGAAAAACCCCACCTTAAGGCTTACAAATGTAAAAAAAAGACAAGATGGAAAGAAAATGGGTAAAAATGGATTCAGAGCTTATCTAAGGTTTAGACAAAGTGTGGAGTCATATGCTAAACTTCATAGAGGAAAGATTTTGCATTTTTTCTCAAAATCTGATGAAAGAATTTATTGTCAAATGTTATTTCAAAATAGAAGAGAGCTTTGGTGAAATTTTCAAGGGTGAATCTCTGTAATTAGGCAATTTTTTTTTTTGAGAATGGGTATTCATTAGTGCCCTGAATTTCACACTACAATGAATTGTTTAGCATTTTGCATTCTCCCTAGCTTCTTACACTTTGGAAGGAAGGAAGGAAGGAAGGAAGGAAGGAAGGAAGGAAGGAAGGAAGGAAGGAAGGAGGGAGGGAGGGAAGACAGAAAGAAAGGAATCCCAAATGAATAATAGAATAACAGAGCTGGAAGGAACCTTGAAGATCTTCTAGTCCAGACATGTCAAACACAAGGCCCGGGGGCCAGATGCGGCCCGCGAAGTGGTTTCATGCAGCCTGCGAAGGCATCCTGGAAACAGTGAGGGAACGGCCCCCACTGCCTTGGCCCTGGCCCAGAGACCCTCCTTCTGCCAGAGACCCTCAGATCTGTCCCACTCCTGCCCAGGCCCCCATAGGCACCCTTGATGCAAATGATGTAGAGCTGGCCACGCCCACCCAGTAGGCCATACGCACTCTAGCCACGCCCACCCAGTAGGCCACGCCCACCCTGGCCACACCCACCCGGCCCCCTGAGGGCAACCGCAATGCTGATGCGGCCCTCAATGAAATTGAGTTTGACACCCCTGTTCTAGTCAAATCCTCTGCTCTTATAGGAAACCCTGTACCATTTCAGACAATTGGTAATCTTACAGTAGCTCTATTTAGATCAGACATGTCAAACTTATGATGTCGTGTGACGTCGTGCAATGTATCGGGACTGTTTTGCCATCGCTGGCAATGGGGTGGGTGCGGCTTCCGCTTGACGCATCCAGCCCATAGGCTGGCAGTTTGACACCCATGATGTAGATTGAAATCTGTTCATTCATTCATTCAATCAATCAATCAATCAATCATTTTTAAAAAAGACAGGAACAAATTGCCACTGAAAATTGGTCTAAGGGGTGAGAAAGATTCAAGAGGTCAAAAATAAGAAAACAAGGGAAGGGTTCCCCCTGCCTATCCTCTAAAGAAATATGGAAAAAAATATTCCCATTTCAGCAACATTGTTATCTTCAGATATCATCCTCCATATGGAATGATTCCGTGATCTTAATTTCTAAAGTTTTTCTTTTGCCAGTTTCTTATTTGGATGCTGAATTAGATGAACTAATTGGGAGACTTCTTGATTTATCCTTCAATTAGTCAGTCTGTAATTGGCAGGAAATAAGTTTGTGAGGGACAATCAGGAGGTGAAAAAAGGACAAATTCCAATCTGTCTGGAAGGAAACAAGAAAATTCCCAATATCATAAATCTACTACAATTCTTAGTTATAACACAAACTGATTGTTTTTTTTGGGGGGGGGTTTCTTTGGGTGGAGGGGCACAGAAATTAAAGGAAAATATTCCATAGGTATCAAAGGCTGTTTGCTGTGATTGCTAAACAGAAAGCTTTTGTGCTTTTTAAAAAATATCTCTCTATCTCTCTATCTCTCTATCTCTCTATCTCTATCTCTATCTCTATCTCTATATCTATCTATCTATCTATCTATCTATCTATCTATCTATCTATCTATCTATCTATCTATCTATCTATCTATCTATCTATCTGTAAAGGTAAAGGTTCCCCTGCACATGCATGCTAGTCGTTTCCAACTCTAGGGGCCGGTGCTCATCTCCGTTTCAAAGCCGAAGAGCCAGCGCTTGTCCGAGGACGTCTCCGTGGTCATGTGGCCGGCATGACTAGACGCCAAATGCACACGGAACGCTGTTACCTTCCCACTGTAGTGGTACCTATTACTTGCATTTTTACGTGCTTTTGTACTGCTAGGTGGGCAGAAGCTGGGATGAGTAACAGGCGCTCACTCTGTTCCGCGGCACTTGGGATTTGACCTGCCAAACTGCCGACCTTCTGATCGACAAGCTCAGCGTCCTAACCCACTGAGCCACCATTCCTGCCAAGCTTCCTAAAGATATATAGGTGTCCATTTAGGAAAATAGAATGCTAGACAAAATAGATATTCACCTGATTTGGAAAAGCTCTTTTGATATTCTGAAAAATGTATAAAGATATATATATATACAGTATCAGCCAGAAAATGAAAATGGAATGCAGGATTTGATGCAAAACTAAAAGTTAGATTCAGAACTATCTTATATTCAAGCATTATTTTTCTGTCTCTAAAATTCAAACAATTTACTCCAAAAAGGTCCCATGTGTGTTGTTAGAAAAGGAATCACTCCACAATAAGCATTTTTTGAAATATGTAGAAAGGCAATTGAACAATGTTTGCTCTCTTCTTTATCCCAAAGAGCTCATGATGTCCGTTTGAAATGCTCAATAGTTATTGATTTTCCATCACTAGAGAAATTTTGCAGAGGACACCACAAAGCAAATTGTCGGAAAGGTTTTCTTTCCTGTGGTATATCAGCTAAGGTTAGAACTGAAAGTTTCAATTGAACAGATGTCCCATAACAGAAAATAAACTACATATAGCTTTCTAAAAAAACTAACAAAAAAACCTAAAAGCTCTGAAGATTTCATATAGAGTTTCCAAACAACATCAACACAACACATTCGAAAGACAATTTGCTGTAGTGCAAATTGTCCAGGCAAGTGTGTCCTCCAGTCCCACCTCAGGATATGAAAGATGGTTGGGTGACTTTGGGCAAATTACAGATGGCTGTTATGGAGAAAAAAGGAGGCAGGTACATTAAGAATGTTAACTCCCCTTAATTATATATTATTTTATTTATTTATTAATTTTTATTACATTTATATACCGCCCTTTCCCGAAGGAAAAAAGTGGGATAAATATCTAATAACAATAATAACCCTGTCCATGTCAAAATTTTCATTTTTCCTCATTTTTAATAGGTTAGAAGGATAGGGATAAATGAACTATGTTGTAGACAATCAGAGCAATTAGGGAACATTTTACTCTGATTTTCCTTCCTTCCTTCCTTCCTTCCTTCCTTCCTTCCTTCCCTCACTCACTCACTCACTCACTCCCTGAAATGGGGTGTATTAAGATTTATGCTTTGCAGAACACATTCCTGGCAACTGTCACTGGCTTATTACCTCCTTTGGTCTATGGCAAGCATGTGATATGCTCTTGACTTTCCAAAATTTGGGATTTCCCCCCCCCCCGTGCTAATAAAAATAATAACTATACAAAGACCTATAAATAGAAGTAGAACAACTGTGGCAAAGGGAAAAGAACCAGGTAAGTAATAATGGGCACCTTGGGTACAATCCCAAAACATGTGGAGTACCACACCATAGACCTTGACAAAATCACCACTAGTCAATTCAAAAGAAAGTTTTACTTGGAACAGATTACATCATCAAGTGACACCTCCAACACTATTGAACAACAACATCTGTCTATCCTGATCCTGGGGAATGACTTGATCGATGGATAAAAATGCCAGATCCAGTCTAAACATCTGGCCAACTGACTGTGCAGTCAACTATAACAAGACAAAATCAGACATTCCCATTGATAAGTCTTGGTTTCTTTGCAGTGCAGTTGCCAGGTATTAATAATAGAATATTCTTCATATTTCAAACATCCAAAGTGCTACTTAAATGTTTGATACTGGTCTCTTCAAAATAAAATGCATTTTAATGCTTGTTGTGATAGCTGAAAGCTTTCCTGCACCAGGTTATTAGAGCCTTTTCAGGATTAACATTGATGTTTTGTAGTTGTGGATAGAAAATGGTATCAAATGCTACATTTTTCAAACTAACACATTTGAGTGGCTTTTGAGCTAATGATTGTAGATCACAATTAGAGTTGCATACAGGACCGTACTTCTAGTGAATCTTAGTGTGCTCATATTTACACAATTCCAAGATCTGAACTTCAGTCACAGCAGTTGTTTCTGAATATAAATAAATAAATCCAACTTTTTCTGATCTTAGTCATCAACGAGAGCCAACAAAAACCAACAATTGGAATGATATCTGAATTTTGCTAGTCCTGATGCTACCAATAAATGTTTTATTCCTCTGGGATAGAATTTATATACGTATGCAATTCTACAAAATGCAAGATAAAGAAAACATTTTTGAGATATTATTCTCTTACCATACTTTAGGTGTCTTAGGTCTTAATGGGAAATAAGACCTTCTCCTTAGGCATTCAGTGAAAAACAACAACTTCATGTTCTGTTAATTAAGTGAGATTTTGCTGCAGGTAAATATCTTGGTTCCACCTCCCCATTTAGATATTTACACAGATGTAAAGTAGCTGTGAAACATCTTTCATTTCATGTAGATATTGGGCTGTTTTGGATAGAAAAAGTATGGAAAAGAATTGTTTTTATAAATAAAGCAGAGACTGGGAGGTCTGAGTTATAGAAGATTGCATATAAGAGCTGGATACACAAGCAAATTTAAGATAGCCAGCTAACTTCTATTGTCTTGCGGCAAGCCATTGATTAAAAAAAAATGAGAAAGTAATAGTAAGAAATCTCTTCTTCTTCTACCATCCAGCACCCTTATTCATGATTTGGTGGTCACATTAGCAGGGGTGTCAAACTCGCAACGTCATGTGATGTGTCACGACATATCATGACTTTTTTTTGCCATTGCTGGCAATGGAGTGGGCACAGTTTTTCTTTGATGCATCTGGCCTGCAGGCCGGCAGTTTGGGGCTTTCATTGTTTGATCCCAAAATTAATATGAGGGATATGAGGCTCTATATATGAGTTCAAAAATGCTTGGTCTGCTATAGAGGTTTGCTATAGGTTTCAAAGGAGTGGGGGTATACTGAGGCATAATCTGGCACCCATCTATGTCTCTAATTCTTTCTTCAAAAATTCTTATCAATTCACTGATTGGGGAAAAAAAGCACACCCTATTAAGTATTTGTATTCTTCATTCTTCAAAATATATAGCTTTTTTTTAAAAAAAACTATCCTACATTAGGAAATGTTGCATATAAATCCTGCATATTAAAAGGATGCTTTTTAAACTTGATGAGCATTTAATTTTGCATGCTGTTAAATGTAAGATTTCCAGACATATTTAAATATTTTCACGATATATTTAATGGAATAAAGTAATATGTAAACTTGCACCTCTTCTCTTAAGAAAAAAAAATCTTTTTCTGCTTAAGTGTCTTTCTTTGGTATGCTCCTAAGACAATGTAATGTTTTTCTTCCAGCGTATAGTTAGAAATAATTTCCTTTGATTTCTTACAAAAACACCTTATAAAAAAAGCAGTTTTAAAGGGTTTTGTTGTTGTTGTTAAAAAATAGCCTTCAGAAAACGGGGCAGGAAAAGAGAAAAGACTTGGAATAGCAGGATGTAAGAAATCAATTAATTAGCTCTTTATCTGGCAGCAATTGTAAATTTCAGACACACTTTAACATTGGATTCTGTCAATGAAAAATTGCAGATAGAAATTTTAGAGCAATTCTGAATTTTCTACAGATAGCCTGAACTTTGGGGTTTGATTTTAGTATTCATTTGCTTCTCTCTCTATTTGCATTGACAGGGGAATGGCATTTGCTGCAGACAGAAGTAAATCTTTTAAAATCCTCATTAGAAAACAACATGAAAGAATTATGGAACAGTTTTTATTTATTTTTCCCCTAGAACAACTGTGCTTGAATATGGGGCTCATCATTCTAACCAATAAAACTCGGAAAGAAAACTGGATCTCCAGCCTATTTATATTATTTACTGAAATCCATAACTGGCTTTGGAAAGCTGCAAGGAATTCTGTGCCAAGAAACAGAGTAGAAAAAAAGTATAGGTAGCCAGCACTGATTGAACAATAGAAAATATGTAGAACTTTGTTAATCTTTACAACAAATGTATGAATCGTAGGGTTTTAGGATAGTCTCCATGGTTGTAAATCAGCCATCTATCTAAAGTTATCATTGTTTAACTGCTTCAAAAGGTGTATTTACATAGGTACAGGGCTGAAATGCTCATGCTGCATATTATGATATCAAAATCAAGATCACATGAAGTGTTAATACCATTGTACAATGCCTTGGTAAGGCCACACTTGGAGTACTACATCCAGTTTTGGTCACCACCACGATGTAAAAAAGATGTTGAGACTCTAGAAAGAATACAGAGAAGAGCAACAAAGATGATTAGGGGACAGGAGGCTAAAACATATGAGTAACGGCTGCCAGAATTGGGAATGTCTAGTCTACTGAAGAGAAGGATGAGGGGTGACATGATAGCAGTGTTCCAATATCTCAGGGGCCACCACAAAGAAGAGGGAGTCAAGCTATTCTCCAAAGCACGTGAAGGCAGAACAAGAAGCAACGGATGGAAACTAACCAAAGAGAGAAGCAACCTAGAACTAAGGAGAAATTTTCTGACAAGTAGAACAATTAATCAGTGGAATAACCTGCCTCCAGAAGCATTTTTAACAAGAGACTGGACAGCCATTTGTCTGAAATGGTATAGGGTTTCCTACCTGAGCAGGGGGTTGGACTAGATGACCTCCAAGGTCCCTTCCAACATTATTATTATTATTATTATCATCATTATTATTATTATTATTATTGTTGTTGTTGTTGTTGTTGTTGTTGTTGTAAAAGAATTCTGTGCAGAACTAAAGTGGCAGTGAACTTTAACGTTGTCTCTTTCAGCAGTTCCATCCTGATTTATTTCTTTATTTGTATCCCATCTTTATTATTTTTACAAATAATTCAAGGCGGCAACATATCCAACACACTTTCCTCCTCCTCTTTTCCCCACAACAACAACAACAACACTGTGAGGTGAGTGTAGCTCAAGGAGAGTGACTAATCCAAGGTCACCCAGCTGGTTTTCATGGCTAAGGTAGGACCTTGTGCACTAATATAAGTCTTTCTTTAATGGAGAGATTTTGCCCTCTGTCACTCAGGGCTTGGTTATTTGCAATTTTGATTATTATGGTGAACTCTCAGTGAGGTTGCCTTTGAAGATCACCTATAAACTGCAGCTGGTTCACAATGCCATACCTTGAGAAGTTATCAGAGGGCTGGGCTGTTTGCTAGTTTGTTCCTTGGTGCAAATCAAGCTGCTGGTTTAAAGCCCTAATTCAGGGGTCTTCAAAAGTCCACAAGTCAACAAAGGGCCAAGTTTGAAGACCCCTGCCCTAATGGCAAAAGATCTGGATTTCTGCAGGACCATTTTCTTCTTATAGTCTCTGCCCACTTGCTGAGATCTGGAAGCAAAACTTCCCACCGGGTCCACTATTTATGGGATGTAACCTTGGGACTTTCTGAGTTTGGTTGTTTTCTTGCAGACGTTTCATTACCCAATGAATGGGTAACATCAACAGTACACAATGATGTTACCTAGTTTGGATAATCAAATGCCCACAAGAAAACAAAGCCAAGCTCAGAGAGCACCCTTCATTTCAACCCAGAGAATATACAAACATTCCTCTCTATCTGAATGTTCTTGACCTCCTCAGCCCTTTTCATGAAGGAACTAAGATCTGGCTATTTCAACAGACCTTTCCAGATTTGCCTGGTGAGGGTGATGTTAATGTTCTTCCTTGGTGCATGAAATACCTACTTATTGCGATATTTATTTTATTAGGCTGTGATGTTTATACTATTGTGATTTAGTTTTAATCTTATTACTGTTTGGAGAAGTATGTAAACAACTTAGTGTCAAGTCTGATTAGAGCTGGTTATAAAGCCCAGTAAAATAAATACATTCATGTGCAGCAGGAAACTGAGTTTCTGTTTGAGCATGTAGAAAAGCTTTGAATGAAATACAGAGAGGGAAAGCTTATGAGCATCACAAATGCATATTCTAAGCCATGGAAAATATGACTTCCACAGCAATTACTAGCCAGAGTTTTCCATTATAACCTTGTTTGCATAGAGGCTTGAAGGCATACATGAATCATTTCATATTTCCGAGGGCAACTCTATTCTTGTCCAATCTCTGGGTGCCTTTCTTTAGCCCTTGACCAATAACTAATCTCCAAAATATGACTCTACCACATCCAGACACATATGTTTGATAACTTATTTACTCCTTCCTTCCTTCCTTCCTTCCTTCCTTCCTTCCTTCCTTCCTTCCTTCCTTCCTTCCTCCCTCCCTCCCTCCCTCCCTCCCTCCCTCCCTCATTAGGAATATTAGGATACAAGTTCTTATTCCACTTTAAAAATACATTGCTATTTTATTTATTTATTTATTTATTTATTTATTTTATTTTAATTCCATTTATATCCCGCCCTTCTCCGAAGACTCAGGGCGGCTTACAAGCTTAGCAGTTTTGAGATTAAAATATGTTTACGAGTGCACATTTTGAATTATGTTAAAATATGCATGTTAAGACTAATAAATCTTTAAGAGTTTAAGATATCTGTAAATGATGGAAACAAGGACCAGATAAAAGTAATTCATCTATGTAGCCATCATCCTTCAGTCTTCATTATCAGAAACTATTGACCTATCCAGTTTTCAATTCTCAGTAATAGGAAATGCACAAGATAAGAGGCAGGAGTATTATGATATAAACTTCATTGGAAGTCCCTGGTGCAGTGGGCTAATGCCTCCTTAAGTAACACCAGCTGCCTGCAATTAGTGCAGGTTCGCATCCCACCAGGCTCAAGGTTGACTCAGCCTTCCATCCTTCCGAGATAGGTAAAATGAGGACCCAGATTGTTGTAATAATGCCGCCTGAGATAGGGCCGAAAGCCCTAATAAGCAGGCATATACATAAAATGAAGGCTATTGCTAAGCACATTGATTTGTGCTTTAAATTGTAAGCCGCCCTGAGTCTTCGGAGAAGGGCGGGATATAAATGGGATTAAAATTAAAATTAAAATTAAATTAAATTAAAAATAATCTTTATGGGCCCGCTGCTCTGTTTACAGCTGCATGAGTGTGAGAGACACAGAAAGCTAAACTGTGTCTGTGAAACAAGGGTTCCAAAGGAAGTCAGGCATCAGAAAAAGGCCCACTTACTGCTAGATGAAAGAAGCAACATTTATTCCAAGAGTTGGGTTGTAAATCAATGTGATTTGCATACTGTCTTGTATTATTGCAAAGGATCAATCACACGTGAAGTGAGACAGATTGTTCATATTCTTTGGAATTAAATACATAGAAGATTTTCATTTTTAATGCTAGTAACAGTGTGTCAAAATACTTTCAAGGTTTGGGGAGGTAGGGAGGAAGGAAGGAAGACCTAACAATGAAATAAATATCAGAAACATTTCAAATAAGATTCTAATCCTTCCTTCCTTCCTTCCATCCATCCATCAGCAACCTCTCTTACTGCTCAACCTTCCTGTTGCAAAGAAAGAGAGAGAGAGAAAGAAGAAAGAAAGAAAGAAAGAAAGAAAGAAAGAAAGAAAGAAAGAAAGAAAGAAAGAAAAAGAAAGAAAGAAAGAAAGAAAGAAAGAAAGAAAGAAAGAAAGAGAAAAAAGCTTTATAGAAAAAGTTCCTTTCTGTTTTAGGATTTCACTAACCTTTGGATATCAGAAGTCTGCAGATTATTGCACAGGGTTTTAGATGACAAAAAGGCACAACATCCATGAATAGCATTCTTAGACCAAGAAAAACAACAAAAGACCCTGATTATTTAGATTATGCTATGCAGTTTTCTAGGCAATAATAATGGTTTGCCACTGATCCCTTCTCAGAATTTTTTTTCTAATGTTCCAATCTAATCAACCCCCCTGGGTTTTAGTGGCAGGCTCCCATCCTAGTTCCACCCAGGTCTGAAACTGCTTCGGTTTTATTGCTGTTTCCATTAAGCATTATAATGTGTTGCTTAGTGCAGAGGTCCCCAAACTTGGCAACTTTAACACTTGTGTACTTCGACTCTCAGAATTCCTCAGCCAGCCAAGCTGGGTGAGGAGTTCTGGGAGTTGAAGTCCACAAGTCTTAAAGTTGCCAGGTTTGGAGACTCCTGGCTTAGCGTACTAAGGAACACAAGAACATAAGCTAATTAAATCAAGAACTGCTGATTTTTCAAAATTGGACACTGGATGCCTTATGAAAATATATTTTTTTTCTCAGCTAAGTTGAAGATGACATTCACTCACGGCATGAAGGCCAGTCCAATCAGTAGACTCTGAGAAGTGAGTATAAATTGCACAGCTCTGTTCTCTTAATCATGTCTTTCAGTGGATGAAAGAATCAACAAACTTTCTGCAGAACCATTGTACAAACTGTCAGCTAAAATCACCTCTGCATTTTGAGAAACAGGGAATGTGCTTTGATTATTTCCCCCTGTTTCTTGGCAGAGAGAAGCAAAACACTGAAGCCCAAGGAGAGATTTATAATGATGTGGAGAATTGCCATGAAATTGTGATCACCAAAATGTTTTAACATTAAAATTGTCTCCCCCTGTGTGCTTTTGTAAAGTATTTGAAGGATCTTTGATTTTACACAGCACTCTCTCTTCACTGTAGGATGTTTTGGAGCTAGGAACTTCTTCATATCTGTATTATTCTTTTTCCTCAGAGGGAAAACATCCATATTTTTCATCCAAAAACCCTAACAGCAAAGAACAGGGACAAGAGAAACAGACAGTGCCTGTAAAAAGAGATAAAGGAACCAGTATATTGTAATGGTTAAAGTGGATTAAGCCTTGAAGGGGGAGGATGACTTTTACCCTCATTATGTTATGACACTAACTGAGTCTTTGGGGGAATTTATCTTACATTGCTGATATGAGCATGATAGAGAGAGAAAGATCTTTCTTGTAATTTACCAGAGTTACTATAGGGAAAAATAAATCTAGCAAACAATGTTAGTGACCAACCATTTTTACAGTTGTGATATTACAGACAATCAGAATAGATTCATTGCTAGAGAGAGAAAAAAAGAACAGAATTTAAGGAAGTGGATGCACTGACAATTTCTGATTGGATAATCTACACATCACTATTTTTTTGCCCCTGCAAGTTTCTAAAGCTGTCCTTGTAGCCTAAGGGTATATATAGTTTTTAGGAAGAAATACGTAATTACAATTCTTAGACACACAATATCCACTTGGCTGCCTCTCAGCCACTGCTTTCTCCATTTCCTTTCCTTTGAAAGCATTTTATTATCTTGGATACAATTTATAAAGGGATTTATGAATTAAAGAAGCAGCTGATCCTAGCAGCTGATTTGCTCTCCATGCAGTCCAAGGGAATCTCAATAGTCGTCTCCAACAATACAATTCAAAAGCATCAATTCTTCGGCACTCAGCCTTTCTTATAGTCTAACGCCTACAGCCATCGGAAATTTAGACCAAGTAATGTTGAAGAATTGGTTCCATGTTTTGCAAATGGTTATAGGGATGTGGTGGCTTAGTGGGTTAGGACGCTGAGCTTGTCGATCGGAAGGTCGGCAGTTTGGCGGGTCGAATCCCGAGTGCTGCGTAACAGAGTGAGCACCTGTTACTCGTCCCAGCTCCTGCCAACCTAGTAGTTCGAAAGCACGTAAAAATGCAAGTAGAAAAATAGGGACCACTACAGTGGGAAGGTAACAGCGCTCCGTGCACCTTTGGTGTTTAGTCATACCGGCCACATGACCACGGAGACGTCCTCGGACAAACGCTGGCTCTTTGGCTTTGAAACGGAGATGAGCACTGGCCCCTAGAGTCAGATATGACTAGCACGCATGTGCGGGGGAACCTTTACCTTTACCTTTGCAAATGGTTACATCTCCCACTCCTTTCTTTCGTAGGAGCTGACTTTGAGCTCTTGGGTTCTTGATGTCTGCTGACTTACTTCTGTCTTATGGAGTAATGATAAAACAATTATTCTTATGGAGTAATTGAAAATCAGCCTTCAAAAGGCGAGATGCTAGAACCTGACTACAAGACACTCCAGTCAAACATACACCTTATAGTTTTTGCTCACTCATAGGAATGCAACTATTGGATCTGAGTAAATTCTGTATCTAAGAGAAGTTCTAAGGCCAGAGGAAGATTTCCTTGTGAAATTCACACTCCCAGAAAGCAGAGAGCTCTGAATCTAACTTAGAGTTATATATATATAATTTTCATTTCCACTTGGCATAGAATTTCATTCCTGTGAAATACGCTTCCTTCCTTCCTTTCTTTCTAACATAATCTCAGGATGCTTGAGAATTTCTTTCTAATTCTTTTTGTTGGAAGTTTTGGGCTTATGTGTTGCTGATGGTGGGGATGTAGTTCCAACTGATATTATTTTCTATGGCATGTCTTTGCACTAAAGGCTCCCTGCAGTTCCCAATTGTTCCCAATCTAAGAAAAACAACAACAAGCCTCTATTCTTATGCTTCCCTGGGGGATTTAATTAAAACATGGAATAAGGAACAATGAAAAATAGGATAATTATACATGCCCATTGACTGATGGGTACAAAAGCACCACACTCATGAATTTCACTAGTCTTCCTTTGTCCTTAAAGGATGGGGATGGAAGGAAGAAACACAAATTCACTTGAACGATTATCTATAGACAGAAATAAAATTTTTGTCACAATCAGAAATCTCCGATTCATGTCTCTATGTTAGATAAGCAACAAACCATGGCAATGGTACTTCCACAATCCAATATTATTATTTTTTTGTAATTTCCTTGGATAGTTTCCCAGTCTGAATAATTCAGAGAAATTTCAGTATATCAGAAATACAATAGAAAAATCCAAGTTAATTGCTAATATAAGTTTACAGGGTTCTCTTTCTGTAAACTATATTAATGGTGTCTACTTCCTATGCAAATTCTACCAGCTTTAGCTACATAATTAAATTGATTGTTTATGTTTTAGAGTATTTAAAGTCTAAAATTAAGACAGTAACAATAAAATAGAGTGATAATTAATTATAATAACTTACTGGCACAGAAATAGAGCTGAGACAAACAGTAAAAGGATTTTAAGGGGAAAAAACGCTTTTATGGTGCTCAGAATTACTTTGTTAAGTATCTGAAACTAGTTTTTAAAAATGCACTTGCAAAGCTTTTGGCTTGGCAGATCCCATTTTCCTTTCCCTGTTTCTCCTGCAGAGTTACATGATGGCGAGATGGGCAGCAAACAAATTTAAGAAATAAATAAAAATAAATAAATCATAAACAAACTTTGTTGTCTTGGGATGCTTTATGCGAAGGGGAGGCCGAGTGAATATGTACCATTTTAACTTATTTATGACTCCTCATTAATTTTATAGATTCATAATCTTTCTAAACCACCCTCTGACAGTTGTAAGAACAGATTGAGAGAAATGAGAAGGAACACTTGGAAGAGAAAAAAATAATAATTTTGTTTGGTGAGTTTCCATGAATAAGAGAATACAGGGGGGGGGAATGGCAGCTTGTTGCAAACAGAGACAGAGGTATATCACACCGTTTGAATTGGCCAGTGTAAATAATTTTGATTAGTTAGCTACTAATCCTCCTTTATTACCAAGATCCTCTTTTGCAGAAAATGAATTAATGCTTTTACAACGTACTCCATTTCTATACCCTTTCTTGCTTTCTTCATATTTACCCATGCCTCCCCCTAGATATAGATGTATTTATCATCCTTACCAAGAATATAAAATAGTGGGAAGAACAATTGTTCTGTTTTCCAAACATCTGAGTGCAAACATCTTCACCCAGAATTGGAAATTGCCAGTGCCAAATGCACTGTTACAGTTTTGGATTGTAATCCTTGGTGTTTCTCAGAAAACTGCATGGCATCAGATTTGTTGCAAGGTTGTTCCCTTGCATTTAATTTTCATTATCTGTTACTTTATCAGTCCTTCACCCTAATACACTATCAAGGGCTCCATTTCAATGTAGATGTAACTGTGCAATCTCCCCAGATTCTTATCGCAAAATTCATTAGCTTTGCCCACTTTCAAAATGCATGCTCGCATTTTAATCCTAAACAATTATCCTACATCCATATCTTCCCTTATTAATTTTTAAAAACCTGTTCAGCACTATATTAAGTAAACCAACTTGAAAAACCGCAGGTATGTGTGAGTAAATTCTAGAGATTGCAGTGGGAGCTACATACAAATAAATATTTATAGTGTCAAGGAATCAGTAAATCATACTGCTGTTTCATTCCACTCACAGATCCATCCAGTCATAAATCTTTATTGTAATGTCATAATGATGATAATACTTCCCTTTCCCTGTCCTAAGCTACTTAGATATCTCTGTCTAAAATAACTTAAATACCTAAACAAGCAAGCAAACTAAATTAATTTGAATAATGGAATTATCCTTTATAAAATTACTGTTCCGTAAAGTTAATGATGTTGGGTGCCCTGTTTCTGAACAGACTGCTTATTCTGAAAGTTATAGTTTTGTAACATCTAGGAGACCCAAACAGAAAAGGCTGCTATAAAAAGCATTGTTATTGGTACCAAAATGCCTTAGTTAATGTCACTTGAAAGAACACTGTGCAAACATTTCCACAGACCTGATCCATTTGCCCAAGACGGAAATGCATATTTGTACTGAGCATCTGTTTGTACAGTTTAAAGCACACAAATGCTGCTGCCTGCAAAATAAAAGCAAGACAAAAGGTCTTTCTTTCAATTGTCTCTGTCAATTCATAATTTTCTTAGGATGAATCCCGCCTAATATTTATGGTTTTATCTTTATTGTATTATAAATAAATAATATTTTCCTTACCACATAACTGTACAATATTATCTGATATTAGTTTTTTCATATTGAAAATATAGAAAGCATTCCCCCACTCTTCACATAAAATAATTGTAGACCTTTATTTTCTTTCTTTCTTCTCTTTCCTTTCTCTTCCCTTCTTTTCCTTTCCCTATTACCTTCCCTTCCTACTACCTTTCCTCTCCTCTCCTCTCCTACTCTCCTCTCCTTTCCTTTCTCCCTCCCTTCCCTTCCCTTTCTCATTCCCTTCCCTTTTCTCTTCCCTTCCCCCTTCCCTTCCCTTCCCTTCCCTTCCCTTCCCTTCCCTTCCCTTCCCTTCCCTTCCCTTCCCTTCCCTTCCCTTCCCTTTCCTTTCCTTTCCTTTCCGTTCCTTTCCTTCCCTTTCCTCTCCTCTCCTCTCCTCTCCTCTCCTCTCCTCTCCTCTCCTCTCCTCTCCTCTCCTCTCCTCTCCTCTCCTCTCCTCTCCTCTCCTCTCCGCCCTTTCCTTTCCTTTCCTTTCCTTTCCTTTCCTTTCCTTTCCTTTCCTTTCCTTTCCTTTCCTTTCCTTTCCTTTCCTTTCCTTTCCTTTCCTTTCCTTTCCTTTCCTCTCCTCTCCTCTCCTCTCCTCTCCTCTCCTCTCCTCTCCTTTCCTTTCCTTTCCTTTCTTTTCCTTTCCTTTCCTTTTCTCTCCTCTCCTCTCCTCTCCTCTCCTCTCCTCTCCTCTCCTCTCCTCTCCTCTCCTCTCCTCTCCTCTCCTCTCCTCTCCTCTCCTCTCCTTTCCTTTCCTTCTTCAGAAAAGAAATGGATCTGTCCAAAACTCTGAAATGCTTCTGAAATAATTGTATTTTCAAGAGCAAGAGGGAGGAAAAGGTGGCAATAAATTGCGGAGAAGTCATCTAAATCTTCTACTGAAAGATGACAGGTGGTTCAAAGTTTCAAACCACAAATGATATAAGCTGGGCTTTGGAGAGACTTCTGAGTCTCAGGAGTCATTCTTTCCTAACTTGCCATCAGCTTAGAACCAATCAATGATATTTGTGACTGAAAGACATTTTAACGTGAATTTTATAAAATTCCGGTGGGGGAAAAAGATGTGCTAGTTTAATCTCTCTAGAAGTTGTCTGTTCAGGTTCAGAGAATGAATCTCCTTCGGCGAAACTTAAAATTTGAAAAGGCTCCTTTGGGCGAAAGGCTAGTTGAACAACATGCTCATTTCTTTCCTGTAATTTGTAATTTCCTGAAAAATGTCAGTCTAGCCTTTTCTTAAATATTTTTAGTGATGAAGAGTCCATTACAGGCCAAATACTTTGTTCAACTGTCAGTGACTTTATCATTAAAAAGGTTTCTCGACTTCTTGCTAAAGGGCTCCTTAATTTTTGGGCATATACATGTGCAAATAAGAAACATGAAAAAAAAGTTATTTACTAAAGATGTCAAAGTAGCTTTCTTAAGAGAGAATTAAGAAAGAATGAAAGGATGAAAGAAAAAGTGCAGGAAACAACAAAGAAAAGAAAAGAAAAGAAAAACAAGATATTTGAAAAAAAACCTGGCATCATCTTTGCAGTAATAAACTGTAATAAACAAGGTTCTTTTTATTTTTCAGTCCTATTTTTTATATGAGCAGAAGAAACATTAAAAAAACAGAGTTAAGAGAAAATAAGAAAAGTGCAAGATAGACAAAAGAAAAAAGAAAAAGAAATTAGAAAAAAGGGACTAGTAATCTTCAGGTCTAATTAACCTTTTGGAAGATGTAGTATATATCTGAGTTTAGGTTCTTCTAAAAGAAAAAAAGCTCTACTTGGAGGGTTGTGGAGTTCCCACATTAGTCAAACGACTTTCCTCATTGCCATGAGCAGTCACAAAAATCAGTTCATTATAGGGGATAAGAATGTTCCTTATCAACTCCTGTAGTTACTGTAGCTCCTCCTTCTATCTATTAATTGATCCATCAGCTATTGATTGAAAGCAATTTTTATTGTGACTCATTTCTGAGGAACTGGACAACTATTAACAATCATTTAGTCATCATATGCTGATTCTACGTATAACTGATTTTACAGTGGCCAAAATAATAAATATATAGCATTGCTGCAAAAACTACATCTGCCTATGAAATTTCTTATTTTAAGGGAAGTAATGCAAAACCTTTTGGAGGAATACATACGGACATATAAGATTTCCTGCTCTTCATAGCCTATTTAATAGACGATTGTGATTTCTTCACCGTTTCTGACCTCTGGAAGAAGTGTCCCAAAGGTACTTTTTCAAGAAGCAACTGGACTTCCTTTTTTCTCTTTGAAGACATTTCGCTTCTCCTCCAAGAACCTTCTTCAGTTCTAACTGAAAGATGGGGAATGGAGGTATTTATATTCAAGGTGCTGGTAATTACCTTTAAAGCCCTACATGGCTTAGGCCTGGGGTACTTGCGAGACCACCTGCTGCCAATGTCAACCTCCCATCACCCGGTTCACTCCCACAGAGTCGGCCTCCTCAGGGTTCCATCGGCTAAGCAATGCCGGCTGGCGACCCCCAGGGGGAGAGCCTTCTCTGTGGGCGCACCGACCCTCTGGAACGAGTTGCCTCTGGAGCTGCGGACGGCCCCTGACCTTCGGTCCTTCCGCTGTGACCTGAAGACATAGATGTTCCAACAATCGGGCCTGGACTGACTATAGTTTTAAATTTGGTTTAAAACTAATTGTTATGTATTTATTACATTTATGGTTTAATTCTTTTTTAAATTTTGTATTTCATGTTTTTTAACTTTTTATTGTTGTGAGCCGCCCTGAGTCCTTAGGGAGAAGGGCGGCACATAAATTTAATAAATTCAATTCAATTCAGTTCAAAGAAGCCATCTAAATTAAAATTGAGCAGCCTGCTCTGAAGAGAAGGGGAGGGATACAACACTATCTCCTGTTTACAGTACAGTCCTTTCACTCCCAAGAAGGTTCCACACCCATTTGCACTATTCAGGTGACCCTTAGGGTCCAGATAAACCTCCAAGTGGCCTCAACAATTCTCAGAAAGAGTTCTAACAGCCAGATGACGGAACGGAATATAAATCCTTCCATTCTCCACCATTCAGTCAGAAGAAGTATCTCAGATGAGAAGCAAAATGTCTTAAAGGGAAAAAAAAACAAAGTCCAGTTGCCTTCTGAAAAAGCACCATTGGGACAACCATGAACTGGATGACTGAGAATTCCTATAGACATCTGGATGAAGTGGTTTAGCAGATGTTTTCATGTCTCGAATTTGGAAGATAGTAGCTTATATAAACAGTCATTTTTCTTTGCCCATACACTAACTTGCTGAGCTGAAAAAACAAATACATGGAGGAACATCAGAAGTCAGTTTTGAAGGTGAGGATCATGGAGCAGAGGGCCTATGTTTGCTGCCTTTCTCCTGAAGAAAACACAAGGAAGGTTAAAAAAAAAGTTGAGGTTTTGTTATAGGATGCGTTAATAGCCAGACAAAGAGTTAAAAAGTGGAGTTGAAGAAGAAACGTCATGGGAGAGTCATAGAAAAGAGCATCTTGGTCAAATCAAATATCATTTTTGATGAATGATTGTGACAAGATCTGTAACACTGAGGTAGCCCAATATTACCTATAAAAGACAGCTAGAGTGAAAAGAAGCCTTAAATTCCATCTTCCACTCCATCAAGGTTCACCTCAAAGAAAGTTCAAAGGGACATCCCACACCCTTTCATTGCCTGGTCAGCACAAAAGATTGTGTTGGGTTTTGAGGGATGGGGCAGTTATGGAAGAATATGAGTGATTCACAAAGTGAATATGCAGTGCTTATGCTGATAAATACAGTTATTAAATTCTACTGGCATTTTCCTATCTCATTGGGTGAGTGAATGATTTTGCTCTGGTGCTGTTATAACAGCTCTTTGCTTACTGTAGATGCTCATTCCCCATTCCCAGGGACCATTTTTCTGCAGCTTAAATATGAGACGGGAAACTTTGCTGAATTTGTATCCCAGCAGCATTTTAAACATGACACTGTGAAAGATGCTTACAAGAAGATGTGGTTCAATGATATTGGGAGGAGTATAAGTTCCCGACACCTGCTCAAGAATTACCTCTAGAATTATTCTTTAGTTCTTACTCTGCAGGACAGCCCTTGAGTGCTAGTCAAGTAATCACTCACCTAGATCCAGTGTAAATAGGATTGGCATACAATAAATAAATGAATTTTTAGGTTGTTGACTATTAAAGGACATCACCTTCATCCCACCTGAACAAGACTGATACTATAATAATTGTGCCTTAGAGTTATTGCATACAGATCTCTGAAACCATCTGTATAGTATTTATGGTATTGGATGAAAATAACATTCCTGTTCAGAACTTAATGGAAGAGATGTATGATACTTAAATGGCTGGCTGGCAGGCAGGCAGGCAGGCAGGCAGGCAGGAAGGAAGGAAGGAAGGAAGGAAGGAAGGAAGGAAGGAAGGAAGGGAGGTATTTTCTAATGATCCATTTCAAAATTGGAAGGGTGAACATGCCTGCAACGTCATTTTTTTAATTCATAAGTATTCTTGCTGTGTTTCCCAGTTCAGTTCTGCTGATGTAATATCTCCCATAAATTGAAAGATAAAAGCTGAGTACACTATATCCTTTTGATAAATTTACTATGATTCCTTGGAGGGAAAAGGAAAGACAGAGAATAAAAATAAGAATTTCACTATTTTGCAGCCTATTCTTAAAACAGGAATGGACAAGGTGGTGGTTTAAGAACATGAGCAAAAATTCCTATGCAGCAACTGATGCTATTTATTTTCTTAGTTTTGTAATCCAAGCTGAATTCATACCTTCTTTGCTAAGTGTTGTGTGCATATGCACTATATTGCATTGACTTAAAATTCTATCAGGTAGGCAACTTGGCACCCTATAGATATTATAGCCCAGTATCTTACAATCACTTGCTATTGGCTAGGGCTAGGCCATTTTCATTTTCATTGAAAATGAAAATCATATAATCCTTTGTGAGTAAAATGTTAATGTAAAGACCAAATGTAGGATCTCAGGATTGCCTTGAATCATTCAAACAAATTTGAGCAGAGAAATTGGCTTGTACAAGACAGTAAATCATATTTGTTTGAATTTTTATGTCTTACAACAAGAGTAACGCATCATGACTCATGTGAAAGAAACCTTCCAACAATGTACTTGTCAAGGATGAAACTTGACAAGGGGAGGTATTACTCTCAAGTGGATATGTGGAGAAATGAAACTTCTTCAGTTCAGCTGCAGACCATGGGATCCATGTCAAGGACACCAGAACCGGTGTGAATTTGAAGCAGACGGTTCCCATAACAAAATGGATTTTTTGATATGGATTATGTAAGATGTTGAGGGTTTGGCTGGGAAAATTATTGTTTAAGTCTATTAATTGGTGTGGGAAGTCAGAGTTAGTTTTACTTTGACTTAACCACACAGTATATTCAATAAAACGTAAGATTTTCAGAAACAGAATTATCGCTGGAGTTTTATTTGGATTCTCAAGTTGGATGTTGACAGCACTCTAAATTGATCATTCAAGAAGGGTGATCCAGGTATAAAAGCTTGCCATGGGAATAAGCAGGGAAAGTTAATACATTCTCACTATCCATTTACCTTAGTTCATATTCTTACTACTTGAAAATTCTTTCTAGCTTTAAGGTTGGAAAGATATCAAAGCTGCTTTACAGGGGATCATGTACTCAGAACATTGGGCCATAATGAGGGTCTTAACAAACTTCATGTTGTGTCAACATGCTAACAAACCAAACTTTTCTAATAAAACAACATGAAAAAGGGAATAGAATTCAAAAATACAGAAAATAATGTTTCTCATTAACTATGACCTTGAATATATAATTATGAGGGTGAACATTCATTGCAGATAGTCTGTCTTCCCCTCCCAATTAATGATGGGAAATTGCAATTGTAACTATTCCAATTAAAGAGGAGTCATTTTCATGCTTCTTCTTCTAATTCCTGATGTTCATTTATCTGTCTCTCACTCTTATTCTCTCTCTCTCTCTCTCTCTCTCTCTCTCTCTCTCTCTGAGAAATGCCAAAGATGAATTTTTAAACAACTTGCAAATTCTAAGCACACAGGTACAACCATGACCTTTTTAGTATTCTGTGTTTGGATTATCTACTCATTTCCCCCTTTTGCTTCAGGCAGTTTGGAATGAGTGCTGACAAAAGTGAGTAAATAAAACAGCTCAGCCTAATAAATAGGTCATAATATCTGGGAGAAATATACATAAAATTTATAATATATGTTGGAATGCAATGATTCTTCTGCATTTTAATGTTTGACAAATGGGACAAAGCCAAGTGAAAATAAACTGCAGGATCATCTAGCTGGTGTCATTGCTTGGGAAAAGTACTTGAGTAACAGAGTTTACACTGATTTAGGTTTTGTTGTGATTTATTTCTTAGGGATATCCAAAGAAATAAAATATAAAGACTGTATGTTGGTCATCAAGTTTAATATTAATTCATGAATTGGGATGCTTGAAATCCCCTTTAGTAAAGCTAAACTAGTCCTTGTTTTTCCCCCCTAGCTATTAGCATTTATTTGCAATCTCTTTCTCTGCTGTTTCTATTTCACTATTCGCCTTGCTTTAATCTTTCTGGAATACCGGTCAGGGATTACATCCTGGCTATGATGCTATAATAAAAAATTATGGAAGCTATCAAACTAGATACTGTCATAAATCAGGTCAAATTTAGATTGAGGGCAATTCTTCCTGTACTATTTATAACAGAAAAAGCATTCTGGAAAAACAAGACAGTGAGAGAAGGAGAAATGGGTGTGAATCTGAAGAAACAGAGATCAAAAGTATAATAATAATAATAGTTATAAAAGCCAGTTATGTTCATTACTGCCATTTACATATCTTGCTGATCATTGTAATGTGATTTGCTTCATTCTGGAATCAACGTGCAACATTAAAAATCAGAAAGCAACAGAGACACGTTGTGCAACACATTTGTATTACGGTTCTAGGTTGTCTTCCTATCAAAGAACAGAGGATAGAGGTCCTACCCCTCCTTTTTTAAAATTTCACACAAGAAATTCATAGTGAGATATATTAATCTTATCAAATATGGAGTTGCTGTATCAACATAAGCCAATAAACTTTGAAATACATCCAGTGTCTCAAAAGTAGAACTAGTCTATACAGAGGACTATAGAAAGCTTTGGCTCAGGGCTTCTGTTAGTCAGAAGGTAATTTCATAAAATTATCCCTTCAAACTCAATCCAGGTCCTGAATCACCTTGGCATGCCAATTTTATTGCATGCCTCCAATTCATATGAAAATTTGTTGAACTTTGGGCCATGTACATACCTTAACAGTTTTTTTTTTTCTGAAGTTGACTCAATGTACCTATTCAAATCAATGTTCTTAGCTGAATCACTCATTCAGATCAGATCCGCACATGAGATTTTCACATCTGTACTGAACTGGTATATCTCCTTGGTGTCTAAATAAAAGAAATATATAGCACTGATAAAGTTACCCAGTTTCGGTAATGACATGTCTGCAAGAAAACAACCAAGCTCAGAGAGCACCAAGGAACCTTCATTTCAACCTTGAACTACAAATATTCTCCTTTAACGGTAAAGAAATATCTATAAAACCAAATCAAATTTTCTAACAGAAGTAAAACACTTTGTAAATCTTAGAAAAGTTTACATCAGAAATGCAGTGGTCTTACTATTCTCACTAACTCGCCTAACCTGTATATATTGTATTGTTTTAATTTGCCCTGTAAACCGCCCTGAGTCCCTCGGGAACAGGGCGGTATATAAATCTAAATCTAAATCTAAATCTAAATCTAAATCTATTTTATTTTTATGTTTTCATTTTAGTGTTTCCTAACAATAAGCTGGTTAGACATTTCCCAGATATTCATGCTTTTAAAAACATCTTGTTTTTTTTCCTCTTTGCTGCTACTTCATTCTTTTGTACCTTCATAAAACAAGGTTGCGTAGCATCTCCAACATTATATTTACAGTTAACCAAACAGAAACTGTCGCCTTACTTCTAAAGTCCTTTCCTGCTTTATTAACATTCTGCTTGATTCTCCTTGTTCTTTCCACTCCTGTTTTTGGACCTGAATATTTAGACTGGCAATTTTTTTTTTTGCCAAATTAGGCTTTGAACCAACAGAAATATAATGAGGGCAACAGTTGCTGTCTGGCACTCAGGGTTCCTCCAGAGTTTTCCTTATCAACAAAACATAAATCTGCAGGCAGTGAGAAAGGGATGGAATATTTAATTTAATTTCTATCCTAAAGATGTGGCTTTAGAGAGCTAAATCTCTGTGGAAATGCTAAGAGGGAATCTGATGCATGACAGAAGACCAAAACACAATGGCTTTGTTCCTACTGAATCGCTAAACTTGTTTTCTTTGTAATTGACACAGATACCATCTGGGAATAACTCTGGTTTTGCTTTTTTAAAATGTACACTATAGATGTTATACGTTTCCCCCCTCAAAAGTGAAGACAATGGGGGGGGTCATCTGAGGACATTCAGTTGCAGTAGCATCCAGACTAACCATGCAACAACTGTCAGGTCTTCTCAAGCACAACCTCTTGTCCCCAAAAGAGAATCCCTCTTGAATTGATAGCACTAACCTTTTGGCTGGCATTTTAAAAGGTCTTGAAAACACTTCATAAACCCAGACTTTTAATTTCTGAAAGTTGTAATCTTCATGTTTAATTTTAATAGCTTATTAAATATATTAATAGAATAAATTGAGAACCTACATACATACTTAACCCTCATTTTGTTCCTTTACGGAGTGAGCAATATTATGCGAAGCATGGAAAAGGAATAGGAGGGAGGGAGGGAGGGAGGGAGGGAGGGAGGGAGGAAGGAAGGAAGGAAGGAAGGAAGGAAGGAAGGAAGGAGAAAAAGAGGGAGAGAGCGCAAGGGGGGAGGGGATAGAGGGAAAGACAAGGAAATGTAATCTTCCTAATGCCATGTTTATTTCCAGATGGCCTTACACATATTGACTGCCACCATTCTTTATGGCTACCTGTTGTACAATGTTGCGAACCTCTGTCCATAGTTCTTCAGGCACTCTGTCTATCAGATCTAATTCCTTAAATCTATTTGTCACCTCTACTGTATATTGAACAGGGATATGATTTAATTCATACCTGACTGGCCTAAGCGCTTTTCCCTACTTTCATAAGCCATTGTTCTACCCTGTTCTTCCGCAAGACCCTGAGAAAATGAAGCCTCTGTTGGGCCTTTCTGGCCACCTGGGTTGTGTTAACTTTCCAGGTCAGATCTTCGCAGAGGTAGACTCCCAGAAATTTAAAGGAGAAAACTCTCTCCACACAGTCCTCCCCGATGTAAAGTGGGGCAGGTTCCTCCTTTTTTCTCCGGAAGTCTAGCACCATCTCTTTCGTCTTGCCGATGTTCAGGTGCAAATTGTTGTTACTACACCATATGGATAGTTTTTGTACCTGTGCCCTGTATGCTGTCTCATCCCCACATTGCTAAGCAATGTCTTCTTATGTGTGTTTTATAAGTCTCCAACCAGCCAGAACACATAGCAATGTTCCCTAGTTGTGTTGAAGGATTAGTTATCTTCCCTCCCAAATTACTGCTGACAGTTATAGTATCTGATTAGATACTTGTTAAAGTTCATTTCTCCATATAAAACAATTACTTAGCATTGTCCAATCAGATGTATACTTTGATCCCCTTAAGGCTCCAAACAATATGTCTGCAACTTCCCCTGATAGTATTCCAGTAGTCTCTTGGCCTCCCAAAGGAGTTTCTTATTTTATCTTCTTTTTAATTTTAATTACTAAACTCCACGAACAATTGGAAGCAATCTAAATAGTACATGCAAGCATAAATGACATAGTTAGGGGTTGTAATCAGCATCTGAAACTTATCAAGGATAAATGCAGCAGAATTTTTTAAAAAAATAAATACTAATATTCTTTTGTTTTACTCTACAGTAGATACAAATATTATCTCACACTTTACAGGCTGCATGAAGCCCCCAAGTCCTTCTTTGCCCTGTCTGAAATCAGTAAAAATTTAAGAAGACTGTTCTGAACATCAACAGCTTCTGATCCACTTATTCCTGGCTAGAAATATTTATTTATTTATTTATTTTATTAGATTTATATACCACCCTTCTCCCAAACGACTTGGGGCGGTGTACAGGGCAATTAAAACATGGCATACAAAGTTAAAAATAAATTAAATTAAATTTAGCCCCAAACCAAGTAAATCAAATTCTAAAATTTAAAATCCCAATCCCTCAGTCCAGGCCAACAAGCTCAAATAACCAGGTTTTCAGGTCACGGCGAAAAGAGCGAAGGTCGGGAGCCATCCGGAGCTCCACAGGCAGCTGATTCCAGAGGGCAGGCATGCCCACAGAGAATGCTTTCCCCCTGGGGGCCACCAGCTGGCACTCCCTGACCGACGGCACCCTGAGGAGGCCCTCTCTGTGGAAGCACACAGGACGAAGGGAAGTTGACACCAGCAGAAGGTGCTCCCGTAAATAATCTGGACCCATGCCATTAAGGGCTTTGTAGGTCATCACCAGCACCTTGAATCTCACCCGTTGGGCAACTTGGAGCCAATGCAACTCGTGGAGAAGAGGTGTTACATGGGAGTATCGGGAGACCCCCCATCACAACTCGCACGGCCGCATTCTGCACCAGCTGGAGCCTCTGAGTGGTCCTCAAGGGCAGCCCCATGTAAAGAGCATTGCAGTAGTCTATTTGAGATGTCACGAGCCCATGAGTGACTGTATGCAGGGCATCTCGGTCCCGATAGGGCCGCAACTGGCGCACCAGGCGAACCTGGGCAAAAGCCCCCCTGGTCACAGCTCCTATGTGATCTTCCAAACTGAGCTGTGAGTCAAGGAGGATGCCCAAGTTGCGAGCCCTATCTATGGGGGTTAACACCTCACCCCCCCCATAGTTAAAGATGGAATAAATGATAGTTCGGACAGAAACAAAGTGATTGGGGTGCATGGTAGGGAACCTGAACATGAAAAAGTACATGGAATTAAGTCATGAGTTTTACTCTGGAATGCCTGGTTTTTGTTTTGACTATACCTTGCTATGCTCACCTTGCTCATTCCATTTAGGTCACATGGGAATACTACCACAATAATGTTGTGGTACTCATATTTGAGAATGGATTATTATTATTATTATTATTATTATTATTATTATTATTATTATTATTATTATTATTATTATTATTATTATTTATTAAATTTTTATACCGCCCTTCTCCCGAAGGACTCAGGGCGGTGAACAGGGCATATAATAAAACTACAAAAGTACAAAAGTTAAAAAAGAATTAAATTATTGCCCAGAATAAAACAGTAAAAATATACAAATATTAAAACCCTAAGTTAACTCCCCATCAGGCCAGGCCAGCTTGTTCAAATAAATGGGTCTTTAACCCGCACCGGAAGGAGCGGAGATCCGGTGCCATCCGGAGCTCGACCGGCAGTTGATTCCACAGAGCCGGGGCGCCCACAGAGAAGGCCCTCCCCCTGGGGGCCACCAGCCGGCATTCTCTGACCGGAGGCACCCTGAGGAGGCCCTCTCTGTGGGAACGCACAGGGCGGAGGGGAGTCAATGCCGGCAGCAGGTGGTCCCCGAGGTATTCCGGACCCATGCCATGTAAGGACTTAAAAACCATCACTAAGACCTTGAACCTCACCTGGAAGACAACTGGTAACCAATGCAGCTCGCGGAGCAAAGGTGTAACATGGGAGTACCGGGAAACTCCCAAGACAACTCTCGCGGCCGCATTCTGTACCAGTTGGAGCCTCCGAGTGGTCTTCAAGGGAAGCCCCATGTAGAGAGCATTGCAATAGTCAAGATCAGAGGTCACGAGCGCATGAGTGACCGTACACAGGGCATCCCGGTCTAGATAGGGCCGCAACTGACGCACCAGTCGAACCTGAGCGAAAGCCCCCTTAGTCACGGCTACTATATGATCTTCTAAGGTAAGCCGTGAATCTAGGAGGACTCCCAAGTGGATCTTCTCCAGTTTGAAGTGGAGGACTTTAAATTTTGTTGTTCACATTTCATTTTGTCCCTCCTTTTGCATCCTTTCTTTAATGATTCTATTCCACCATTTTCTCAACAATTAGTGTAACTTTTGTCCTGTGATGAGTTGTCTTGTGATGAGTTGGCCATAGCAAGTTGTCCTATAGCAAGGTGGCCATGGCAAGTTGGTCAAGGTGAGTTTTCCTATGGCAGGGATGGGGAACCTTTGCTCTTTTATGACTTGTAGACTTCAACTCCCAGAATCCCTGAGCCAGCATGGCTGGCTCAGGAATTATGGGATTTGAAGTACACAAGTCATAAAAGAGCTAAAGTTCCCCACCCCTGTCCTATGGCAAGTGGACCAAGGAAGTTGGCCATAGCAAGTTGGCCTAACTTTAGTCGCCATTCCTTCATACCTGCGACGATCTGTTTTTATGTCATGAGGAGCAACAGTGCTACCGTTCAATTCTGCTTATCACAATTCCTTCCACTTTTAAATTATGTATTTCCCCCTCTTTTAATCAGTGGTTTCTAAGTATGCCTTCCACCCTGGGGGAGAGAAAGGGCTTTATGAGAAGTTGGGGTAATTATTGCCTTCCTACCTAAAGGGAGTCTGCTTGGTATATATAGTGTATACAAAACAATAGAATAGATACAAGCACACACACACACACACACACACACATTCCCTCTTCACAGACAAGGAAACTGGGCTACTGAATGAAGATCATTCAGAATGCCTACCATCACTTTTATATTTATGACAACAGCTTCTATTCCTTTAAAACGTAAACCATTGTCAGTAATACACAATAAGGGATATTACAGAGTGACAGCACATAATTCAGCTAGAAATTAACTTTCAAAAGCCTCCTGTTTTGAAGCCCCATTTACTTTGCCGAGTGAATAGCTCTGAGTTTTGAAATTTATTTCTTCACATCCCTTTCTCTGCTCTAATTTTCACACAGCAAAGAAATGTGATTGCTTAAAAATAAGGTGACTGCATGCAGTATGAACTAATTGTTTCCGAGACTGAAGGTATAATTCCTCTGCTATTGCAATTATGCCAAGTGAGATGAAAAATAAGATGGTTTATTAGCAATATGTCTGTCTCTCACAGTTCTTAATGTATGTACATTGTAGATTACCATTGCATCTTAAAAGATAGTCTCTACACATTTTCAGTTCCAATGCAAATCAGTTTATG
Organism: Vipera ursinii; assembly: GCF_947247035.1. NCBI lineage: Eukaryota > Metazoa > Chordata > Lepidosauria > Squamata > Viperidae > Vipera > Vipera ursinii. The sequence continues at coordinate 12,670,647 of NC_139519.1, read as the reverse complement.
TAGCGTATCCTGGACATGTACTAAAACTGATTTTTACAGCATGGATTCCTTTTTAATCTTACTTAATCATTTCACCAGAAATATGAAAGCAATATCACATATAAATGCTTTAGTATTTAATGCTGGTTTTTTTAAAAAACAAAACAAAACAGAAGAGTCAAGAACTTAGGGAAATTATTTGGACTCATAAAAGATGTAGTGGTTGGAAAATGTTCAATATTTGTGTAATTAAGTGCAATCTAACTAAAAGGAGGTTATTTGCTGAAATGCTGAAATGTTGATATGAACCAAAGCTTGTGCTATGTGTAGCATATTAGGCACCATTTATGGGTACGCAATGATCCTACGCTGATGCCTCATTTAACTTTGCCCCCCAGCTTTGCCTGCTCTTCTTCTACAAACAAGCATGATGTGATGATACGCAAGTAGTTCTTGTTTAGTGACTGCCTTGTTTAGTGACTTTTTACAGTTGCTACACTGATGAGAAAATAACTTTGCAAGTAATCTCATTAACAACCTTGCTGGTCTCTAGAGCAACAAAAAGCTGAAGTAAGATCATAATCATAGTTATAGTTATGCTTAGCAACTATTTTGCTTAATAACCAAGCTGCAACTGTGGTTGCTAAATGAGAGTACTTGTATAGATAATTCTTCAGTGTGTTGTATCTAAAAATGAATCAAATGCTCTATAACATGACTGCAGGAATCATGAAAACATCTTAGACTTAATAAATAATTTCCTGAAGTTTGTTGCCCGACGTTTGTGAGATAACAGATAAAATATAGTGTACAATCTGTTGCTGAAGTTTTAGGACTTTTGGTAGTCACAAAATATTATATTTATATACTCCCAATCAATATAGCTAGCCCTTGGCTTATGACCAAAATTGGAATCAGACCATCCATTCCTAAACGATGTGGTCATTAAATGGATCAAACTGGATTTTACAATTTTTCCTGTGGTTGTAAAGCAAATCAAAATGATCCTTAAGCAAATCACATGGTTATTAAATGAATCTGACTTCCCTCATTGACTTTGTTAAAAGTCCCCTAGGAAGGTTGCAAATGGTGATCATGTGTCCCTAGGACACCACAACTGTTGTAAATACTTGCCAGTTGCCAAGGACCCAAATTTGCTCACATGACCATTGGGACATTGTGGCAGTGATATGCACAAGGACTAGTGCTGTCATAATTTTGAATAGTCATTAAGCAAATATTCACAAGTTGAGGTCTAGCTGTATTTCTATGCAACCTGTAAAGTTATTGACATAGAAGTTTTTAATCCCTTCTCTACTTGCAGACCATGAAACATATCACTGGAGTTTTACAAAACCCTAGTTAGGAAACAATACTTACCTATCTTGTCAGATTTCATGCAAATCAGTACTACCAGAACTTCTTCTATAGCCACAAATAAAGCACCGGAATCTACAGGTCATGAAAGCTGTCCATAGATTAAATGGACATAGGAAAATAAAGTAGTACATTGTATAAAAATCTTCCTAGCCTCCTCAATCCCGTTGTTTTTAAAGAACTGTAATTCATTAGAAGAAAATATGCTTTCTCTGCAGAAGGTCTTATATTCAGTTCTTGCAACATAAATTAGTTAGACAACGGTAGAAAAGATTCTGGTTGAAATCCTGGATACCTTAGATGTTCCTTGGATGTGTCAGTAAATTATACGTGTAAGAGGGTGGTGGGAAGGAATGTAATCCAATGGTCACAGACAATGTTCAGTCCCCAGCAGTGGTTTAAAAATGATAGTGTAGCAAGCAATAGGAAAGTTCTAAAGAACAATCTTTAGTGGTCAGAAGTAGCCAACAAGCAGTAGCAGCTTGAATGTTTCTGACTGAAGAACATCTATCGTATGCTTTGATGCAGAATTCTTAAGATGAGAATTCTTTTTTTTTTACACAAATTAAAAGACCTCATCCCTAAAGCATCAAATGGCTTGAGCACCATTTGAAGGAAAAGAGTGCAAAGTACAGCATTTTGTCTTAGGCATTCAAATGTTAAGCATCTTGGATAAAACTGGATGCACAGTATCTTCTTGAAGCAACACTAAAGACCCGCCAGAATAAAAGGAATAACATTGCTGCTAGTTACAGTGCAAATACTTGAAACAGATTTAATGTTTGATGAGCTTTTGTGTTTACAGTAATTGAAGCTGACAGCTCTAGGACATAGCTATGGCCAAAGGAAAATAAATAGCAACACGCTTAGCATTTTCTGAAAATAAGAATTGATGGAAGGATATATGGAAGACGAGGTAAGAACCATTTCTAAACAAAAACACTGCTCAATTATTTTATGAAATTTAACTTAAGGCAAAGAGACCTTGTTCACTTTATATGCTTAACTGGCTCACTAAGGAGGGATTAGTTCTCTCCTGGGAGTTAAAAAAGGAGTTTGTCAATTATTTCCCCCTCCTGGTTAAATTTAGCCCTACATAGATGGTGATGACTCACTAGGAGCTCATGTTGGCTTACATAAGAGATCCTTCCTTCATTAGTACCACTTTATAAAACTCTAGAGGGACCACACCTGGAATACTGCAACCAATCTTGGTCACCATACTACAAAAAAGATATTGAGACCTTGGTTCTCAGATTTCAGAGAAGAGCAACTAAGATGATCAAAGGCCTGGAGACTAAAACATATGAAGACTGACTGCAGGACTTGGGTTTGGCTAGTCTAAAGAAAGAAGAAACAGGGGTCTCATGATAGCAGTATTCCAGTATTTGAGAGGCTGCCACAAAGAAAAGGGGGTCATGTTATTCTCCAAAGCACCAGAAGGCAAGACAAGAAACAATGGATGGAAACTAATCAATGAGAAAAGCAACCTGGAACTAAGGAGAAACTTCCTAACAGTGAGGATAATTAACCAGTGAAAGAACTTGCCTTCAGAAATGGTGGGCGCTTGTCTGAGATGATATAGGTTCTCTTGCTTGAGTGGGGGGGCTGTACTAGAAGACCTCCAAGGTCCTGTCCTGTCCTGTCCTGTCCTGTCCTATCCTATCCTATCCTATCCTATCCTATCCTATCCTATCCTATCCTATCCTATCCTATCCTATCCTATCCTATCCTATCCTATCCTATCCTATCCTGTCCTGTCCTGTCCATTTTAGCCCCACAATAATAACTCTGCAAAGTAGGCAGGGTTGAAAGTGTTCCAGGAAGTTTGCAATAGTGGCAAATATCTGCAGCTCAGGTGTAGGATGAGGGTAAAGGTTCAGTCACCGAGCTTGTGGAATGGTTTACAAATGTTTTTTTTTTTTTTTTTACCAGACTAGGTAACATAACTGCCCTAAACTCTGCTGAAGATGTTACCTAGCCTAGTAACAAAACATTCTGAAACCAACCCACAACTTCAGAGAACAAACCTTCACCCTCATCCTATTCCAGAAAGTTTCTATGGTTGAGGGTGAATGAGAACATGAGTCGTCCCAGTTCAATGAACCCTTGATTACTATGTTGTCAAGGGTCTAGTAAGTTTTACAGTTAAACTAAGTCCTTCTGGTATGAAGTGCCTCTGTCTGACTGAGATTTTATTTTTCCTCCTTGTCCACCCTTAGGGATGTACACCCTTAGGGATGTACATAAAAAATGAAGAGCTATAGATGGGACTTCCAATCTATTCACAGTAATCGAAATTTGAAATACAGGGAGACCTTTACTTAGAACATACTCATTTAGTGACCATTTGGAGTTACAAAGGCACTGAAAAAGTGACTTACAACCATTTTTCACACTTATGACCATTGCAGAAGCCCGTGGTCATGGGATTAAAATTTGGAGGCTTGGCAATTGACATACATTTATGACAGTTGCAATGGGTCATGCAAACACCTTTTGCAACCTTCTGATAAGCAAAGCCAGATTCACTTAGCAGCCATGTTACTGTTAACAACGGTTAACAACTGTCTTGCTTAGCAATGGAAATGTTGACCTCAGTTTTGGTCGTAAGTTGACAATGTAATTCAATGTACCCATACATTAAATTACATTCAGATTGAATCCTAAGCAAAACCTTTATGTGCAGTTTATTTCTTACTGGTCATTACCTTATATTTAGCTGAGTGTTGCTATGGTTTGTCTTTTCCCACGTGAAGCACAGTTATTTAAATAAGTGAAGTATTCCTAATGGAGAAGAACCTTATTAATCTCATTGGAATGTCTTTATCCTTATACATCTTGAAGGATTGTTTCTCTCTCTCTCTCTCTCTCTCTCTCTCTCTATTTTATATCATGGTAGGCATGTGTCTCCAATAACTTACAATCGACTAAATACAATGCCAAGTATTGGTGAAGAAAGGAAGATTTCTTTTTGAGTCTCACAATATTTCAAACAATATGTTGTTTTCAGATGCAAACAATTGCTGAAAGTCATTTGATTGTGCTGTGGGGTATTTTTGAAAACGTATTAGGTGTTCTTTCTTCTCCAATACTAAAATTCGGAGTATTCAGCTTCACCAGCAACTCAATATGATTGACAATAAAGCTCCAAGGTTACAGGCAGCAGCTATTTCTAAGCCTTGATACCAGAGGGTTTTTTTTAATAATAGAAGATGTCAAGGACATGGAAGAGATAGAGCAGATTTACTTAGCTTTTCCTTGGTACTCTTTTAGTGGCACTGGAATATTCCCCTGTTTCCATTTCACCTTATTAACTCATTAGTTGTTTGTGAAAATGGTAGTGATGATTAACTGCTGTTGCATTTAAAATCTGCAGCAAAGTTGTCTGTTTCTTTATGAGGCATCTGCAATGGCTCACAAACAATGAGAAAAAAAACCCCACAAGGTAAAAAAAGGAACAATTTAATGAAATAACATACAAGAGGGAGAGGGAGAAAGTGTGTGAGAGAAGACAGAGCAGGATTTGCTATAACTCAAGCAAACCATATAGGGACCCTCAATAACAAACTTAATGAATTTTATTTCTAACTTACGTATTTAAATTTGTAGCCAAGTATACAATAGATCACACTTATCACTTTATTCATGTAATTGTCTTGGATGTTCAAGATTTCATGCTACATGAAATCCTATGATATAAGAAAGATGGCTTAAAATTGTTCCAAATATATTTATAAATATATAAAGAAGGATAAAGGAAAAATAAACTTTAGCTGTTTTACAACTAATGTCATTTCTTTACTCTGCTCCACCCCTCTGGGCATGGAAGCCTTGATTATGTATGGTAAGATAGGAAATAAGTAAACTTATTTTTTTTTCCTCTGAAAAAGGCTTAATGGATTCCCCCTCCCTTTCCCTCTTGCATTATTCCTCTAATTTGCTTTATCTTGCAATCAATTTCTTCTAAATATTGGTTTTTGTAAAATCCTGTTTAAGAAAAAGGCTAATGTGGAAGTCAACATTTCCTATATTAAAAGTGTTTGCAAGTCTTTCTGCTGTGTGATAGGAAACACTCAAGTTTCAAATCATCTGCCTTTGGGATGGAGCTTGCATGAAGACCCCTATATTTTATTTTGAAAAATAGGCAGCATTGATTGCACTGAGATAGAAGTCACTCTCTTGTGCTTGTTAGGGTTCTCCAGAGGGCATAAAGAGGCCATACTTACATGGTGGTTCCTACATGGTGGTGCAGCTGATACGGCCTCACAGATCAATATGATTACGTGCAAGGAGAAGTTGATTTCTAAGAATGCTACTACTCCTCAGAAACTGTGTAATTAATCTTCAAGTGTTTAAACAACTGCAAAAAATGCTGAGATGACTTCTCTATCTTGCTGACATTGGATTTGAGGCCCCATAGTTTATTTATGTAACAAGCCACATTTGAGATATGTTTATAAAACCTATATTTTTAAATGTTTATAAAAATCCTATGAGAACAAAATGAAACCAAGTTCAGTGCCCTGTTCTTCATTCTAGCCTCCCCATTCCATTTCCCTTTCAATTTGAGCTTGTTAGACTATGACAGCAGGATACATGAAAAGTGTATTGTTCCTTTGTAAGCCAACAAACAAGAAAGATGGGGGAAAATAGACTATAAGCTTTTGCAGCAAGATAGCCAAAGGGAAAAAAAATCAAGCTGTACTTACAGAGCAGTAGGAATGGACCAATGGACCAATGTAATGACAGACTGAAGGGTTGAGGAGCATCTTGCTTCATCTGTGGTGAAATCTTTAAAAGAGACATCAACACAAATATTAGTACATTATATGTTCTAGGGCAGAGGTCTCCAACCTTTTGGGCACCAGGGACCGGTTCCATGGAGAAAAGTTTTTTCCGCAGACCGGAGAGTGTGTGGGTTTGTGTGTTGCCTGCATTGCACAGATGGGGCTTTGTTTGTTTGTGCGGCCTGGCTGCTGGGATGCCATGGCCTGGTACAAGTCAATGGATCAGGGGGTTGGGGACCCCTGTTCTAGGGCACTGTAGGAACAGAAAAGGCATCTAGTGTGGTGTAATGGTTAAAGTGTTGGCCTGGCTCTGGGGGAGACATAGGTTTTACTCCTTCCTTAGCCATGAAAGTTCATTAGCTGATTTTGGATGAGTCACTTAACCAACTTTGTTGTGGAAGAAAGTAGGAAGGAGTGGAATGAAAGCTGCTTTGAGCTGCTCAGTGAAAGAGGGAATATTAATCTATCAAATAAATAAACATCATGGATTATATGATCTATTTCAGCATTCCCTAAATATGCTGGAAATCAAAGTCATACCTGAGGGATTTCAGGAGGGGGAAAATCAGGGCTAGCTTTGATGATTTATTCCAACTTTAAACCATGACATAACCCAGTCACATTAGCAACAGCTGACACATCCATGTAAAACATTTATGGAAATTGGCCCACTTTAATTGAAGTCTGCATTTTCTTGCCAGGAGCGGAATTTTATGAGGAAACTACATTTGTGCCTATCTATATATCTGGAAATGTTTTCAGATGAGGCATATTATATTTCCACCTAGGAGTACTGTGATTTATTTTCACTGTATCATTTCACAGTCAGTAATATAAAGAAGATTCAAATTTGTCCTGATTACAATATATTCTAAAATGCAGGTATGCTATTTTTTTCATATGTAGGCTTGTTCCTATATCTTTAATTACATATTTTACTACTAAATGGGCTGAAAAGAGTTGGAACTACAACTCAAAATCAACATTAAAAAAATCCGTCTTTGTCTTTCATCAGTGTAAATCATCGTGTTCCCCTATATAGGCATGGATCACTCAAAAGACAACAGAATTGAATTTGATGAAGTAGGGCAGCTTTTATAGGATACCACAGCTTAAATGTAGGTTAAACAGTTTCTGCTTCCTGTTTGTTGGCTGGTTTGGTTTGCTCTTACCTGTTCCTAGGGATGAAAAAGAGTGATCGGATCGAGGTTACCCAGCTGCCTTTGTGTGTAAGGCGGAATCAGAACTCATGATCTCCCAACTTGATACCTTAACCGCTATAATAAATTGGCTCACTGCAGTTTGGTGGGTCGAATCCTGAGTGCCGCGTAACAGAGTGAGCGCCTGTTACTCATCCCAGCTTCTGCCAACCTAGCAGTTCGAAAGCACGTAAAAATGCAAGTAGAAAAATAGGGACCACTACGGTGGGAAGGTAACAGCGTTCCGTGCGCCTTTGGCGTCTAGTCATGCCGGCCACATGACCACGGAGACGTCCTCGGACAAGCGCTGGCTCTTTGGCTTTGAAACGGAGATGAGTCAGAAAATGACTAGCACACATGTGTGGGGGAACCTTTACCTTTACCTTTTTATAAGATTAAGACCTCTGTTATTCACATAAACAAGCTTTGCAATCAGATTTTTGCTTTGCTAAAACAGAGGGCAGAATCCACAGGTATCCAAAGCTAGTGTTTTTGTCCTAAGCTAGCAAATTGCCAGAAAGGAAAAAAAAATATTTTCTTTTCTCAGAATATTTTATACTAATCCAACTCATCAATTGCAAGCCATTAAATGCAGCATTTTGCTAAATTGGATACAACCTGCAAATATTAAGGAACACATTTATAAGCAATGTACGAAATAAATGTTATTCAGAAGTGAAGGGGTGGGTTGATCCCAGTAAATTTCACTGAAACTCAATGAGTGGATTGTGATGCTCAAGCAAATTGGCATATGGTTATGGTGGGCCTGTGATAAAACTGTTGCCTCTCTCTCGTTCATCCTATTCACAGAGGTGATAAAGGATGAATTTTAAAAGGAGTGAACGGAGATAGCAGATTAAAAAAAATCATTATAAGAGGAGGGTGTATTGAACTGGTGGTGGCTAGTGGTGCTACTTTCTTCTCTTAACTTCAAAAAGCCTCCATGTGTGTTCATTCACAACTTTTTAGGTTCTCTTTTTTTCCTCTATTTTTTTCTCTCTCTCTAAATCATGATTTGACCAGGCACTTCCAAGTGACCAGGATGGGTCTTTGAAGTGAAACATCTAGCAATTTATTTTATTTATTTTATTTAATTTATTTTATGAGTTATAGTTTTTATGATGCTGATGATTAGGTTTTGATGGGTTTTGGTAAAGTCTCGGGAGAGGAGAATGTAAAGATGGGGAAAAAATGAGCTGTATGCAATGGTGGGATTCAAATAGGTGAACAACTGGTTCTCTGTGTGGATGCCGCTTCTGGAAGTCCATTCTGGGCCTGGGCAACAAAAAATTAGCTACCAGTTCTGCCAAACTAGTGTGAACTGGCTGAATCCCACCACTGGCTATACGAATGGAGAGGATGGAAATTTAAAACAAAATCCATCTCATTTCCACGGAGATTAAGAAAAATCTTCTGAACATAGATTTGGATCGCAGGCATAACTGCTTGCTGCTGTGCTGACTAAGGAAGATAGCTTATCATAGGCTGAACAATTCCATGCAAGGGAAGTTCACATTCAAATATATGCCTGTCCTCATAGGCTTTCGGTAAAATGTTATAGTTTGCCAACTTAAGCACTGCACTCTATAGAACCACTAAGTTGCTGGGGGAGCTTATCTATACACAAGTAGATTCTTCTTTCAATATCCAGGGAAAGTATTTATTAGCAATTTTCTCTGCAAATAGTTCTTCCACAATTTTTGTTTGCCAAGATTTGAAATGCCTGTTGATCTATTACAAGGAAGAAGAAGAAAAACCCTGTAGCCTTCTTGCTGGAACAAATCCAGTTCTTTGCAAATAACAGAATGAATTCAGTTAGGATGAGGGTTTCTTAAAGGCTGCAGTAAGGATATTGTTTTACTGATGGTGCTGAGAGAGATGTTAATTTTTATCCATTGGCTCAGTAGAGTTCACCTTCATGAACAGACTCTCAGACATGGGGAGCAATGGAAGGTTAAAACCACTGACCCATTTGTTATAGGATTGTCAATCTGTGTATCTTGATCCAATATAGCACTGTGTCGATTTCCCCAAAACTGAATTAATCTCAGGCATGGCAGAAAATGTTATAAAACCTGGCCTTGAACTAACCATCATATTTCCCAGTTCTTGTTAATGGGGATATGCAACTACTTTCCAGTTTTTCAGATCGGAGTTTTTCCAATCCTAACTGGCTGTGCCAGTGACTGAAATTGAAATCTAACTGGAAACACCTTCTCTATTATGGAAATTCACTCTATTCCTCGTTATTAGCAGTACACTGGAACAATTTTTATTTTATCATGGAAATGCTTTCAAAAGTCACCATAGTAAGGTGTGTTAACTCATTTTATACCCATTCTACCACGCGGGTTGATATTTGAGCATGCAGTGCTATGACAAAGCATTGGTTGAAAGAGCACCATGTGCTGCATTCAGAAATACACACAGACACACAGAGAGAGAGATGCTTGTAGTTGGCAGCATACATATCAGCTATAACACAACAGTCATCAATTGAAAGAGGGGGTGGGGAAACAGGTGGCTACGTATCAGCACAGTGCTTTGGTAAGAAAACCATCCATGATCATCCCTTCCTTCAAACACAAGTGTTTTCTTGTACGGTATTTTAGATGTTTGGCAGACCAACCAAAAAGAAAAAAAAACCTTCAATAACTATAAACTCTGTAAACACATCTCAAAAAGTGACAAGGAAATTGTATTCCTTTCCAAAAAGGCTGAAATAGTGATTGAAGACAGTTTTGCACATTTTACGTTTTCTGGGGAAATGCCTAACTTGATATGATGGTGACAAACCCAAAGGTGCTTTTTTCATGAGGCAACTTTCTTGTTTTTCTTTGAAGACATTTTGCTTCCAATCCAAGAAGCTTCTTCAGCAATGACTGGTTGGTGGGGGATGGAAGGATTTATACTCTTTGCAGACGGCTGATCATTTGCATTCTTTTAGAGAGTTGTTGAAGCCACTTGGAGGTTTGTGCCCTCAAGGTTACCTGAGTAGTGCAAATGGGTGTGGAGCCTTCTTGGAACCATTGAAAGGACTGTGTTGTAGACTGGAGATAGATGATGTCAACAAAGGGGGAGGGATACAACATCCTCTATCTCCAGTCTAGAACACAGTCTTTTCGGCAGTTCCAAGAAGGCTCCACACACATTTGCACTACTCAGGTGACCCTGAGGGCACAAATCTCTAAGAGGCTTCAAGAACTCTCTAAAACAGGGGTGTCAAATTGCCGGCCTGCAAGCCGGATGCGTCATGACGAAACCACACCCACCCCATTGCCGGCAATGGGGAGAAAGCTCTGATATGTCACACGACGTCACATGATGTCATGAGTTTGACATGTCTGCTCTAAAAGAATGCAAATGACCAGCTGTCTGCAAGGAGTATAAATCCTTCCATTCCCCACCATCCAGTCAGAGTTGAAGAAACTTCTTGGATGAGAAGAAAAACATCTTCAAAGAAAAACCTGCCTTGAGAAAAAGTACCTTTGGGATAACTTTGACCTGGATGACTCAGAATCTCCATAGCTGGTGACAAACATGGCAATTTCTCTTCTGCCAGGGACTTTTGAGTATCTTGAAGCATCTCCAGATGAAACAACAACATAGGGAAAAAATGTGCTCACCAAGAAACATAAAGGAAGCCTTGTCCCATCTCTGTCCTTTTATTTTTCTAAGGGATCAGCAATCAGAATCTAATGAATAAAAAGTGAATCTGCAAAGAAAGAAAGAAAGAAAGAAAGAAAGAAAGAAAGAAAGAAAGAAAGAAAGAAAGAAAGAAAGAAAGAAAGAATGTAAATCCCACTCTCCTTTGTATATGTACGGTCATTTTTCACATTTACAACCACTACAGCATTCCCATGGGCATATGATCAAAATTCAGATGCTTGGTAATGGACTCATACTTATGATGAGTTGCAGTATCCCCGGGTCACCTGGTGATCTTTTGTGACCTTCAGACAAGCAAAGTCAACAAGGAAGCCAGATTCACTTAACAACCAAGTTACTAACTTAGCAACTGAAGTGATTGACTTCACGACTGTGGCAAAAAAAGGGAAAAACTCACTTGACTGTCTCAATAACAATAGAAATTTTGGTTTCCATTGTGGTCATGTGTCAAGGCCTCCCTTTTTTTGATAGATGAGTAGAAGTAGGAGATGTGGTCAATACATCCCCGTGTAAGGAACAGTAGCCAGACTGGACTTGGCAGTCTCCTTCTGACATGATTTAACCCAAGAAGACATTTTGTTACTTCTTTCCTCTTCTATATACTGTATTAGATGACGGCACGGCTGGAAGTTAAATGACATTTCAACTCTGGGATGGTAAAAGTGCAAAGTAGATAGAGCTTGGATTTTCTTCCTGGATCTTGTAAGGAGTATTTATAAAGGCTTTGAAAAAGGCTTCTTTGTTTTACTACAATGTTTGAAGTCTGCTTGAGGGCTTACACAATAACAGTGTTTTCTGTCACTAAATGATGGAAAGTGTTGTAAGGAATTACAGAGGATGAAAAAAGAAAATGGTGAGAGTTCCTTGTTAGTTCCTTGAGGCAGCCCGGGTTAAGAAACCATTTCTCTATACCGTCTCCTCCATCACAATCACTGCCTTTCTGACTTGTGAAGATTGGTCAGGGAAATCATCCATACCCATAGACCAAGAAGCTTTTAAGGTCATCTGCCTTTGATGGATTGCAATCCAGGTCTTATCATAGCCAGATCTTTCTCTTCTAAGATATTTACCTGACTTTGGGCAAATCCAAACAGACAGGTTGCCTGGTTATATGTATGGCCACCAACGCTTTCTGGACAGCAGGAGAGGACATAATTGTCCTCTGTTCATTTCCAGCCCACTGCTACTGCAAGCTAAAAGGGCTGTTTTCATGCTTCTGCTGTCTTAAGCATTGATTTGTGCACTGAATTTTATTTTCTTCTATGGAAACCCTGGCAGTTTGATTGGCTACTTCATGGAGACACAAAAATCGGTTCACTTCATTTACCTAGTTTTTCTTCATGACGATTTGTTGTGGTTTAGTACTTGTAACATTTTGTTGCCATGTCATTTTACTTTAAAACTGGGCAATTTTATTTAAAGAAAATTACCATTTTCCCTTTCACAAGCTACCTATTTTTAATGCTGGTTTTTGTTTAAAAAATAACTCTGTTTTTATCATTTATTCTTCCTTCTTTTACCTCCCACCCTGAAATTTCTCATCATAAATAATACTTAGATTTCTGTTATGTTTTCCAAGTATCCACAACCATATATTTCACTGTATTCGAAACAAAGATCAGAAAAGAAGGCATATACAATCCATGCATAGTTAGTAAGAGATGAGATGAAATTTAAAGCAGGACATTCCCAGTGATGTTTAGGGATTATCATAACTAAATTAAAAATAAATAGGTATTGAAAGAATTTGCATTACAGCCTGTTGGATTATATCTGAGCAGATTTGTTCTTAAGTTTCGGGGTGGTATACATAATTTTTATGCATGCTTGTTTGCTTTTATCTATTTGTTTTTTTCCCTTCCCTCCCTCTAGCATTTCCTTGGCAACTCTAGTTCAAGATTTAAATTTTTAAAAGCCATTCTGCAACAAGAGATTTGTAGCTTTAAAGCTGCCCGAGAATGTTGTTTTGCAGGACTCTATTTCACTCATCAAATCCATACCATTTTTCATGGAATAATTAGAGAATAGAAAGAATAAAGTGCATGCAAATGTATGGATTTGCTGGTGTGAATAAGCAGGACTGGAATGAGATTGCAGACATCATAAGAAATCAGAGAGAGAGAGAGAGGGAGGGAGGGAGAGAGGGAGAGAGAGGGGGAGAGAGGAATGGAGAGAGGAAGGGAGAGAGGGACGCAGAGGGGGGAGACAGAGAGGGAGGGAGGGAGAGAAGGAGAGAGAGAGGGAAGGAGAGAGAAAGAGGAAGAGAGAGAGAGGGAGAGAGAGGGGGAGAGAGAGGAAGGGAGAGAGGGAGGGAGAGAGGGGGAGAGGGAGAGGGAGGGAGGAAGGGAGAGAGAAGGCAAAGGGGGAGAAAAAGAGAGAAAGAGAGAGGGAGAGGGAGGGGAGGGAGGGAGAGAGGGGGACAAAGGAATGGAGAGAGGGAAGGAGAGAGGAAGGGAGAGGGGGGAGAGAGGGGGGAGAGGGAGAGAGAGGGAGAAAGAGAGAGGGAGAGAGACAGGAAGGGACAGAGGGAGGCACAGAGGGGGAGAGAGAAAGAGAAGGGGAGAGAGAGAGAGGGAGGCAGAGAGGGAGAGAGAGAGAGAGAGAGAGAGAGAGAGAGAGAGAGAGAGAGAGAGAGAGAGAGAGAGAGAGAGAGAGAGAGAGAGAGAGAGAGAGAGAGAGAGCAGAAACCAGTTAGTGCATATGGCATTAAGGGTAGAGCCGCACATTCCAAGTTAAAATATGCTCACTCTCTGTGGATCTATAATGCTCACAAAGGATTTGTATATTATTAAATATCAAATTCTTCAGAACCACAGCAGAGAGTTGATATCATGATGGTGTATTTTGAGTTTGCTAATATGAGAAGCAAAGCTATGGATTGGATATGCCTGGTGAAATTCATTTTATTAATCAATTTGCTGAAGAGGCAGAAAGAATGCTTATCAAATTTAGAGATGAACAGCAGTGGGTGAGATAGAACAAACACAATTCTAAATTATCTTAATAGGAAGGTAGGAAATAATAAATGAACTTTAATGGAGACAAATGTAAAGTTTTCCACATAGGAATAGGAAATTATACACATAGTTATAAGATGAGATATATTTATTGATTGATGAAATTTATATACTGGCTCAATCTGATGAGATGAAGTGGTCGGGCAACCTGATCTGATCCCAATCTCTGTGTAGTGGTTCTTGGAATTGTATTTATCATAGTAAAGGAGTCCCTGCAGATTTTACTCCCCTAGTCGCTGCCAACTATAGGGGATGGTACTCATTTCCATTTCAAGGCCATTGAGCCAGTCCTGTCCAAAGACATTTTCATGGTCATGTAACCAGCATGATGTCATGCAGCACTGTTATTTTACCACCAAAGTGGTACCTATTTATCTACTTGCATTTGCATATTTTCAAACTGCTAGGTTAGCAGGAGCTGGAGCAAGTTATGGGGGGGCTCATCCTATCATCTAGTGCTTGGGTCTCAAATCTGGGCTGCCATCTTTCTTGCCCACAAGCCCAGCTTCTTAACTGCTGACCCACTGTACCATATTCATTATACGTTGAGTGCAATATGAACAAGTAGCTTCAGTCTAATATGGATGACCAAAAGACAAATATAATTTTAGGCTACCTCAACAGAAATATCATTGTCAAATCAATTATTTCTCAATAATTCCTTCCAGATCTATAATCCTGTCATCTGTCGTATAAAAATTAGATAAGGTTTACACTTAGTGTCAGATTTTCTTAATTGTTCTGTTTTCTAACTAAAATTCAGTTCAATTTCCCTGTCCACTGGGGGGAAATATGGATGTGTCTCTGCAAACCAAGTTAAACAAACCTTCATTTTATATCTATGCTTTCTCATGGATGAAGATTGGGATTTTGCTTTTGTTAGGAAATGTGATCACCCAAGGATATTTCAGGATGATTGAATCACATATAACCGAAACAACAGCACTGCATAGCATCCTCCATTATTTTAAATAATGAAGTCATTTTGGGTAATGAAATGTCTGCAAGAAAACAAGCAAGAGAGCACCAAGGACATAGTATTTCAACCCTGAGTTACAAATATTCTCCTTTATTGGTACCAAATGAAATCTCAAGTACCCTAGTCAAAATTCAAAAGAAAACTTTTCTGTGAAATTGTAAGGCAGATTCCAGCATCCCATTTCTAATGTACATTTTTTGAATGTTTTTTTTGCTAATTGATCTGTGTTTCTACACTGTTTCCATTAATTCACATGTCTTCAAGTATATATTTTCTTTCTATATACATTGGGCTGACTTAAAGAAAAACAGCAGAAGTCTTGAGCTTGGAGTTTTATTTCACCAGTTGGCTCAAAAAAGTGAAATGAAATATGTTTGCATTAACATGTAAAGAAAATGAATTTCTCTTCCATCCATAGAAGAATCACCTGCAACCTTGCTTGGTTCTGCTTCATCACACTTATGGAAGCAAGGACAGCCAAGTCACAGTAAGGGGAAAAAAATACATGAAAGAAATATTTGGAAGGAAAAAGATTTCAAAGTTTGAAGTATTCTCTTGTCCGGCTCACAGCACATATTGGTAGATAATAAATGATATGGTACTGTCGACATTCTCTCTGTGCAGTGGGCAAAGATTTTTCATTTCATGCTTCATTCTAGCCTTCTGCTGTGATTTTAGATCAGGGACCACTGTTTTTGCACACAAGGAAGAACAAGTATATATATTTATTGCTGCTTAGCAACTTGGTCACAAATTCCCTTTCCAGTTTGCAATATTTCTAACAATTTGTCACTGCAGTGAAAAATTTAAAAAAAGCATTATGAAATTGTAGCAGACACAATGATAAATACTTGCTTTAATATCATACAGACTATTATTATATTCAGTTACACAGTCAGCCAGATATTCAGACTGGATTTGGTATTTTTAACCATCTATTCAAGTCCTTACCAAGGACCTAGGATAGGCAGATGTTGTTGCTTGATGGTGTTAAAGATAGTGTCATGAGTTATAAGCTGTTCCAGGTAAAGTTCCCTTTTGAAAATTGAGTGATGGTGATTGTGTCAATCCTGATTGTGTTCAAGTGGTGCTCCAGATGTTTTGGGATTGCACCCATGGCACATATTACTATTATTATCACAGAAGAATTTGATACTTAATTATTGGCACAAAGTGGCCATTTTGCAAATTATTTTTCAGATTCTTTTTTTGTTGTTTCGCAGATTTGGACATATAAATTACCACCACCAAATTGCTTTAAATCCCTGAAAAGCAGATTTGGTATAAAAAACCCACATATTAAATCTAAAACTGATTTAAGGATTGGAAATACGATATCACAATATTTTACAGAGTTAATTGTGACAGGATATCGAGACCTGGGAAGGGAAGGGAATTGTGGCACTGCTGATCTTTCTATCTATTTTAATGTTGTGATATTTACACAGGCACATATATGTGCAGGTTCCATTGGTACATAAAAGGCATTAGCTTGAAAGAGCTTACTTAATTTGGACAATCCACTAATAAACTTTGCATACATATCATATTGAATCAAGTTTTATTTTAACGTGGTTGTTCAAAAAGCCACAATGGTTAGTTCCGCATACGTGCTAAGACAAAACTAATTAACCACATATGAAACTGAATCCATACTAAACCACATACTTTCATTGGGATGTTTAAATTTGCAATCAAAAACCAATAGCATTTAAGATAAATGAGACTTACTTCCAGATGAATTTGTTGAACAATACACTAAAGTAGAACAGTAAAATTGTGAGAGGGATGCAGTTCAGAAGAAAAAAAAACAACCCTCAAAATATCTGTTCCTCAAATGATTGATTTAAATCCACAAATTTGAATTGGAATATTGCTTCTGATCTGCTGAACAACTGAAAAGGACGTATCAGGTTGTTCATAGAAGTTGGCTCCCTGTGAGTGTACTGGGAATGTGTAAGTGTGTGAGAGAGATGAAGAAAAAGCAATTAAAAGCACATACATTATCACCTTGAAGAGTTTCACCTGCAATTTCACAGGGTAGCTGCTGAAAATTATGTCAAACTGTCATAACCCCCTTTTTCCCCCCACAGCTAATGTTCACATATATATTTCATTCAAAGGCAGGGAAAAAGGCTTTCTAGTTGTGAAATTACTGGAGGACAGGCATTGTTAAATTAAATGTATGCAGCATTTGACATCTAGAGAAGACTATTAGTTCATAATAAGAGAAAGGGAGGGCAAAAGAAGGAATGGGGACCTTCTAATTTCAGTTCTGAAGCCTGGCCAGAGAATGTAACTAATAGTGTTCAAGTGCTGAGGATATCCTAAAGAGGGGAGGGTCTTGAAAAGTTTCATCAATCTGAGCTGATGAGTCTGGAGATACCCAGAAATCAATAAAATATTAAGAGTGCTGTATTTTAGGCAGCAATCTCATTCTTCAGATGGACTTCTGCATGCATCATTCTTGATCTTTTGCCTTCATTGCAATTAGATCACCACAAACAGGAACAGATATCAGCGATTTAGACTGCACCTCTCTCCTAAGGAAATTCTTATATTTCCTTATAATTTTAGGAATTGGGTATGGGGTGGGTGATGCTTTCAGCTGTATTTCATCCTAAGTCTATTCCATGGAGAGGATTTGCTAGGTTGCAAAATAAGTAAATGAGGCAAAAATGTATTTCTGTCTATAGGCAATTTCTTGCATACATTTTTAAACAATAAACAGAATATTGATTTAAGTGAGACAGCTTAATGGCATGAATAATTTTCAAAAAAGTATATCAAACAGTAAGAGGATTGTGTAGGCACACTGTAAATTTGATTATCCTCTAGAAAACATGGACCCAATGAAGCTTTTCCCCAACTCTGTTTTTTTGTTGCCAAAAAGTTTGATGTTCCATATTCCATATGGTCAAGTCTCTTACACATGATTTATTCTTAGTGTGACACTGAAGTATGTCCATAGATTCCTTTTAAAGTATTTGATTTGCTAGTCAATCGAATACATAGGTATCGCAGTTGTATTCTTTACGCCTCTCTTATCCATGACTTTTCTGTTTAATTTAGCTTGAAATTGGCCATCAATTGGTACATAGAGAAAAACAATATCTACGTACCTCTCATAAGAGACAATAAAGAAACCAAAAAGAAACCAACAAAAAAAAAATAACCTCCTCACCAGCAATCAACACCTATATAACCAGAGATCAACGCCAAGATTAACACTTGAACAACCATCAAGAAGTATACATTATCCCAATCAAAGAACTATCAATGCAGGCAAACAAGCTAACAGTAAACAACAACCTCATAAAGTAACCACCAAGAACCCTGCCATCAATACTGACAGGGCAAGTCAGGGAAATAAGAACAAACCCCACTCCCTCTAGCACAGGGATAGGCAACCTTGGCTCTTTTATGACTCATGGACTTCAACTCCCAGAATTCCTGAGCCAGCTTGGCTGGCTCAGGAATTCTGGGAGTTGAAGTCCATGAGTCATAAAAGAGCCAAGGTTGCCTACCCCTGCTCTAGCACCAATGATGTTACCTAATTTGGTAATAAAACATCTGCAAGAAAACCACCATGCTCAAGATCACCAAATTTGAGTGATATTTTAGAAGCATCATAGTGATGCCTATTTTAAGGTCATTATTAAAGTTATTTTTTTTTTTGCTTTCAAAAAAGTTGTTTAACATGCATTTGACTAGCTGGTGGCAACATATTAAGTTTGGCTTTCCCAATTACAAAGGTTTTATTTTATTTCACAGTAGTACAATAGGAGCAGTAATCAAATAAAGTAGGTTATGTGCAGAGTAGATTATTAAAGTTCAGCAGCATCACATTGACAACAAAAGTACATATTGTCAGGGCCATTGTGTTCTCAGTTGTAATATACGGCTGTGAAAACTGGCCGATTAGAAAGGGTGAACAAAGAAAACACATTAATGACTTTGAAGTATGGTGCTGGAAAAGAAAATCCCTTGATCTTTAAGTTGAACAAATCATTAATCACTAGAGGAATTAAAACCAGATTCCCCTTTAGAAGCCCTAAAAATATCATTAAAGCTTATATATGTTGGACTAGTAATGCAAAAACTAAATGTCATGGCAGAAGAATTCATTGTTACTAGATGTGGCGATGGTCACTAGCCTGGATGACTCTGTTCACACATGCTAATCACAGGTATTTAAACCCAGGTTCATCAATGAATAAAATATTCATTAATATTAATAGAATATTAGAATAGAACAGAGTAGAGTAGAATGGAGTGGAGTGGAGTGGAGTGGAATGGAATGGAAGTTGAAAGGGACCTTGGAGGTCTTCTAGTCCAACTTCTGCTGAAACAGGAGACCCTATATCAGGGGTCTTCAAAACTTGGCAACTTTAAGACTTGTGGACTTCAACTTCCAGAATTCCTCAGCCAGCCGGTCTTAAAGTTGCCAAGTTTGAAGACCCGTGCCCTATATCATTTCAGATGTGGCCATTGACTCTACAGTGGCCTATATAAAAATAACTAGAAAATAAATTCTCAATGTTATCTGAATTAACATTAAATAATTAATTAGCTAATTAAGCCTTCCAATCAATGAATATGTTTTGTGTTTGTGTTCGTGTGTGTATGTAAATGTTTGTGTGTGTCTGTATTTAGCAATTTGAATTGCAGACTTGATAAAGTCTCTGACTTCCAGATACTATGTGCGCTATAATTCACACAGAGGAAGAAGAGGCAGTTATGGCTCTCCCAAAATGGTTGGGAGATCAACTCAAAACAAAATGGCCAATAAATATAAGTTGACATTCAACAATAACAATAGATAAAACAACAGTGGTGGAGGTGGTTAGGTGAGTACTAAGGATAAAACAAGACACAGTATTTTGGGCATCAGCTATTGAATTGATATTATATAAAGTTTCCACGGAAAGAATCACACTCACCTTCCATCCATCCCTCCCTCCCTCCCTCCCTCCCTCCCTCACACACATGCATAGACACACACACAAACACACCAAGAGGGGGAAAAAAAGAACAGCAGCAACAAAAGATCCTTGGACAATGTCTTCAACCTTTCAGATTGCAAATTGTTTATTGCTGTTCTAATTTCAGTCTCTCACCAAAATAACCTCCTATACAGAACATTTGGTTTGAGTGTTGTTTTTTTAAATGTTACTGGCCTTCGAAAGATAAGACAATTGATTAGAGACTATAAAATCACTGGTTACAAATATTTGATTGATTATCATTTGAAAAAGCAAGCACACAAGAAAGCAAGTTTTTTTTTTAAAAAAAAACAACACTTTACCATGTAATGCACTTGTTTGCCTCGCGTCAGCATAGAGCTGTATGACAGAAGGAAAAATAGATACTTTGTCAGTCATAGACCAAGAAAAGTAAACATGAAGATAATCCTGACATTTTTAATTAAGAGGAAAAAAAGAAGAAGGGACGATTTTCATTGGGACTATAGCAAGCAGGGGATGAAATTTAACCCTGATGTAATCTGAAGGAAAATCCACACACCAGCCCAACAAGGTATCATTATCCATAAATAAGCAAGCAATGATTTGTTCCAATGGCCAGAACCAGTCATGCCGTTAGACAAGCATGGCTGGCTGAGGAATTCTGCAAATAGAAATCCACAAGTCTTAAAGTTGCCAAGTTAGGAGACCTCTGCAGTTAGACCAAAAGACCACAAAGGACTGAAATGATGGCTAGAAGTGCAATCAATTTATGGTGTCTCAACCACTTTTATCAGATGTGCTGTTGGGTGCAATTCCATATAGTGTAGTGAGATGAAGTGAAACTATTAGAATAGAGCTGGAAGGGACCTTGAAGGTCTTCTAGTCAAGCAGGAGAACCTATACCATTTCAGACAAGTGACTGCCTAATCTGTTCTTAAAAAAACCTCCAGCGATGGAGCGCCCATGATCTCTGAAGGCAAGCTGTTCCACTGATTAATTGTCCTCAATGTTAAGAAGTTTCTCCTTAGTTCCAGGTTGCTTCTCTCTTTCATCCGTTTCCAACCATTGTTTCTTGTCCTGCCCTCTGGTGCTTTGGAGAATAGTTTGATGCCCTCTTCTTTGTGGCAGCTATTAAGTCTGCTTGTGAATGGATAATGAGTGAGAGTCCATCTTATGTTCTAGTCTTCAAACATCTGAGCCAATGCTTGGTTGATCAAAGCATCAAGAATGGAGATTAAGTTAGGAATAGAGTGAGGAAGGGGAGGATTACATCTTTTCTCCCAATGTTTATTTTGCCTTTAAATAATAGCAATAGCAATGACATTTAGGCTTATATAGTACCCCATAGTGTTTTACAGCATTGTCTGGGTAGTTTACAAAGTTGAAGCGTTATTTGCATATTGCTCCCAACACTCTGGGTCCTTATTTTACTGACATCAGAAGGATAGAAGGCTGAGTCAGCCTTGAGCCTCATCAGCATCAAACTACAGGCTATGGGCAGAGTTTGCCTGTAATACTGCAGTTAACCACTGCACCACCAGGGCTCTTGAAATAACTTTAATATTAGGTTTAATATTAATATCTAGCCTGGTTCTAGTTCCAAATTCTAAGTTACCAAAAATCTGGCAATCAGTGTCACCAGTATCACATCACTCCCTCACTTGATCTGTTGATGTCCAGTTAAAGTTGATGAGCAATATGTCATCCTTACACTTAGATTTTTTCCTACCTTTCTCATTTAATGGGCAATGCTGTAATGTACCTCCAATTCAGGTTATGATTGCTGGGAAACAAATGATGTCTGCAAGACCAACATCAGAGCTAAGATTGTCATCATAAAAATTATAGCAATGACAACATTCTTATGATTTTTCAATGCCTAGGGAGAGATCCATCCAATCAGGGACAGGAAGCATAATGATGTCCTAGCAAATGAATTGTTTAGGGGATCGTCAGGAGAAATTTTACATCTACAAGAACACGCCATCACCAAATTTGTGTATATATGTCTTGTGGTTGTTGTGGTCATTTCCCTTCCTCCTGCCCAAGAATGACATACCTTTTGCTGAATTGTGGAAAATAGCTATGATGAGTTTTTCATGCACCCTGTCCATCATTGCTCTTTCCCAGAATTTAGCTTGGGATATAGAATCAAATGCTGCTTTAAAGTCTATAGAAGTGAGATAAAAGAAGGTTGTGTTGAAGGAGGAATATGCACACATATGCACAGACTGGCTGTTGGTAATTGTTATTAAGGCAGTGATGTATGAAAATAATGGTTACACTCAGAAGCAGTCTATTAAATGCTTGTGGCCTTCAGAGTTGCCTGTAGAACACCAAAAACAATTCAAATTGGTTATTTCATTTTCCAAGTCATTTAAGTATACAAAAGGCAGCAAGTGAAACCATTCTCTAAAATAAATCAATATTATGACTTGCAGTCCATTATACGGAATGAAGATGGCAAACTAATGCATTCCTTAAAAAAGGAACAAAAAGAAAATTGCTGATGACCACATAAGATAAGGAGCATAAACATAAATTAAGCTGACTTTGTAATAATGCCGCTGGGGTGTGTGTGTGAAAGCCCTAATAAGCAGGCATATACATAGAATGAAGGCTACTGCTAAGCTTGTAAGCCGCCCTGAGTCTTCGGAGAAGGGCGGGATATAAATGGAATTTTAAAAAAAATAAACACAGGAGAGGAATCAGCTTAGGCATCTACATCAGCTTAGGCATCTACAGGAAAAAAATAAAGCAAGTATTTGTCAGAATCACTTAAAGCAGAAGTATATAATATTCTCTCCTCCATCACCAACAGCAACCTTGCTAGGTAGACTGGATTTAGAGAGAATGACTGGCCCAAAATGATTCAGTGAACTGCTGTGGATTGAGCCTCAATTCCTGAGTCTTAATCCAACAGTGTCCCAATATTTAAAGGGTTGCCACCAAGAAGGGCAGGGGGGTGGTGGTGTCAACCTATTTTCCAAAGTACCAGAAGGCAAGACAAGAAACAATGAATGGAAAATAATCAAGGAGCGAAACAACCTAGAACTAAGGAGAAATTTCCTGACAGTGAGAACAATGAACCAGTGAAATGGCTTGCCTTCAGAAGTCGTGGGTGCTCAATTACTGGAGACTTTTAAGAAGAGGCTGGACTGCCATTTGTCTGGAATGGTATAGAGTCTTCTTCTTGAGCATAAGGTTGGAGTAGAATACTTCCAAGGTCCCTTCCAACTCTCTTATTCTGTTGTTCTGTTCAAACCTAACCACCACCTGACCCTGGCTTCCTTTCAAAGTCCTATTGACTTCAGTAAGAGTTGAATCTCTTCAAAAGTTCTCAGTGTTCTTCTGGTATCTGGTTGACGCCTTTCCCTTCAAGAGGAGGAGCGCGAAGAGATAAATCTTGTTTGTTCAGATTTCATTTCTTTGCCTTTCCTCCCTGCCTCTGCCCCAGTGAAGATGAATGCATGCTGCATTGAAACAACAAAATAATGCCAAGTCTTATCAGTCATACGCAAAATTGGTCTCTATGCTACTTGTTTTGAATTTTGTATACATTCAATCTCCACTTGCTAAAAAAGAAAAGGGAATAGGATGGAGAATTTCAAGAACTGCCTTCCCCCAAATCCTAATAGCTGTTTTTCACAGATGCAGAAAATGCTTTCTAACAAATCACCCCTACTGGAGCTCCTTCCTGAAGATGAAGGTTCTCTGAAACACTTTTTGGGGATGGAGTGGGAATGGGTGGGGGTGGATGGGAAACCCCCTAAACTACACTCTTTCCAGGAGGTATTTCTTGTTAATGATATTATGGGGAAGTCCGGAGTGAAACACTTATCTTTCCTGTCTTTTCACCACGTTTGTCCATACGGCATGAAATGCAAATAGCAAATGGGATATCAATCCCTAGTACTCATTCTTCCTGTCACCCAGCTGAATTTAACTTTGGATGAATATAGCTGCCTCCCCTTTGCCCCTCCACTTATATTGAGACATAATGCTCACATAATGACACACCAATTATTGTAAGTGTGTCCCAGTGAGCACAACGTTAGCTTCAAGGAGACATCCTGTTGCCTTTCTTTCAGCTCCCAAACATCCAAGGCTAATTAAAAGGCTGCCTGCCTGATTTATAAGATCAAAGAAGACAGCTTTCCCTACAGCAACATTGCCAAGCAACAATGGCTCCAGTGTGCAATCCTTAGAAACAGAGACTGCCGCATTTTACAAAATGTTCTGCTAAATGCCTTCCCTAAAATATGTGTCTTTCAAGAGACAAATGAGCACAATGCTCAGCTAGGAAGCAGTAGTTATCCAACCTTCGCTGCTCCCAAGAAGTTAAGCAGGGTGAGTCCTGATTAGGATTTGGATGAGAGAGATCAAGAAATTCCATGGTGTAGACTAAAATGAGGGGGGGGGGAAGAACTCCTTAAAGGGGAGGGGTACTTGTCAAGAAAACTGCATAAATGTGTCCATGAATTCATCAGAAATACAGTTGACTGAGATGTCATCTGATTTATTAGAATATAATAGCACAACAATACAGTCTATGGACTACTGATAGGCTAATAAAATAGTCAGCACAATATATAAGCATGGAGAAATCCACCCTTGTAGTTTATTATCTTACAGATAGTAGAGGAAAAAGCTGTCACCAATAAAATGTTTATTTTTCTTTGTTTGGTTTGGTGATGCCAGGCATGAAGAATCAGAACTGCACATTAAGTTGTAGTTAAGGTGATTTATTGGACATGCCTATATTCAAGAACCTAGTCAACTAATAGTCAGCACTAAATGGTCAGCTAGATAAGAACCGTTGGGATTCAAGAGAGGCTGGACTTAGATCACTTGTGAGTACATAAAGACTCTAAGCTGATTACCCTCTTGACTCCATCCCCAGGCTCTGCCTGTTCTTCTCATACAGGTAATTTATTATTGCATTTATAATCTGGCTTTCCACTAGGAGCTTAAGATAAGTAGACATGTGGATCTCCCTTTGTTTTATCTTTATAGCAGTCTGGGAAAATAGGTTGAATGGGAAGATAAAGCTTCTGAATTAGAGTGAGTGTAATGTTATGCTTTCATTTTTAAATGCTTGGGTGAAAAGTCTATAAAGCATAATGTCAGAAGAAATGTGAATGCAAGTTAACATAAAATGCTTCACAAATTATTTCACTTCTTAAATAATGAATTTCAAAGCACTTATAATCATGAACCACTTAATGTAGTCATTCAGAGAATTCTTGAACTCACTTGAAGAACATTTAGCAGTTATTGCTACTATTTATTCAATTGATATTCCAACTGTGGACCCAGAAGGCCCTGCAAATGGCTTACAAAAGTAAAATATGAATAGTTAAAATTTTATTTTAAAAGTGATTATTAAGTAATTGTGCATTTTTCAAGTGTGGGTCACAATCTCCAGGATGTCATGAGACAATAAAAGAGAGGTCACCCAAAAGCTGCCTTACTCGTATTCTTTTCTTTTTTCTCATGTTCCACATAAAATATATCAAAAGTAACGGTACAAGAAATGGATGGAAACTTATCAAAGAGAGATCCAGCCTAGAACTAAGCAGAAATTTCCTGCGAGGGAGAACAATTAATCAGTGGAACAGTTTGCCTCCAGAAGTTGTTGGACACTCATTTGTCTGAAATGGTATAGGGCAGGGGTCAGCAACCTGAAACAGTGAAAGAGCCACTCGGAACCGGTTCCCTCACAAAAGGAAAAACTGGGAGCCACAAAAAAATGTGTGCGCATGCACATACATGCGTGCATGTGCAGAACAGGGTTTGACTGAAGAGTGGAGCCAAGGCGAGATATGCACCTACCCTGCATATTTGAATTGATTGGTTGAACTTTTTTAGTCCCACTTTTTTTTTTTTTGGACTGCACATGGCAGAAGACTGGGAGCCACAGGAGATGGCTGAAAGAGCCGCATGCGGCTCCGGAGCAATGGGTTGCAGACCTGTGGTATAGACCTCCAAGGACCCTTACAACTCTATTATTCTGTTACTTAAGAGGAAAGTTCCTGCTGATTTTAATGTCTCCATACATGGTTGCTATACACAAGCAAACAAATAAGCAAGCCTCTGGCAAGCATATCCATGATCCATTCTTTTAGTATTACATCAACTGGCAACTAATGAGAAA
This sequence comes from Vipera ursinii, assembly GCF_947247035.1. Classification (NCBI taxonomy): domain Eukaryota; kingdom Metazoa; phylum Chordata; class Lepidosauria; order Squamata; family Viperidae; genus Vipera; species Vipera ursinii. The sequence continues at coordinate 12,644,513 of NC_139519.1, read as the reverse complement.
TAGATAGGAAGAGAAGGGACTGAAATAAACAACTCAAAGGGACCAAAAGAGAGAAAAGCAAGAAAGTCCAGTTGCCTCTTGAAAAAAAGGACCTTTGGGACAACTATGACCTGGATGACTGAGAATCTCCATAGACATTTAGCGATGCACTTTGGGATGAACACCCTTCGAATGGTGCGGGACTATGAACGGATTCCCATAAAAATTGCAGACTACAGGAACCATTTGCGCTTCGGTCTGAGATGCAGACAACAAAGTCTCATTCCCAACAGCCTGCCCCTGGGTTCAACAGTGAAGGGACACAGGGCAGAAAAACATCCTGTGGAAGGCACAGCTCCACAACACAGTCCTTTCAGAAGGCTCCACACCCATTTGCACCACTCATATCACCCCGAGGACACAGACAAACCTCCAAGTAGCCTCGGTGACTCTTTAAAAAAATGCAAATGACCAGCTGTTTGCCAGGAATAAAAATCCTTCCATTCTCCACCATCCAGTCAGAGCTGAAAAAGCTTCTTGGATGAGAAGTGAAATGCCTTCAAAGAAAAATAAGAAAGTTCAGTTGCTTCTGGGAAAACAAAAAACAAAAACCTTTGGGACAACTATGACCTGGATGACTGAAAATCTCCATAGACAAGGAACTAAAAGTTTTCTCAAACTTTACTTGTACAGCAGAACGCAGCCATTGTAAAATGTCAGAGTTACGAAAACCTGATGCACTTATATTTCAGAGTAGAAAACATGTAACGAAGCAAAACAAAATCCAGACTCGAGAGAGAAAATTCAAGATCATAGCTTTGTGCAGGGATCCTTAAATTAGAGTTCCCCCTCATGGGATAACATGGGTAGATTCTAGGGGATCTGTGAATATCGATGGAGAAAGAATTACAGTTTTATTTTCACTGGTTTATATTGAATGCATTTATAATTTATAATTTATAATTCATTTTTGTAGGAAGCAGCCTGTAGTTTTGGCAAGACTCTCAAAGGAGTCTGTGGCCAAAAAGAAAAAAGATAATGAATTCCTGCTTTAGTGGATTCACTTCAAGACAGGTGAGACTAGCTTCCCTGCCAGCAGTTCTAACAGAACAACAAAATCTTTTTTAAAAAAAACCACTGGTCAAAAGCAGGGTTATATATATACCAATTGCCAAACCAAATGGGTGTCTGTGTGTATTGAACACACCACTGTACACAGACTGAGTTGAAATAAGTAATGCTTCTAGCAACACCTGCTCTTGAATACTGCATGGAATACATTCCTTGCAACAAGGATTATCCTCCCCCCCAGTATTTTTAGCTGCTGTGATAATACATCCACTCTACTGCTTGGCAGTGTAATTACAGCAATCAACATCTTGGTTCCAATTCTCTGAAAAAACAAAGCTGAAATGTTTCTCCTTTATGAAATACTTCTGAGTTGTCTCATGGAGGAGAGAGGCAAGGAACAGGGGTTTGATGTTGGCACGAATCAAGCCTGCCGTGATGGTCAGAGAAAGCAGTTCATGTTTGTTGGAACTCTCCCCATTTAAGAAAACAAATCAATCCATTGAGGTTGTCTTTGTGCACCTCATTGCATGTCTTCTGCTTCTGTTCTCTGTCATTCTGTCATTCTTCACATTTAAGGAAGACATGACGTTCTGCTACAGTTCTACTGGACTTAGGTAGGAGAGACCGTGCTACGCTTTAGGTAATCCTTGACTTAGTGACCAGTTGAAGTTACAATGGACCTCCCCCCCACCACCAAAAAAGAAAGGTACTTTTCCAGCAGAAAATTTCTTATAATTTGTAACTACTATGAAATGCCCTGTGGAACTGCATGGTGTCATCCATATTGCATCTCCTACTGATCTTTCAGTGGGAGTTGCAATATGCAAAACTGCACATCATGGGAAATCATGTAAAGGATTTATTTTAAACATCACAGGTATGCTTTACTTAGTATTTACCTAGTAGTGATTGGTAGTTCATTTTATACATTATTTTTATGGAAGATTTTTACAGGAATAACAGATAAAGATGAAAATATATATAAAAAGGACAGAAAAGAAAAAAAAAGGAAGTGTGAGAGACAATACAGATAAAGGAAGCAAAAAAGCAAAAAAGATAATTAAAGAGGTGATTTGATGTCTTCTTTACAACACTTACAAACAAGCTCAAATTTACATTATATAGTTCCCTTCTATCCCATATTCAACCCTTTTTAATCAGCAAATCCAGAAATCATTGTTATTTTTTTTTCCATTTTCAGTTAAAGTCCATGACAGGGTTCATGTCTTTTACAAAAAGTATTTATTATTTGATTCCCTGATCAAACTGGTCAGTTTTGCAGTTTCTGCCACCTTCATAATCCCTTCCTCCATGCTGTACATTTTAGCATTTCTCCTACATTGTACATATAATAGCCTTGAGGAATTGGCATTTCAAAGACAATTCTTAATACACAAAATACCAAAACTGTATAAGTGATGATGATCAGCCAACAATGTCACTCTTCCTGTAAAATTTAGTTGATATTTGCAGATCCAATTATTTATGCTTCTCAATCTATAGTTTGCTCATTATCTGCCCCAGTGGATCAATTATTTCCCCCCCCCCCCGCCATCTGTTAAGTCACTTATCACTTCCCTGGATGGTGTAGCCTGGCTACATCCTTTGACAATAGAAAATCTGTAGCAAAATGGAGAGGCAGAAGGTGAGACTATTTAGTAATTAAACCCGAATGCAGGAAAAAAAAATACATATTGCTGTTGGTTGATAGAAAGAGCATATCTAATTTTTAAGGGTGAAGACTTTGTTGTTCGATATACCATAACAAGACAGAAATATTTAATGCTATTCCAGCATCTTACTAATCCGTGACTTACAACAGTTCATTTAGTGATCATTCAAATAAATGATCTAATAAAATTGGGTCTTTGTCAAATTTCTACTCTATGACCCCACAAACATTAAATGTGCTTATTCCTACAGTTTGTTTTTGGCAGCTCGAGAAATCTGGCAACACTTGTTCCTACACAGGCGGCCAGTGAAATAACTATGTTGTCTTATTTTCTCCCTTCGCAATAACAAAAATGGTTTTCAATGTTTGGCATCCAATGGCCTGTAAAAGTGGAGCAGAAAATAAAGCAAACCTAATTCTATGGAGTGGCAAATTCAGGGTGCCGCTTCCTTGAAAAATATGTGCTTCCTGTTTCCTTCAAACTATCACTTAGACTCATCAAAGTTGCCGTTTCTCCCCTGAAGTCCATTTTTTTTAAAAAAGGCAAAACAATGGGATTCAAAGAGGAAACCAGACATGATGGGTTTCAGCAGGACTACCTTTTCAATTTATATCTCCTCAGATGTAATGTAGCATTCTTTTTCGAAATACTTGCACAGCTTTTAAAAACATCCCTTCCAACTGTGACTCATGGAGATTACAGTCCGAGAAGGTCCTCTAAATATAATGCAGTGCAGTCCCATTTCCTTGCTATAGGATCGCTTGCTAGGAAATTTCATGCACAGTTGAACATTTATTTTGTGAAGACACAGGGGCATCTCAAGATAACATTTTAAAAAGGACTTAATATCCTAGCTCTCCTGGAATATAAGATCATAGGTAAAGTATCACAGGATTTTTTTTAATACCACTGTTTTCTGTGTACAAAAATTGTCCTGCTTTTGAAGTGCAATATCGTTAACAAAGAAGCATAATTTTCAGAGGGACCTTTTTGATTATAACCAACAGAGATTATCTGAGATCAGCCTATCCTGAGAAATATTTATTGCAATACCAATTTGATCTGCAATGCTGCATGAAAAGAAAATCATTAATGCAATTTACATGTTAAAAAACATAGGACTGAAGACTTTGAGGCCACCAAGTTCTTGATGGTGCAAGGTGTTCCAAGCATAATCCAACCCTTCTCCACAATGGGAAATCAAAGTTGGAGCACATCAAGGTTGTGCCTTTAATTTCCATTCCATGGTTCTTTTTCTGGATTATTAAATTCAGTTCATGCTATTTTATACATTTTTTTTCTTTTCAGTCTTAATCATCTGATGTACGTACTTGTAAAATTTTCATCCCAATAATATTGGCCTGATGTTTAAGAGTTTTATAATGAGCCCTAGTGGCACAATGATTAGAATGCAGTACTGCAGGCTACTTCTGCTGACTCCTGACTCCCGTCTGTCAACAGTTTGGCAGTTCAATCCTGACCAGCTCAAGGTTGACTCAGCCTTCCATCCTTCTGAGGTCAATAAAGTGAGGGCCTATATTGTTGGTGACAATAGGCTGACTCTGTAAACTGCTTAGAGAGGGCTGTAAAGCTAAGTGCTATTGCTATAATCCCTAATCATTATAGTGCATAAGGAATCAGTTCAAAGTTTCATCTTGACAGAATTTCTAAATTGAAGTAACTGTAGGATATAACCAGGCTGACCCCGAGGCAATTGTCAAATGCATCATGAGTCCCTGTGTGCCCACAAGAGTTCTAAGCCCAGCCCATCTTGAATGCTTCTCTTATCTCCTGTGCATTTCCCTTGACTGTTAGTTGGACAGATTCTTGTAACGAGCTTAAGCTTGCAATAAATCTCTATACTTGTTTGAACTGCCTGAATCTCCTGATTTCCCGGGCACTTGACAGCAACTTTCCAAATCAAAGCCTTGAATCAAAGTAGATGATTTAATCACTTCCAACTATTGAGGCAGCTTTTCCACACATGTATCTAAAAATGTACTTGTCGGAACGATGCAGGAATTTAAAATCAAATAAATTTTCCAATTTATACGTTGTGGCCTTTCAATATCTTGTGGATTGAAATAGTGACCACTTGGCAATTTTTCTGTTGTCATATCAAGAATAATTGCTGTAGCACTGAATCTCGTTCCATATACTTCATTCAACTATTTGTCAACAAATATATACCTATAAGGTATTTATTTTTTTTGTGACAGGGTAGAGACTCTTTACTTTCACCAAAATATTAGCCACTTGTTAGTGTCTCCCAACAGGTGTGCATATCCCATACAACATAGAAAAATAGCTTTGGAAGAGGGAGGTGGAACTGAGAACAATTAAATAAGAACATATGAGACTACTAGAGCAGAGATGCTGGTTAGAAAAACAGCTCCTCTTGAGGGAAAAGAGAAAAAAAGAAAACCAGAAATTGGGAAAAAAACACCCCATAAAAAACAAAGCTCAGAAAATGCTCCAAGAAGAAAAAAAAATTAAATGACAAGTAATGGAAGATATAGTGCTGTTAGAGGCATAACTGTGGGTAGCTAACAGATGCAAAGAAGCTATAATTAGCAATCCAGCAGCGCAAAAATTTCAGAAGATGCAGATCAAAGAGAAGATTGATGAGGAAGAACAAATACAGTATATTGTTTTCCCCAAAGTTTTGTAATGGACAGCTCATTAAGAATGAGGATAACTGCAAAGCTGAAGTAAGGAGAAACCAGGAGGTCAGCAATGAGATAGACTGGTGGTACAATGGTTAAAGTGCAGAATTGCAGGCAAATTCTGCCCACAGTCTGGAATTTGATCTTGATGGGCTCAAGTTTGACTCAGCCATCCATCCTTCCTAGGTTGGCAAAATCAGGACCCATTTGGGGGAAATATGCAAATAATGCTTACATTGTAAACTGCCCAGAGAGTATATAAGTTATTAGAGGGTCCTGGTCACAAAGTGGTTAAAGTAAAGTGCAGAAGGCAAACTCTGGCCACAGCCTGGAGTTCAATTCTGACCAGGCTCAAGGTTGACTTAACCTTCCATCCTTCCGGGGTCAGTAAAATGGGGACCCAGATTGTTGGGGGGGCAATATGCAAATAATGCTTCTGTATTATAAACTGCCCAGAGATTTCTGCAAAGTGCTATGGGTGGTATATAAGAGCCTAAATGCTATTGCTATACTTACACATACTCAGAGAAAAAATCAGAGTATGTTGAAGATTGAGGGATGAGAGATGGACAAGGAGGAGAAATGTGAGACCCAATCTCAAGATGCTAGAAGAAAGAAGCTAGAAGAAGCAAGACAGGACAAGGTCAGGGAACATTTTCTTTGCACTCAGAAGTAAGTGGGTTAATCTGCTACCTCAAGGCAAGAGATAGAAGAGATATTTAGAAGCAATGGAAGTCTAAGAGCTAAGTGGTAAAACTATAAAAGAGTCAAAAAAGTAACAACGGAGATAATCATGGGAGAGTGAAAACAGGAGGAGTAAACTGTAGAATTTAATGTTCAGGCATAGAAGGAGGTTGTTAAGTACAGAGCAAGTTTCAAGACAGAAAACTGAAGTCAAAAGGAAAACACTTAAAATAAGATAGAAAGGAACAATCTTTAGAAATCTAGGATACAGTTAAAAGTGACCCAGAGTAATCTCCCAATTTTGCACTCAAACATCCTGAGTATTTTGCATATATCTGTGCAACAAAGTCTTTTTATAATAAAATATATAATAAACTTTTTATGATAAAAGCCTAGCTTCTGCTGGTTATTGTTCTTGTTTATAAAAAAGAAGTGATGAACTTTATTAAACAATGAGTAGATAGATAGATAGATAGATAGATATGAAAGTTAATTACTTTGCTACCTGTAATTAAATGCTCAACAGCAATCTAACAAGTTAAAACATTACACTATGTTCTGTAGGACACCATGGCAATAGAATATTCAACCCTCAAATTTATAAATATAACTCTGAATTACTTGAAAAAAGGAAAGAAATAAATTAAACCAAATAGCCCAAGCAATAAAACACATTCTAAAATTTAAAATTTGGAATTTAAAATCTAATACCCCAATCCCTCAATCCAGGCCAGCAAGTTCAAATAGCCAAGTCTTCAGGTCGCGGCGAAAAGAGCGAAGGTCGGGAGCCATCCGGAGCTCAACAGGAAGCTGGTTCCAGAGGGCTGGCGCGCCCACAGAGAATGCTCTCCCCCTGGGGGCCGCCAGTCGACATTCCCTGACTGACGGCACCCTGAGGAGGCCCTCTCTGTGGGAGTGCACAGGACGATGGGAAGTTAACGCTGGCAAAAGGTACTCCCGTAAATAATCCGGGCCCATGCCATTTAGGGCTTTATAGGTCATCACCAGCACCTTGAATCTCACCCAGAAGACAACTGGAAGCCAATGCAGCTCGAGGAGCAGAGGTGTTACATGGGAGTATCAGGAGACCCCCATCACAACTCGCGCGGCCGCATTCTGCACCAGTTGGAGCCTCCGAGTGGTATTCAAGGGCAGCCCCCATGTAGAGAGCGTTGCAGTAGTCTATCCGAGAGGTCAAGAGCGCATGAGTGACTGTGCGTAGGGCATCTCGGTCCAAATAGGGCCACAACTGGCGCACCAGGTGAACCTGGGCAAAAGCCCCCCTGGTCACAGCTCCTATATGATTAGAATGAATTATATGTTGTTGTTTTAGCTTCAAAATGACTTTCAGTAAATGGAAAAAAATTATTAATTGATTAGTCTTGCAACTTTATCAATAAGATACAAAATAAAAATAAAAACTAAAAAACGTAGTCTGGTTCCAGGATAAAATAGATGGAAGGTAATACAGTGATAAAATACATATATGATAATACAAGGAGTCAGCAATCAGATAAGTGAATATCCCTTGCAGGCTACCCCAATTTGTTTGATGTATTGAGTTCTTAGCTCAACTGTTTTAATTAAGAACTTAGCAGTTCTGGTTACAAAATATACATTGGAGCCCAGGAGGAAATAAGCTAATCTGTAATTGTGTTCCCAGTGGAATGTCCTGTCCAATAGGGATGAGAACTAATCTAATCTAAAGGAAGCATATAATTTGCAGTAAAACAAAATATGAGCAATATTTTCAATGGCTGGGGTATCGCATACGCAGGTCCTTGCATACTATGGCAAACGGTGAAAGCACCTGTCTTTGGCCATGGAATCCTACAACTGAAATCTTGGATAAATTTCAGGGTTTCCCTATATATACAGGTTTTTGCTTCACAGTTAATTTATAACCTCATTTATGACTTTTTATTTCTCTTGCACTAGAGATGATTTTTATAAATACAATACTGTATGTTGATTAGAAAAAAATGACATATATGGACCTTATTATTTGTACAAATATGAAAAATGCATACATTTAATCATTTATGCATTGAAAATATTAATTAGACTTGTTTAAGGTTGACAAAGTAGAATACTATCAGAAGAATAGAAGATCAAAGAAATATACTACTAATACACTAATTTTGGGATTATAAAAATTAATAATTATTGACTAATTAATTATTACTAATTGTTTTTTAAATATATTTTTATATATATTTCTTTCTCCAGTTGTCTTTGGAGAACTCCATGGCCGTTATCAGAAAACCATATCAGATTTGAGCTATGTGTTATTTCACTTGCAATGCTTATCAGGGTGGTAGGATAAAGTCACACTGGCAGGCTCAAAAAACAACATTAGATGTGAGGAAGTTTTCATATATATCAGATCTGGTAATGAGTCAACCATCCTTCTTAAACCACTTTCATTCAGGCACATCTTGCAGTTTCCCTTCTTTGAAAGAAGATAAAAGAAGTTCTCCTAGATCTTTTAACATGTTCAGGCTGCTTTTTTCCTTAACACATCAAAACTGTAATGAAGCTTTTTCTTCCCCAGTTAGGTACTTTACCATTATTATATTATATTATATTATATTATATTATATTATATTATATTATATTATATTATATTATATTATATTATATTATATTATATTATATTATATTATATTATATTATATTATATTATATTATTATATTATATTATATTATATTATATTATATTATATTATATTATATTATATTATATTATATTATATTATATTATATTATATTATATTATATTATTATATTATATATTATATTATATTATTTATTATATTTATTATATTATATATATATGATAAATTGGGACCTTGGGGGTCATCTAGTCCAACCCCCTGCTCAGGCAGGAAACCCTATACCATTTCAGGCAAATGGCTGTCCAATCTCTTCTTAAAAACTTCCAGTGTTGGAGCATTCATCACCTCTGGAGGCAGGTTGTTCCACTGGTTAATTGTTCTAACTGTCAGGAAGTTTCTCCTTAGTTCTAGGTTGCTTCTCTCCTTGACTAGTTTCCATCCGTTGCTTCTTGTCCTGCTTTCAGGTGCTTTGGAGAATAGCTTGACTCCCTCTTCTTTGTGGCAGCCCCTGAGATATTGGAACACTGCTATCATGTCACCCCTCACCCTTCTCTTCGTTAAACTACACATACCCTATTCCAGCAACCGTTCCCTATATGTTGTAGCCTCCAGTCCCCCAATCATCTTTGTTGCTCTGCTCTGTACCCTTTCTAGAGTCTTGACACCTTTTTTTACATCATGGTGACCAAAACTGGATGCAGTATTCCAGGTGTGGCCTTACCAAAGCATTGTAAAGTGGTATTAGTACTTCACTTGATCTTGATTGTATCCCTCTGTTAATGCAGCCTAGCACTGTGTTGACTTTTTTGGCAGCTGCAGCACACTGCTGGCTCATATTGAAGTGATTGTCTACTAGGACTCCGAGATCCCTCTCAAAGTTACTACTATTGAGCAAGGTACCACCTATACTATACCTGTGCATTTGATTTTTCCTGCCTAAATGTAGAACTTTACTTTTTTCACCATTGAATTTCATTTTGTTAGATAACGCCCAGTGTTCAAGTCTGTCCAGATCCTCCTGTATTTTAAGCCTATCTTCTGGAGTATTGGCTATTCCTGCCAGCTTGGTGTAGTCTGCAAATTTGATGAGTTTCCCATCTATCCCCTCATCCAAATCATTAATGAAGATATTGAAGTGCACTGGGCCCAGAACAGAGCCCTGGGGCACCCCACTACACGCTTCCTTCCATGTAGATGCAGTATACATGTTTTTCATTTCCAGCGCTCAGCAATGTTCTTTCCTCCATCACACTTTGGGGAAAAAATATAGCTCTAACTTTGTTAAAGGCACTCTGCAAAACATACATTAATTAATCACTCTTTAACTGAGTTCATGTATTTTATTGCTGTTCTTACCCTGTTTTTGTGACACTGTGGTTTTAAAGGTTTTTTTTAAAGATGTTGCCATTTTAAAAGCTTTAGATTCTTATTTGGGATGATTATAATTAAATGTGGTCAACACTTTAAATAATAAGCGATCTTATTTTTATTTCTTACCTCTTTTAGAAAGGAAGGGAAAAACACCTTAGAATAGTTGCCATATCACTGTAACACATCTTTGCTGTCCATTAGATTGGTAAATCTCAACTTTGTGAATGGCAATTGTGACTGCTTCACACATAAATGTGCATCACTCATTATCTTATCACAACTTTGCAGACAAAGCTGAAAGTGCAAATTACTTCCATTCACACAACCCTACATTGAGTTGCAGATGATTGCTGTGTTGTGAAAATATGCATAGGTATGTACACAAATAATTCTGTTCAGCAAAGGACTTTTTGTCAGCAGAATAGAGCTGGGAGGACCTTGGAGGTCTTCTCATCCTACCCCGTGCTTGAGCAGGAGACCATATACCATTTCAGAAAAATGGCTGATCAATGTCTCCTTAAAAACCTTCTAGTGATGGAGCACCCACAACTTCTGAATGCAAGCTGTTCCACTGGTTAATTGCCCTCACTGTTAGGAAGTTTCTCCTTAATTCTAGGTTGCTTCTCTCCTTGAATTATTTCCAGCCATTGTTTCTTGTCCTGCCTTCTGGTGCTTTGAAAAATAAGTTGACCCCCTCCACTTTGTGGCAACCTTTCAAATATTATGTCCTCCCCTAGTCCTTCTTTTCTCTAGATTAGCCAAACCCAAATCCTGCAACAATTCTTCATGTGTTTTAGACATTTGCATACGATAAAAAATGGCAACAACTGAAAAAAGAAGACTTAAGAGAACAGGTCTTTTTAAACAACATTTAGTTTTAACGAAGTTTCTAGAGATAAAGAACACATATCTTTGAAGAATCATCATTTTGATCCTTCTGTGTGAACTCTGCATATATAGAGAAAGTGTTCCTTTGAGGAAGTTGTAGGAGAAGGACAGGCAGATCCAGGGGATGGAGTCAAGCGAGTAATCAGCCTGGAGTCCTTAAGTTTCCACAAGTGGTCTAAGTCCAACCTCTGTTGAATTCCATTAACTTTTATCTAACACCAATTTAATGCTGACTGTGAGTTGACTAAATTCTTGTGTATAAAAGGTAAAGGTTCCCCTGCACATGTGTGCTAGTCGTTTCCGACTCTAGGGGCCAGTGCTCATCTCCGTTTCAAAGCCGAAGAGCCCGCACTTGTCCGAGGACGTCTCTGTGGTCATGTGGCTGGCATGGCTAGACACCAAAGGTGTATGGAACACTGTTACCTTCCCACCGTAGTGGTCCCTATTTTTCTACTTGCATTTTTACGTACTTTTGAACTGCTAGGTTGGCAGAAGCTGGGACGAGTAACACTCTGTTACGTGGCACTCGGGTTTCGACCCGCCAAACTGCCGACCTTCAGATCGACAAGCTCAGTGTCCTAACCGACTGAGCCACCACGTCCCTTCTTGTGTATAGGCATGAGCAATAAATCAGCTTAACTGGATCTTAACATTTGATCCTGATTCTTTGCACTTGACATTAATCTAGTCAATTTATGGTTAGCACTAAATTGGTGCCAGACAAGAGCCAAAAAAACTGAAGACGTATTGAACTCAAGCCATTTGTGGGAACATAACAACTCTGGGCTGATTTTTCTCTTGACTCCACCCCTAGACTTTGCCTGTTCTTCTCCTACAGAAGTCCAATAACTCAGTTTATAAAAATGTTGCCATACCCTGAGCTGAAAAGAATTCCATTTCATTCTAAGCTCCAACAGGAGACAATTTTATTCACTTGATTTTATTGTAGCACCATGTAATTGAAGAATGTGATTCCTCTTTAGCTCCTTTTGGCATTGCATTCAGGTTATTTCATCCCATTAATATATATTTTTTTAATGAAGACTGATTGGTCCAGTGAAAGGATGACGAGAGAGAGCAGGCTCGGTTCTTGAACGTTTATTTGGCAACAGCACTGGACAGCTGACAGCGGGGAGGAATCCTCCTTTTATACAGGAGCTGTCAAACTTCTGCCCAATCCAAACGGCGCGTTCTCCCGCCGCGTTTAAGGCGGCCAATCGGCTTCCGGCAGATTTTGACAGCTCTTGTGTTACTGCGCCTGCGCGACTCGGCCGGTGATTCTGACAGCTGTCATAGTCAGCCGGCCATTGCGCAGGTGTGTTTGGCTGCCGGCGGCTTTTGACAGCTGTCAGCCAGCCGCCGCGCATGCATGATTGGCTTGTGGCAGCCTTTTGACAGCTGTCAACTGTCAACAGCTGCCGCAGCGCCTGAACCCTGCAGATTTACCTCACGGTTCAGAGTGCTTAACGTTGTAACAGTGAACAATATATAACAAAGACAATAAAAAGTTCCTACACAAAGGGTTTCCATGAAGAAAGATATAAATCATTCACTGGTTCCTAAATAATAGCAAAAAAATCCCTCTGTCCTGCCCAATGTCAAGTGAGTTGCAATGTGTTAAATGATGTCATGCTAGCACACTAAGTGGAGAACACTTATGCATCTGAGGTTTTTCCTTTCTAGAACCATTTACACTTGATATTAATTTTGACTTCAAATTGGGCCGAATGAGGACTTAGCCACTGGTAACTGGTGGTTGAAATGCTTAATTGAATATATAGAGCCTTTTCTTCCTATGTGAATGTTCTTTTATTATTGCAGATTGAGATGAGAGTGAGTGATAGATTTACTATCTAGGGGGTATCTCTACTTCCCCCCCCAACACACACAGACACATACATTCTTTTTGTTCCCATTATTGTACTTTCACTCTCTGTTATGCAAAGCATCCATCAAAATGCTAAATTACTGCTTGGGCCATTAACCATTTTCCACAAGTCATTCTTAATGCAAAATATTGACCTCCTTTAAATTTAGGAAGATTATTTAATGACAATAGCACTTACCATTTGCCTAATAGTCTACATCCCTAATATGCATTATAAATGTTAACTAATGAATTATGAAGACAGGTTGTTTCCCCCACCCCACCCCATCCCACCCTCACTTTAAGTACAAGTAGTAAAGAAATGAAGGCGGAGAAAAGCAAGTCTGTCCTTTCACTTCATATGGCACCCAAAAGAAGCGAGCCAAGCCAATAATAATAATAATAATAATAATAATAATAATAATAATAATAATAATAATAATAATAATAATAATAATAATAATAATAAATAAAGTTGGAAGGGACCTTGGAGGTCATCTAGTCCAACCCCCTGCTCAGGCAGGAAACCCTATACCATTTCAGGCAAATGGCTGTCCAGTCTCTTCTTAAAAACCTCCAGTGTTGGAGCATTCACCACTTCTGGAGGCAGGTTGTTCCACTGGTTAATTGTTCTAACTGTCAGGAAGTTTCTCCTTAGTTCTAGGTTGCTTCTCTCCTTGACTAGTGGGAAGACATTGCAGAAAGCTTGGAGAGCAAGCAGGGCAAAAGAAGACCACAATCCCATGTAATTTTTGCTATTCTGGAGGTGTTCTCTACTGTGCATAGGATTTCAAAACATTGGATTTTTCTTTCAGATGATATTAAAATTGTTCAGAGAAATAAATTATAGAACCCCAGGGCTGGAAGGGAGTCTGCTATTCCAGTCCTGAGCCATAGACATGAATCCTTATGCCATCCTGAACAAATGGTTGTTCAATCTTTTCTTGAAAACTTCCAGTGAGGAAGCACCCATACTTTCCTTCCTTCCTTCCTTCCTTCCTTCCTTCCTTCCTTCCTTCCTTCCTTCCTTCCTTCCTTCCTTTCCTTCCTTCTTTCCTTCCTTCCTTCCTTCCTTCCTTCCTTCCTTCCTTCCTTCCTTCCTTCCTTCCTTCCTTCCTTCCTTCTTCCCTTCCTTTCCTTTCCCTTCCCTTCCCTTCCCTTCCCCTTTCCTGAAGTAGAATTTAAAGGGTAGAGTGTGGTGTTCATGAACCTACCTAACATTTAGGCTGTGATGTGTCTCAATGCCCTCTCTTTTACTGTATAATCCTTCCTTCAGCTCCTTGGCTTCTCAGACCAAAATAAGACCTCAAAAGAAAGTCTCATGATGAAATTCTTCCAGTAGACTTTTTGCTAGGTCAGCATTGTTGCTAACAGTAAACAGCCCAACCAAAGATCCTCCAAGACCCCTCCCAACAACACTGACAGGGCAAGTCACTAGAATACCAAGAGAGCAAACCCCATTCCTTACTAGCCCTCATGATATTACCTAGTTTGGATATTGAAACGTCTGTAAGAAAATAACCAAGATCAGGGACCTTCATATATGGAATGACAGCACAACAGATTCTTCACTTAATATAATTCCAGGAAAAGGTAGGTGTTTCAGAAGTAGACTCCTATGGTAGCTAAAGTCAGTTCCCCTCTTCTTCCTCATATTGAAAACAAAAAACAAAGAAGAAAGCCCAGAATAAAATTGACCTGTAACTGAGATTTTTTTTACAGCTTCTCTACAGTTTATTAAGGTATAATAAATTGGCTCTTTTAAAAGTAATCAAAGCAGAGAAGACAAGTATGAAGGTTTAACATGATTATTGTGTGTTGATTAAACAATGGATGAAGATTACCCTGGATTTCTTGTTTAAGCTCACCGGGACCACCAAGGCCCTATTATCTCTCTTTTCTGCTTTAATTAACAGATGTTGTTAGAATTGTCAGTTTTGAAAAGAGAAAATATTCATATCAATATGATTTAATTATCTACTGTAAGCTCTACTAAAATCCATTAAATTTAACTGGCCCTTTAAATTAACTGATGCAGGTATTCCTTGATGCAACAATACTAATAGGAATTGTCTAAACTAATTTATATCTCTCCCTAATGAGATAAATATACTTATCCAACTGCCTTTTGAAAGCCCTGCAGCTAGTTTTATTGGTGCAGCGTTCAGCCTTATTGACAGAGCACTTAGATATATTCCAAGTCTTTGCTAAATCTTTGAGGATAAACTTTGGATTCCAACTGGACTAAAAATATTCATATATTTAATGCATTATTTTTAAAAGCATTCCGTATTTTGCTATATCTTACCTTGATTTTGACCTTAGAACTACAACTATGCATCAGTTAAAAATCCTATCTATACAATTAATTAGGATTACACTCCATTAGCATGTATAGCATTTAACTTTGAGTACATTATTTTGTACACATCGAACATTCTGTAAATATGTAAGGGATCAATATTTCACAAATATGTTAAACAAAATGCAGCATAAAAGTACAGAAGTGGAGGAAAACCAGAAAGACGAACAGAGCTGGAAAAGACTTGGGGGTCTACTAGTCCAGAGGACCCCAACCTTTTGGGCACCAGGGTCTGGTTCTGTGGAAAAAGGTTTTTCTGCAGACCGGAGAGTGCGTGGTTTTGTGTGCTGCCTGCATCCCATGGATGGGACTTGGCTTGTTTGTGTGGATCGATTGTGGGTATGCCGTGGCCCAGTACCGGTCCACAGACTGGGGGTTGGGGACCCCTGTTTTAGTCCAATCCCCTGTTCAAGCAGAAAACCCTAAACCATTTCAAACAAGATGCATCTGAATAGTGTAAGATGAACAGAGAGTGCTCTGGTGCCTGCAAATGCCAACTTATGTTTTCCAATATCTCCAAAGAATTCCCCCTTTACAAAAGATGCTTCTGTCGTTGGGTTTTTCTAACATATAGATCAGCACTGGAATATATATACACATCAAATTTATTTTGGTCTAGAGCTCCCCTGATTACTGAAAAGTGTGATATGTACTAATGTAGTTTCTTTCTTCTGATTTTTATTTCCAGTCTTTGGTAACTTCTTTGGACTTCTCACCTTTTTCCATCTGAAACAACTCAATGGGAGGGAGTTCCTTTATGATATTATTTCTCAGGATTTAATTGAAGTGTGGGAAGTCAAGGAATATGTTGACCACTCAAGAGATTACCATACAATGAAAGATTAGATGTGCACATAATCCCCTCAACTGCCTTGTTACTAAGCTCAGGAATGTTACTCTCAGCTGTAACAATTTGCCCTTTTCTTCTCCTTTGGAAATAAATGAATACCGCATAAATGTGGTACACAGCATTGTTAGGTGGTTTGAGAATTGGTGGCATTGTTTATTAAAGCTCTTCATTTTTTCCTCTGGCATTCATTATCTCTGTCAAGAGAACCCTAAATCCTTCAGAAGCCCTTCTGTTTCAAAGTGTTCTACATTAGAAATGTTTCTTGTGTAAAAAGGATTGTAATTTTTTCTACCTTAATTTCTGGATGATTGTTAATTAGAATGTCACTGACATTCTGTTATTGCACAAAAAGAAATGTAAAAAGGCAATTCTATTTCCTTCAGTGGAATAAGAAGTGGCTTAAAAACGCTAGATATTTTTTCTGCAAGGTGAAATGTCATGCTGACTGTCCTGGTTTTAAGCTTGACCATTGTTATCAGTTGGATAACATACTCTCTCTCTTTCTCTCTCTCTCCCCCCTCTCTCCCTCTCCCTCTCCCTCCCTCTCCCTCTTCTTCTTTTCTCTCTCTCCCTCTCTCCCCCCTCTCTTTGTCCCCCCCTCTCTGTCTCACTCTTTCTCCCCCTCTCTTCCCCCTTTCTCCCTCTTTTTCTCTCCCCCCTCTCTCTATGTGATTGTGTATGTGTATGAATGATTATGTGTGTGTTGGTGCACACACATGCATGCACACATACCCATGCACATGCACACACACACACACACACACACACACACACACACACACACACACTGGCCTGGGAGTTTTAGGGCTCTTAGCAGTATATTAACTGTTCCTAGTACTGCATCTCCTGGACATATCCTATGATATTGTTCCTGGGATCTGTTGGAGCCTCTCTCCCAGTTTAGGACTCACAGCCCCAAGTGCTCCTACCACCACTGGGATCATTTTGGCCTCTACTTTCTATATTCTCTCCAGTTCCTCCTTCAGGCCCTGGTACTTCTCCAATTTCTCATACTCTTTTTTTTCCTGAGATTTTTGTGGCTTGACACCACTACATTTATCACTATTGCTGTCTTCTGTTCCTTGTCTATTATCACAATGTCTGGCTGATTGGCTAGTAACTGCCTGCCTGTCTAGATCTGGAAGTCCTACAGGATCTCAGCCCTGTTTCCAAACTTCTTTCTTCTTCCCAGTGTGATTCAATATGTTTGAGAGCTCACCCCTATTTTTCAAACCCATTAGTGAAAGCTTCAATGGAAGGTATTGCCCTGACATCTTAAAAGTTTGTACTTGATTGCTGTGATTGCGCCAGATAAATGTTTGTGAATTCTCACAGCTTCAGAGATTGCTGTCATCATCTTGATGGCATAAATGTAGGACTTTGATTGGTGCCTCTTGGAGACCTGGAGGGTGGATCTGAAGAAATAGGTTTAAAATACTCATTTGGTGGTGGGGTTTTTTTTTTGAGAGTTCTTTTTGTAAAAAAAAATAAATGAAGGGAAGGAATTACGGAACAAATGATGGTTATAGAAATTCTAAGAACACCCAGTTAGCCATGTAATAAAAGACAATCATCTAACAAACCTCCCTTGCTGCTTCTCCTATTCTCCGTTCCCATAAACTTTTCTTCTAGTTATCAAAAACTCCTTCTAGAAGTGTCTTATTAAGTCATAGTTGGCAATCAGAGAAAACGTTTACAGAGTGCAATCCTTCTCTGTCAAATGCTACGGATTAAAGGGTGGACACTTACCACATTTGAGTGATTAAATTAGAAGATGGTTCAATCAAATAACCCACTGCAGGAGATTCACAAAGCAGCATGGATCTTTGGTCAGCTGATTCTCTGGTCTTTTAGTAGCTTCTGTACATCAGCTGGCCTTTAGGGTTGGCTAAAGCAGACTGGACTTATGTTGAGACGAAGCATGTCATCCTCAACATGTTACTTTGAGAATCAAGGCTGATGCTTCCAATGCTCAGCACAAAGTTCCTTGTACAGGAATAGTACATCTGCATCCAACTCACAAAGATAGAGTCAATATTTAGCTCATATCTTGGACGTTGAAAAATAAGTGTTCTTCAACCTCATTAAATGTTTTTCCTTATTTAAGTCATTGGTGGGCTGAATGTTTAATGTTTTACCCAGGTCCGCAGACATCCTAAACAAATGGCTTTCTAGTATTTCCTGTTCCTGAATAATCTTGAATAGTTCTTATGGTCAGAAAACTCTTCCTTATTTTGAGTTTGGATTGTTCTCTGTAAAGTGTCCACCTATTGATTTTTATTCTACTTTCACGTACTGTGAAGAATACATTAATAACTTTTTCTCTGGGACATTCCTCCATTTTAACTATTCTTATTAGTTCCTCACCATCTTGCATGTTCCATGGTCTAATTCTCTTGCATCTTATTGTGGTGACCAAAATAGAAATCAGTATTATCAAGAGCTGTGGTGGCACAATGGTTAGAATGCAGTACTGCAGATTAATTCTGCCAACTGCCAGTAGTTTGATTCTGACTGGCTCAAAGTTGACTCAGCCTTCCATCCTTTCAAGGTCAGTAAAGTGGAGGACCCAGATTGCTGGGGGCAAAAGGCTGACTCTGTAAACCGCTTAGAGAGTGTTGTAAAGCTCTGTGAAATGGTATATAAATCTAAGTGCTATTGCTACTGTTGTGATCAGTACAGTATTGATTAGGATTATTTCCCATCATCTTAACATTATACTTATTTCGATGCAGGCCAAAACTGCATTGCCTCTTTTGGCAGCTACAGTACAGTTCTCATTCATTTTAATCTGTCATCTATTGGGATACCCAGTCCTTGTCACCGTATTAATGCCAAGTTAAGCATCTGTGAACAGGTCTTTCCGATCTAAGTGCAAAATCTTATATTTCTCACCATTAAACAGCATTTTCTTGGATAAAGCCAATGTTCAAGTCTATCGATTTTTAGATTTTTATAAATTGTAATAGAGGATAAATAAGTAATAGAGTATAAAAGTTGATTTGTTTCTTTAATAATGTTGGAATTGTTTTAATTGCCTTGTTTATCTTATACAAAAGGAAAGCCCAAACTTTTCATTTGCACTAATGATGGAAATATCATTCTTTCTGTTTTTCTTTTTTAATTTGACTTTTGATGTTTTTCACCCAATTCTATTTACCAAATGGTTGATTGAATTGCTTTTATTGTCCAAGTTTTCCACCATAATATTGTTCTTATTATGCGATTACATGAATAGCCTTTAGTCACCTTAAGACAACATTTTCCCCACAAATCATGTCATAAAATATTCAGGAAAACCATCATGGTATGTTGTCTGTGGGCAATTTGGCATCAGTTCTCTTTTTAAAGCTATTTAGTGTTCTAGGATCCATATCAACTTGACTTATGACACTCTGAACATGTTCTAAGGTGCATAGATCAGCAAAAGTTTGATTCAAGAGTTAGCAAGAGTGGCGTATTTTGAACAATAGCTGCTGACCAAAGGACTTTCCACTTTACTACCCTCAGCATATCTAAAATTGCTTAGTACCATGGCTTATAGTGCACTATCGACTATGTAGTATGCTAGATGAAGTTAATAATTTCTCTTACTTGCATGTGAAAATCAAATGTCCTAAATTATGATATTTGTAGTAAAATCATTTTAATGATTAGTTATCCTTTAGTTCCAAAATAATGGAAATGATTTGCTCAGGATACCTATCAGAAAGAGGGGTAGTGTACAGTAAGTACTGTATATTCCAATCTGGGGAAATTTAAAGAACATTTGCAAAGGGGCTCATTCACTGAGAATAAATAGTAATGAAGAAGAAAGTGTATGTGCTTTCTCCCCACAGATCTAAAACTCTTAATGGCTCAATGCCACTAGACACTGAATACTTGATAACCAACAGCACAGATATTGTCCAGGAAAGTCAGGACTTTGTAAAGTCCTTGTTGAGTTGGATGATGACCAATCCAGTATTGGGTTTGTGTAAATTACATCTAATCATAATGTTCATGAGAGATACTCTTTGTCTTCTCCTCTGATGAGGCCTGTGCAGTATGGCTGAACCTCTATCTTAGCTCTTATCTTTCTCAGAACACACAAGCCCCACTACCATGTCAAGGTAGTATTTACATATAACTCAAGGGCTGCAAACATACCTAATATTTCTGCCTTCTAGTTTCCCCACAACAATAACCTTGTGACATGGGCAGGGCTGAGAGAGAGAGAGAGAGAGAGAGAGAGAGAGAGAGAGAGAGAGAGAGAGAGAGAGAGAGAGAGAGAGAGAGAGAGAGATGGTTTTGAAACATTTTTTTCTGTACTAGTTGAAGAGCCTTGGTGGAGCAGTGGGCTGATGCCTCCTTAAGTAACACCAGCTGCCTGCAATTAGTGCAGGTTCGCATCCCACCAGGCTCAAGGTTGACTCAGCCTTCCATCCTTCCGAGGTAGGTAAAATGAGGACCCAGATTGTTGGGGGCAATTAAGCTGACTTTGTAATAATGCCGCTTGGGGTGTGTGTGAAAGCCCTAATAAGCAGGCATATACATAGAATGAAGGCTACTGCTAAGCTTGTAAGCCGCCCTGAGTCTTCGGAGAAGGGCGGGATATAAATGTAATAAAAAAAAGTCAGTTGTGGATGAGAAGGAATAGAAAGAGAGAAGTAAAGAAACTATGAATACAATATACGTGTTATTAACTGTGTGATGTAGTATTGTGATCACAGAAGATGTTTTAGGACACGATCTGAGATACATGATACAAGTCAGTATTCAGTACTTAAAAAATTCTGTGTGTATTGCCTCAGGTTCTGTCATGGGAAAAAACCTGAAAGATGAAATAAAGTAAAATGCAACATGGATTCTCCATAATGTTTCAGAACAGAACAGAACAGAACAGGAATAACAGAGTTAGAAGGCATCTTGGAGATCTTCTAGTCCAATCCCTTGCTCAAGCAGGAGAGCCTATACCATGCCAGAGAAGTGGCTTCTTAAAAGCCTCCAGAGATGGAGCACCCACAGCTTCTGAAGGCAAGCCATTCCACTGATTTTAATTGTTCTCACTGTCAGGAAATTTCTCCTAAGTTCTAAGTCGCTTCTCTCCTTGATTAGATTTCATCCATTGTTTCTTGTCTTGCTTTCTGGTGCTTTGGAAAATAGGTTGACCCCCTCTCCTTTGTGGCAGCCCCTCAAATACTGGAACACTGCTATCATGTCACCCCTACTCCTTCTTTTCACTAGACTAGACAAACCTAATTCATGCAACCTGCAATCTGGGTTTCTTAAAAACATTAGAAATACTCTGCATCTATTTTCAGTTAACAACTAACACCAATATATTACGGTGTGTTTGAGTTACTATAATATTTCTCCCTTCTATTCCTCCATTGCCTTGCTTGTCATTTAGGAGACCCAAACAAATCTTAAAGCATAAAAATGTCTTCCCTAAATCATTAAAGTCAAGAGCAGTCTTTAAATTTCAGATTCAGAGGTTAAGCTTTTCTTTATTCTTTTTACTAGACTTCTTATATCCCCGTTTTCTAAAGAATAAGGCTTTGAAATTCTGAGTAATTTTTCTATGTCCAGTGAAATCTCTTATCTCTCCAAGAATATGGATCGTGTTCATTATCAACTAGCCTTCTACAAGTTCTCAGAGGAAAGTTCAGCATCCCAAACTTTCTCAAGGCTTCCTTCCCCTGCCCCTGCCCCAGAAGACAAAATAGAGTTAATGAGCAGAAAAACATGCTTCCTCCAACCTTTCAAAATCAAAATGAACAAAGTCTGCCACATAGGGACAAGCAGGAAACAAGGGTGTAGCTGAAACAAAGTCTTTTTATACTTCTTTCAGCCCAGGAGGACACAGCACACAACAGAATCAATGCAACATGTTTGCCTGTGTATGTGTTTGTGTGTGTGTATGTATTCACTGCGTGTATACATCACACAAAAATCTCCCAAGCCTTTCTTTAAATTTCCACTTTTTTTTGTACCTGTCTGTTCACTAAAGAAACCCCATGTTTGAATGGCTATTCCATACATACCCACACTCTTTCCCTGAACACAAGGCATCTGTTCTACGTATCTTTACCAGATTTCCAGAGGGGGATGAGACGGAGAAGGAAGGGAAGAGTATGCTTTTCTGATCATGCCTCTTTCGTGGTAAGGATGATCAAAGACACTGGGAGAAATAGAGAAGTTCAATTATCTACCAACCACCTAGGATAGCTAAGCTAAAAGCTTCTCTCCAAGTCATTTTTCTATTCTTGCCTGGCATTATGTTACAGATTGACATTTGTATTGACCCAAGTAGAAACAAAAAAAACCCAGCTAAATCTAAAATATACTTTTTTGTTTTCTTTAACGCTAATACTCTAAGTTATTGAATCGATTTTTTAATATAGGCCACGCTTGACTTACAACCATTCACTCGAAATTCATGGAGATCTAACCCTAACCCTAAGTGGATTTGCCCTCTTATGGGATTTTCCCATGTATTGAACCAAGAAATATAAATATATGTGTATAACCTATAAAAAGGATTACAGGGTATTTAAACAGCTCAAAGGGAGAAGGGAGAATGAAGTAATGAAATATTGTCATTTTGCTCATCCAATTGATTCCCAGTCATCATGTGATACCTGCGCAATTTAATTGCATGTGATGATAACTTTATGATGATGATAACTTTATTGTCACTTTGAATGTACACCAATCGGCATACATCAAATTGAAATTTCGTTGCATACAGCTCTCAAAGGGTCACCGCCTCCGATATATACTCCTTGTTCGGGGCCCGCTCAAATTTCACATTGTCCATTTTAGTCTCTAGGGAGTGAATGATGGCACACAGGACAGATGGAAATGGGGCTCCATGTGGATTAGCCCTCAAGTTAGCTTATATTCTGACAACCTCGCCTTCTTTCCTTTTTCTGATCCTGTTGTGACTCAGGGCCAGCCTGTGGGTCCGACAGCCAGCTCCGACGTATCGGAGGACTCAGATGAGGGGGAGGAGGGAGACGAACCGGCTGATGATGGTTTGGAGGCTTTGCAGAGTCCTCAGCCGGGGACCTCTTCTCAGCTGCGTGAGCCCGAGAGTGCGGAGGATGATGACCCACAGCTGGCCCTGTTCAAGGACGCCCGACGCAGGAGGCAGTCGAGCAGGAACAAACAAAGAAAGGCTATGGGACTCCTCGGGAGGAGGCACAGGGAGACCACGCCCTGAGCTCTCTATAAAAGGAGTGTTTGGGGAGGGGCTGGTTGCTGAAAGCAACTTTTCCGCTTGAGAAGACAAGCTCTAGTGTTTTTGTTAACTGCGTAATTAAATCTTGGCAGAAGCCTTTTAGCCTTGGACGCTCTCCAGTCTCTTCTTTCTGATAAGGGGTTTGTTAGAAGAGGGCTGGTTCAGAACAGATCCTGACTCTTCCACCTTCTCCTTAAAGAGGCCTTGCTTCTTTTCACCCCTGGAGCACGCTGCTGCTGCCGCCACCAACTCCTCCAAAAGCCTCTCTCTCTTCCTCTGGGCCTGCCGACAGCCTCATCCAGTTCCTTTGCTCCATAAGCTCCAGGTCCTCTCCTCCTCTGCCTCCTCTGGAAACAGCCCTTAGTTCCACCATGTTGCTCAAACACATTAAAATCTTCCTGATCATGTGGCCTATAGCCCTTACTATCCCTCCCAAAACTATTCGCCTTCAAGAGCCAATGCAGCTGCAGCCATTCGAGGCGCCGCCATCTTAGAATGTACAGGACAATTTGGAGACAATGGACCAGTTTTTGCAGAGATACCAGTCTGTCATCTTTTAGACACAATCCGATTCATGACCACATGTTTTGGAATCAAATATAAAGCATGTTTTAAAAGAGATGGTGCACATTTCAATCAAAGGAGCACAAAAAAGATGGCTACAAATCCAATCCGATACTGAAAGACACTTTCCTTTTTAATTGGACTGCCATTTGTGCCTGTCCTCTTCTGAAATCATTTGTCGATTGAGAAAATTTACCGACATGATATGCCTTTAAAAATGGACTTATCCCCAGTCCTTTTTTTTAACGCTCATATATTCATGAAAAGTAAATATTTAATGCTTTCTCCCACCTGCATGTTGTTGAGATCAGGATCAGTGAGCAACCTTTTCATCGTATTCTGGGATGAAATGCAAATATTTGTCTAGTGTGCATGGAAAACAGTGCAGGGTTCATCTGCCAGTTCCTTGTTGAGACAGTTGGATGAGGTCACCATGTGACTAGTAATTGGGTCTGTTTAGCTTGGAAAAATAGCAACTGTTTGAGGAGGTGATCAAGATATATAAAACTGTGCATGGGGAAGTGATAATACTGTAGCCTGCATAACACTTCCACTCAACGATTGTGTCTGTTGTATTTTCATCTTGCACCGTGGGAGGTGGGAGGTATCTTTGATCATGGCACGCCAACACTGCCTTCTATTTTCATGCTAATTAATTAGGGCAATTCTGTACTTTTGCTTATATAGCTGTACTCTTATGATCTGATGAAAAAGGAGGTGCTTCCATACTTTGTTTGCAAGCAGAAGGCTGGGAAAATTCACAAGAGAAGGCTATCAAGTTCTTTGCGTTTATTAAGTTAGAAGGCAATGAAGGTGTATGTGGGAATATTTTTCTCTCATTGTTCAGTCACCTATCCAGTACTTTGCAGCACCCACATTTCCTATTAAATTCCAAGTCTTTTAAAGCAATAGCACATAATAGCACTTAAACTTACATACTGCTTCACAGTGCTTTACAGCCCTCTCTAAGCAGTTTACAAATGCCAGCATTTGGCCCCCAAGAATCTGGGTCCTCATTTTACTGAGGAAGGATGGAAGGCTGAGTCAGCCTTGAGCTGGTCAGAATCAAACTACTGGCAGTCGACAGAATTAATCTGCAGTACTGCATTCAAACCATTGCGCCACCAGGGCTCCAAGAGCCTCCTATTGGGCATTCTGAAGTTAGGATATTAAAAAAAACAACAACAATGATACCAGTTGTATCCTCTACTCAGCTGGCACGAAGACAATTGAAAAGACCGGTAGGAAAAGTTGGAAAGAAATTATCAAGCATCCGAAGAAAAAACAGAAGTGTCTTTCACATTCTTATTCACAGTAAAGAACATTTTGCCATAGAATTCAGTTAAAATATGCATTTTGAGATCCCTTTCCTCCTCTCCCCAATGTATTACAGGGTTTGTTTGTTTGTTTTTTTAAAAAAAGACTGGATAGCCACCTATCTGAAAGGGTATAGGATCTCCTATTTAAGAAGAGACAAGACATTCACCTGTCTGAGATGGTATAGGTTCTCCTGCTTGAGTAGGGGGCTGGAATAGAAGACCTCCAAGGTCCCTCCCAATTCTATTCCATTCCATTCCATTCCATTCCATTCCATTCCATTCTATTCCTGCTTGAACAGGGGGTTGGACTAGAAGACCTCCAAGGCTCTTTCCAGCTCTATTCTGACTGATATCTGAGACTGAATCTCAGCAACATAGTTTCCACTTGCCCTTAATCACAAGGACAAACAGACAGCTCTTTTAGTGTGTTATAAAACTTTCCCTCCAGGACAGAGCAGAGGGGACGACATTACAGTGAGCAAAAGCTGTGCTGGTGTTTGGGGGAACAATATTTTGCAGGTAATGAGTAGGTGCAACATTTTGTTATGAGTTCACCAAATATATGGTGGGGCTAAGATCTTTATCTCTGGTGCATCATTTGAGAAATGGTTTGGCCTGAACAAATCCCATTCAAATCAATACATTGAAGAAAAGTCCATAATGATATATTGAAAATTAATTGGAGATAGTAACTAGCATGTGCTATTTGCACACAAATGTTAACTGGAATCATTCTAGCTTCAATCTAAAGGGTTGACTTAGGAGCACCTAGCGAACCAAAAATATGATTAACATAAATACGATGTATAAATAATAAATAAAAGCAGCTTCCTTAGGAAGCTTGATTGTACAGATTCTAATGGTCCTAGGTTCTTGTATGCACATATTTAGAAGCCACAGAAGAGCTGTGTTATTATTTTAGCCTCAGATACTTTTAGTCCACTCAATATATAATACAACATATTTTATTATATTATCTAGGTTCTAGATAATTATAATATATAATTGTCTCCTATCCTGAGGAGGGGAAGAAATCTTAATATGGAAGCTTCACTTCTTCTGACCTGAATTTGAGGACTGAATTTGAGGCTTCTGTGAGCTGGTGGCATTGTTGCCTACGCAGTAGGATGCAATGGGTAATCATGACTGCATTAACTATGTAGGACAGGTCTACTAGCCAGAATTTCAAAGATGATGTTTTAATTTTATGAGTCTTGCCAGTATATTATTAGTATATAAATTATTAGTATAGAATATAACCTTGCTGTCATGGTTCCGACTCATGAAACACTTCAAAAACATTGGATGTTTTTGCTTTGACACTTGCTTTACACCTTATAAGTAGACACCAAGTCAGCAGGATGGTTCCTTTAAGTATCAACTGGTGAAGAAGTCCCCATATATTTTCGGGAGCATGGCTCCTGCCTTTATCAAGCAATCATATCTGATACAAGGGCTCTATGTTTCGTGCCCTTGTATCAGATATCAAATCTACTATAGCACCTTAATATGAAATGGTCTGGATTATTAACATTAGTTTTCAGTTAGTTGTGCAAATTATAGTTTGGATACACTTAGCAATAATTTATGCACTGGTGTTTGCATAAAATATTATTTGCACTTCTCTTTTGCTTCCCTTTTTTAAAACAAATTAGGAGTAAGGAGGCCAACTATAATGTGCTTCAAAGTCTCTTAAGTGGGAAAGTTGCCCTCACAACTCTTACATTTGTGGCTATATGGAATATAATTGGGCCCTAAAGGAATTGCCTGCTTCCACTGTTGACATAGGGATTGTGTGTGGATATTGCCTTTCTTTCTTACACTGCCTTAAGGGAATATTTTTTGACAGAAGCTCTGAGGACTTTTACTTCAGTTGGAGAATAATGGGAGAAGAGAAAAAAAACCAAGGCTACTTCTTCTTTGTTAAAAGGGTCAAGCTAAAAGGATTCCAAAATCCCATTCTTAAGAAATTGAAGAAGCTATTCCACACTTTGGGGAGAGAAAAAAAATTGTGTAGTATTATTTTGAAGAAGCAAGTCAGCTAGTTGTCTTTCATTCTTCATCCCAGATCATTATCTAAAACATTTCATTTTGGGGAAACTGAATGGGCCGGTTGCTGTTTCACAGTATGTAGCTGAGCATAGATGCAAACGGAGTTGCACCAAATAACTCTGCTTAAAAATAATGACTCTCATGACTTTTGTTGTAGCATCAGAAAAGGTGATGAATTACTCAAATTGTTTGCTCATGTTGTGATGAAGGGGATGAAATTTCTTTACATACTTTCCCCCCTTATTCTTATTCTTTGCTATATTTTTTTTATTTTTCCCCTTCACTTTTTCTTTTCTTTTCTCTTTATATTTTTATCACTTGGTATTTTTCTGGTTGCGATGAAAAGGGGAACTAGTTTTTTATATATCTTTTTTCATCACTATCTTTTTTCTTTCCATTTTTTTTTCTTTTTATATTGTTATTAGTTTCTATTTTGCAATTATAGACTTTAATAAAAAATATTATATGAAAAATAAATTCAACTTGCCTTTCCTTGGTACCTCTGTTGCTTGTTTGTCAGGGAAGCTGCAATGTTGCCTCTCTTGAATTAAAAGGGAAAGGCTGCAAGTAGATTTTACATGAATGTACAATATAGAAATGAATTGCCATTACTTTCTTCGGCTTTGCCTTTTCAACTGGCTGATATAGTTTATAGCTCTCTGGTGTTCTGTTAGCCTCCTACTCAAATACTAACCAGATCCAGTAACTGTTGCTTATATCCCCCAAACCATTGTGTGTGTCTGACTCTGTATATTCTAGATATAGTTAGGATTGCAATAAAATATAAAAGGGTACCCTAAAAATTAATGAAAATAAAAAAAGAAAAAGTGGAGAGAAAAAAGAAAAAGAAAAACATTTTTTCCCCCTGAGTGATGTTCCTACATGAACTGAAGGTAAATTTCATTTCTGATATGTGCCGTTGTGCCCACAGTAAAAAATAGGACAATAAAGGTTATCTTATCTTAAGCTAACTAAATAATCTAATTTTAATTGCAGGATCGCTCCATTCATGATAAAGGTAATAAAGGAGAAACATCCAGATCTTCAAGGTTTGGTTGGAAGAATAAAAAAAATAGCTAGAGAAAAAAAGTGGTTCTTAGACAAAATAAATACAATAATGGGTTATGCTGTTTTATAATATTACACCCACAACTGAGTGTACATTGGGGCATTTACAAAACCTATAACCGCACCTTGACTTTCAGTTGTCCTATTTTGTTTTCTCTTTGTAACTATAAAATCAAAATCTATTCATTTCATCCAAGTGTGTGCTTAGTAGCAAGAGATTTTTTATTTTATTTTATTTTATGGTGGTACTAACAATGATTTTATTTATTTAACGCTCAAGACTAGAGTTATCAACAGGTTAGCTACCTACACCCGTTCCAGTTTCAGATGTTACTTATCCAGGAAGATTTAGCAACCACTAACTACAAATACAAACTGAACAATATATCAGGACTGAACATCACAAAAATGTAACTATGGCATAATTTAGACTGTTTATACACCATAGATTACTAAGTTTAATTCTGCCATCCCCCAACCATTTTGTGTATGTCTCTCTCTCTCTCTGTGTAATCCTAATTATAGTTAGGGTTGCAATAAAATAAGTTGCAAAATTCAGATCATCATTAAATGGTGGCAAAGAATATATATATTTAAACTTCCTTTTTTTCTGAATGTACAACATTTGAAAGTCAACTTTGAAGGCTAAAACTACATAGCCCTATAAACTGAAGAACATAATTTGAAATTAACTCATGATACTTTCATAATATTTTTAAATTGAGTGGAAAAAAATACTCAGATGTGGAAGAGAGATTCTCCCATTAACAAAATGTAAATCACTAATTCTTTGTCTTTTTAAAAAAGTCCTGGTTAGAGGGGTACTTTTCTAAAACCAAACAAGGCCTAAGTACAGCTGGTTGAATTCTGTTTATAAGAAAAGAAGAGAATTAGATCTGAAAGGTTTTTGGTTGTTTTATATGTTAATGAACAGCATACTTAAGGGGAACATGGCATGCAACTGAAAATAGTTCTTTATTTTAAGATAAATTGAATAATCACAGCATGCCTGGGATGTTGACTATCAGTGTGCCCCATCTTTATTTTATGCTGTTAAATTAACTTCCCTGACATTATTTTCATGTCATGAGTATTCACTTCCAATTATTATGTCATTATTTCACTAATAAACCATTACTTGTGACAAACATTTGCTTTGGAAAATCCATTTTGCTTTTTTTTTGCCATTCAGGAAGCAATAAATAAAAGAATCTGGGCATAAAAAGGAAAACTTGGTCAGGGGTGGGAGTGGGGAGGCAATGCACTATAATAATTGGATGTTCCTTCCAGGCAGTTATATTTTCTATGCACTCGCGTTATCGTGTCTCGAGAATCTAAATGCAAAAATGACTTTCTGTCATTTGCCCTGGGTGTTTGCTTCAGCCCTACGCGTTCCCATAATTACAATTCTTCCTTTCCCTCCCCAACCAACTATAGCACCAAAACAACTGACCATCTGGTCAACAGTTTGGAAATAAAACAGATAGAGTTAGTGAATGCAGGCACCTAGCCTGCTATCCAGAAGAAATATCCATGCACAGAGTACAAACAAAGAGGCTATCTCAAGTTATTTAAAAGAGGGCGCACTAATATCTGCATCCTAATCATTAGAAAACACATTTTATAATTCAGTGAATAACTTTATCCATCACAGAGGCTGAATTTGGGTTGTGCTGCATTAACCATAATAAAACTGCATAAACAGTGAGGAGTAAGTGGGAGTAAGATGTGAAAACAAAGGTCCACTTCTGAACAGCCATTTAATCTATTTTAGCATTAAAATTGGGCAGCTCCTGTTAGAGTGGTTCCCCCCTCTCCCCATCATCACATCAGATGTATTCTTCAGATAAAAGGACTCTTGTCCATGCTATACATTATTCCAGCTCATATATGCACCTATTGAATCTGTGTAGCATTCCAAGTTCTTGGTTGTTGTGAAGGATTACTTTGGGATAAGCAATCCAGTTTCCTTCAGATGCTTTAGGCCAAAGTCCATTGCCATTGCTACAACAAATGATGACCACTCATCAGTACTATATCTGACAACTTTTTAAAATCACACCTGGAAACTGCTTTTGCATAACCTACAGTATGTTGGAAGAGATTTTTATGGTCATGTGGCCAGCATGACATCACACTGCGGCACAAAGCATACGGTGAAGCACATAATGTTTTACTTTCCCACCAAAGTGGTACCTATTTATCTGCTTGCATTTACATGCTAGGTAGGCAAGAGCCGAGGCAAGTGACAGGAACTCACCCTGTCATACAGTGCTAGTACTCAAACCATCAGAGCACAGACTTTCTCAGGCATCTTTTAAGCCACTGAGCCACCAACTTCTCTCTCCAGTTGCAGGAGGGGCTAAACGTTTATAGTTGCTAAGGTAGATCCAGCAGTGCAGAGTTGGGTTGTGACTCTTAGAAGCCCTGCCCATATGATCAAACCTGCTTGACAAAAAAGAGGAAATTTTATTTTTTGCAGTTCATGAAGGGAGCAAATGTACCGCTTGCCTTCAGAAGTTGTGGGTGCTCCACCACTGGAGATTTTTAAGAAGAGATTGGACAGACATTTGTCTGAAATAGGAGCAGGCAGTGGTGGGATTCAGCCAGTTCGCACCACTTTGGCAGAACCGGTAGCTAATTTTTTGTTGCCCAGGCCCAGAATGGACTTCTGGAAGTGGCATCCATGCAGAGAACTGGTTGTTCACCTATTTGAATCCCACCACTGGGAGCAGGAGTAGAGGGTATAGGAGCAGGAGCAGGGAGGTTGGACTAGAAGACCTCCAAAATCCTTTGCAATTCTGTTATTCTGTTACCTTCTACCATTTACAAGACAGCAGATATTGGGGGGGGGAATATTAAAAAGAGAGAATAGCTGTAGTGGAAATCTGAAAACCTTAATCCTACTTACCGTAGCCTTTGCAAAGCCTTTAAAAGTTGTTAAAAATATTTATAGATTATATGTGCTTTCCACTCCCAGAATGGTTGAATATTGGGTGAAAGTTTCATATGTAATTCTTCAAAATGATCTCTCCAGGTCTTGCATTTTCCACTTCTTCTTTTTTTCTCCTTTAAATTGCTTTTCACATATAAAGCAATCAAGCCTCGGTCAATCTAAGACTTTAGCAGAAAGGAATAGAGCCCCTTTTCAAACTGTGAATAAGAAAATATGGCTGAAGTCTAAACAGCTTTGTGATGGAATACTGTGCTGAGGACAGGGGCAAAGAAATCAACAAAATATGCCATACAAAAACACGTTTGTCTTTCTTTCCATGCTATGGTCCTTTTGTAGGTTTTTATTCATTTTCTTCTTTCTTCCATCAGAGTGCTTGACACAGAAAACAAGGAGACATTCCTCTCCAAAGCAGCCTGATATTTTTTTTTGTATTGCAACTAATAATTTTTTTTTAAAAAAAGCCCTCATAAGCAACAGGATTTTCTAACATAGATTTTCTGCTTTCTGACCACTCACTGGCTCAACTACAATGGTCCATGCTTGGGGTTCTGTTGGTTTAAGAGTATTTGTTGTGAACAAGGTTATTCTAGGCCCAGTTCAAGGTCCTGGCAATAATAGTATTTCACCAGGAAACAGTATCATTTTCCGTCTTCCTAACTGCAATATGGATTTCAGTGGCTTTTTGTATGGTTTGCGGTGAAACTTGGAACTTAGTAAATGTAGTGCATGAGCTCTACAATTGGCCTAGAGTATTGTTTTAATTAATATGTGCCTCTGTGTTTTTTATGCTGATGATTTTTTTTTGTTTTGCCAAATAGTAAAACGCTCTGGGATAAACACTTATCTTGAAAAGAAGGATGATTCTGAAAAACTAAACAAAATTTAATAAATTAGAGAGTTGTGGAATTCCTGTCCATTGTCATGCTATGCTGAAGGTAGATAAGTTTGCATAAGAAGGCAGATAGGTTTTTTTTTGCCACTAGAAGACATACCTGAAAAAGATAGATAAATTGGATGGATAGATGGATGGATGGATAGATCAATGGATCAGTAGATCAATGAACAGATGGATTGATAGATAAGATTTTACTGTG
Source organism: Vipera ursinii (assembly GCF_947247035.1). Lineage (NCBI taxonomy): Eukaryota > Metazoa > Chordata > Lepidosauria > Squamata > Viperidae > Vipera > Vipera ursinii. The sequence goes on along the minus strand of NC_139519.1, from coordinate 12,612,206 downwards.
GAATTTGTAAAAATACAAATTTGGACAATTAATCAATGGAACAGCTTGCCCTCAGATGCTGTGCATGCTCCAACACTGGAGGTTGTCAAGAAGAGATTGGGTAGCCATCTGTCTAGAGCAGGGGTAGGCAACCTTGGCTCTTTTATGACTCATGGACTTCAACTCCCAGAATTCCCAAGCCAGCCATGCTGAGGAGAAAGGAAGAAGTTTCCAAGATGAGCCATGCTGGCTCAGGAATTCTGGGAGTTGAAGTCCACGAGTCATAAAAGAGCCAAAGTTGCCTACCCCTGGTCTGGAGTGATATAGGGTTTCCTGCATGAGCAGAGGTTGGACTATAAGACCTCCAAGGTCCTTTTCAACTCTGTTATTCTGTATCCTGCTTCATTTATACAATTCAAATCAGATTTTCCACTGGATGCCTTGTGACATATTCTCAGGTAAGAGGGTTGCAGCCTCCATTAACAGAATGAAATGCACTAAAAGTGTGTCTATGGAGATTCTTAATCATCCAGGTCATGGTTGTCGCAAAGGTGCTTTTTTTAGGAGTATGAATGGTGCAGGAATATGAATGGATTTCCAGAAAACATTGCAAATTACAGGAACAGGGCAGAAAACATCTTGCAGCCACGAAGGCTCCACAACCATTTGCACTACTCAGGTGACCCTGAGGAGACAGAAAACCTCTAAATGGCCTGAACAACTCTCTGAAAGCATGAAAATGACCAGCTGTCTGCAAGGAGACAGCTGTCCTTCCATTCCTCACCATCCAGTCAGAGCTGAAGAAACTTCTTGGATGAGAAGCAAAATGCCTTCAAAGAAAAACAAAGGAAGTCCAGTTGACTCCTGAAAAAAGCACCTTTGGGACACTAAAAGTGTGAGTGGTGTCCAATTCTACAGCATATCTATGGTGTTTTTCAATCCTCTTCTTGATGCTCTCAGTATGACTGGAGAATTCTCAGCTGAATATGTGAAGTGGAAGAATTCACTGGAATGAACTGAAAGTAATCCAGGACTTATTCATACCCTTTTGCCTGAGCCAAAGGTAGTTTTAAAATTTCAGGTTGAAAGTGCACAGTATAAAAAGGGGTAAAGAAATCTTTATGTTAATATAAGCAATAATTTTCGCTTGCACAATAACTTTAATCAGGGAAAATATCCTATTCAACTGTTCCTTTTCCATTCCGTGCAAAGTCAAAGTAATTTCATTGCAGTAAGTCTTGGCATTACGTTTTCTATTGTGTCTTTAAAAGTGAATGAAGTTTATTGTGTTTTATACGTGGGAATGTTCACTGTAATAAATGTTTGGCACCTGCCTTTTGTATGTTTATAGGGCTGCTTTTTGTGCCCTTCTGAATACAGAATCAGAATCGAAGATGAAAGAAATGAAATGAAATAAATAAAATAAATTCAAATTACAGAACCAATCACTTTTATGTCGGTTATCATCCCATCTTTCCCAAAGCTATACAATATTTACTTGAGGACCTAGTCATAAAATGGTTGGAATCTAAAAGGAGCAGTTGGCATAATACTGCAGGGAAACAGCATCATAAGCATAGCATATAGTCCTAATTCAGAGAGCAGTAAAATAGCATATATTTGAATGCTTTGGTGTCTCCAGAATCACATGGATAGTTGCAAACTATCAGTAGAATTTTGACATGTCTATCCTGAAGTAACCTCAACACAAACTCATGGTGTGTGACCTTATAGGCTTCCTGTCTCAGCCTTGGGAAAGTTCATGTGTGTGGACAACTTGCACAAAGTTAAACTAAGATAGTTTAGGATGAAACAAAAGAAACAAAAAGCTAAATTCTTAAGCACAAAATACTATCGATGTTAAAGATATATAAGATCTGAAGATCAAGCAGATCAAGCATGTGCTTCTCCAGTGCCTATATTGCAGAGAGATTTCTAATGTTTTATCATTACTGCACAAATACCCCAGGAGCACAGGACAATTCTGCTGTTTTCAGATATCAACCCTGCTACAACATACAATGTTGCAGGGTTCTGCACAGCAATACTTACAGTAAAAACATCAGATGTCCTGGGTCATAAGCTAGACGTAATGAGTATCTAGTCTGCCATACTAGAATCCTCCATATTTATAGACACATGCCTAATATACGTGGTCAAGAGGTACATATAGGGCTAGTCCAATATCTTGAGAACCACATATATGACTAAAAGTGGCTTGAGAGCCACAAATGCACTTAGAAGATTCTGATGTTACAGGCAATCTCAAATAAAGTGTAACTCTACTTTTCCTTTAGAGTTGATTTTCTGGTCTGGCCTGGTCTCCTAGTGGGCTGAATATAACTTGAAAGTACGGTTAAGTATTCTTCCTAAGCAACTTTCTCACCAGGTGACAAACTGCAGTCCTTTTTTTCTTCCTTTTCTGTTCCGTGAAAGGTTGAAAATAATAAAAAAGGAACTTGCCAAGTATATCCAGTTATTTCTTCATTGGTTTATCAAAATATAAAATACAAAGAAAAATGAAAATAATAGGAAAATAAGGGAGGAAAAAAAAGGGAAATAGGAACAAAGTGTAGGGGGAAGGGGGGAAGGGAAAGAAAAGCATTCACCTCTCACTCCTTTTAGCACAGTAGGAGAAGATAATAACATACACCCTCAACTTTTTACTTTTACATAATAATATATACCAGCCATTTCTATAACAACAAACCTCCACCCTGAGCACAAAGTCCAGAAGCGGTGACATACTCAGGAGTTTCAATGGCATCATCTTGCTACTAATCTAACAGTGAGAACAATTAAACAACTGGCCTTCAGAAGTTGTGGGTGCTCCATCACTGGAGGCTTTTAAGAAGAGATTGGACAATGATTTGTCTAAAATTTGTCTGAAATGGTATAGGGCAGGGGTAGGCAAGCTTGGCTCTTTTATGACTCATGGACTTCAACTTCCAGAATTCCTGAGCCAGCCATGCTGGCTCAGGAATTCTGGGAGTTGAAGTCTACGAGTCATAAAAGATCCAAGGTTGCCTACCCCTGGTATAGGGCCTCCTGCTCCAGCAGGCGGTTGAACTTGAAGACCTCCAAGGTTCCTTTCCAAACTCTGTCATTCTGTTACATTCTATTACTCCTATCATTACTTTGGAAGGGTATTTTTGCTTGAGAAGATCCACTTGGCTAATAAGGCTACATTTTAATTTAGTTTAATTTAATTTAGCCCAATTTGAAACTTGTTAAGTTGGCAATCACCAATTACTATTCCAACCGATTGCTTCTTCTCAAAGTTGAAACCAAATATTATGGTATGGAATCCTTTACTTTCCAATTGGCCCTGGAGCCTGAGATTGGATGTTTTGTTCACCTGATTTAATGAATCTAAGTAAGAAAATAAGGAAGGAAATAATCTTTATTCATGCTGTCGAACAGTGTAAAATAACAGCAAGTGATGAAATTTACAGCCATCCCAATAATCTAACCTTGTAAAAATAGCTAACATTTTGAACTAGAAATACATACCGTAATATAAAATCACCATTTTGCCACAACATTATGATTAATATCATGGAAGCTATATGGTAAGACTAATACTTAATATAAGTATTAATCTAATGTATTAATATATAAAACCTATAATTAAAATTTAGAATTATTTTAATTAACACAAAATCACTACATTACAAAAAAATTACCATTAACATTGTACTTAATATTTTGAAACTATAGGAACAATACCACAGTGTGGTATAAAATAGAGTAGTATTAGACAGCACTACAATTAAATATCTCTTCATCTACAAAAATGACTTTTAAATTTTTGGTTCTCTATGTGCTTCCATGTATAATAATCTAAGGAATGAAAATGAAACACACAGATATGTATGGATATTTCACCTTTTCTTCAAAGGGCTGTGGGATTTCTAGTCAAAGCATATGAAAAGTAAAAGTGATATAAATGAAAAGTCTTTAATTTCACAGATATTTTAGACCTCTTATTGCGGGAAATAGACTTAGAAAGTAATAAAAAACACCCTTTTATGACCATGTAACCCCTTAATTTGGGGTAGAGTTGGTGTGACTAGATGGAGCTGAGAATTTTTGGCCAGATGCCTTTCTTGATGCCACACGGAGTTTGCAGCAGATATTTTTTCTTTGTGCCCTAAAAGAGAAATATATTCCACTACCTAGGACTGAACTCTCAACCTTCCAAGTGGGAGGTGAGCATCTTCACCACTAGGCTACTGTGCTGCTCAGATTTAGAAAGCAATGTTATTAAGAAGCAGCAGCAGGATCCCAATACTTTTTCTCCACCATAAATAGGGAAGAAGAGAGAAATAATCTGCATTAATCATGATTTAAGAACTAACGTATGAAACATCTCCAAACTTTCTTTCCCCCAACCCTATTCTGAATTCAAAAATGGCATATCATACACGAAAACAAAGTTTAAAACCACAGAAGTTTCCAAAGTAACCAAATATTATAGGGAAAGGGCTGGTTGCAAGTGATCTCACTGGACATGTTGTACCCTCTACAATACTAGCGATAATTTCCCTAAAGGTTTAGCAAGACTGTATTTTGCTATAGATCTTTTGCTATAGATAAGCATAGCATATATAGATCTTTTCTGACTTTGGCTTTGAAGCTTTCCTGACAATCTTCCATTAGTCAACATTCATGAGAAGATCTAAATTTAGAGTAGAGTAGAGTAGAGTAGAGTAGAGTAGAATAGAATAGAATAGAATAGAGTAGAGTAGAGTAGAGTAGAGTAGAGTAGAGTAGAGTAGAGTAGAGTAGAGTAGAATAGAATAGAATAGAATAGAATAGAATAGAATAGAATAGAATAGAATAGAATAGAATAGAATAGAATAGAATAGAACAGAATAGAACAGAACAGAACTGGAAGGGACCTTGGAGGTCTTGTAGTCCAGCCCCCCCCCCCCCCCGCTCAAGCAGGAGAACCTATATCATCTCAGACAAGTGACTATCCAGTATATTCTTAAATCTTCCAGGGATAGAATACCCACGATATCTGAAGGCAAGCTGTTCCACTGGTCAATTGTCTTCACTGTCAAAAACTTTCTCCTTAATTCCAGGTTGCTTCTCTCTTTGATCATTTTCCAAATATTGTTTCTTGTCCTGCCCTCTGGTGCTTTGGAGAATAACCTGACCCCCTCTTCTTTGTGGCAGCCTCTCAAATAGTGGAATACTGCTATCATGTCTCCCCTATTTCTTCTTTTCTTAAAACTAGCCAAACCCAAGTCCTGCAGCCGTTCTTCATATGTTTTAGTCTCCAGGCCTTGGATCATCTTAGTTGCTCTTCTCTGAACTTTTTCCAAGGTCTCAACATCTTTTTTGTAGTATGGTGACCAAAGTTGGCTGCAGTATTTCAGGTTTGGTCTCACTAGGGCTTTATAAAGTGGTACTAGTACTTTGTGTGATCTTGATTCTATGCCTCTGTTTATACAACCCAGGATTGTATTAGCTTTTTTGGCTGCTGCTGCACATTGCTGGCTCATAGTCAAGTGATCATCCAGTTATGGTCATTCTTAAATAGTTGAAAAGGAGTGCAGTTGACTAGAAGACTAAGTGTTTGTTCGTGTGTGTGTGTGTGTGTGTGTGTGTGTGTGTGTGATTCAAAGAAAAGTTTCTAGAATGAGGCTGAATCAAAACAATGACTTAATATTTTCCACTTCCATCAGTTTATGTTTCTGCAATTATTATTTCATCTGCTGAAAGGCACAGGAAGGAAAAGATAGGAATGGGACAGATTAGCTATTCCATCCTTTACTTCTTCCCATTCCTGCTTCTTCCATCTGAATCCCACTTTTCCTTAACATGGTTCTCCTGCTCTGTGCTGGCTTGGCTCATCTGAGAAATCTTGAGGTCCCCCAATGATTCTCAGATTTTTGTCTGATGATTGGCATTGTTTTCATGAATGTTTTTCAGAAAGCTTTACTCTGCCCTCTTCAGGCACAGCCATTTCTGTTCATTTCTGAGCAGATACTTTAAATCAGGAATTCCTGTCTAATCAGGTTAAATAACTGCAAGCTTAATGAATTTTAAATATAGAATTACAATAGTTTTGTGATTCTGCATTCAGCCATGCAGCTGATGGTGCAAACATATCCAGTGATTGATTTCTGTCATGTTTTTAATGCAATTCAGATATCTCTTTTTCATTCTCTCACTCTCTCCCTGGTCCCTATGTTTGTGTGCGTTCATTCCTCTTGGTCCTGTACATTTTCCCTTGTATTAACTGCCAGCTGAAAGTGACAGAAATGTGATCAACCTAAAAAGTTTTAATTTATTCCAATTAGCGGATGGCTATGACATGATGATGCCAAAGTCAATCACACTCCCAACCGCTTTGCTGCATTTAAAGAATACTTTGGCTTTGTGGAGCTGAGAAAATAAGTGGAAAGCTTTCATTGAAAGGAAAGGGGTAGATTTTGGAAAGGTAATTAATTGTTTCAATCATTCAATCAATTTTGGTTTTGAGGGGGGAATGGCAATGAATATTTCAAAAGTATAATTTAGCCCACAAATATAAGGATGTAAGCGAAGTGTAATTAATGTTGGCCTTCCATTCCTTGTTTATTAATGTCATATGCCACTTGAATCAGGAATGAGAGGAGAATGTTCTTTTACACATTAGGGCAAAGTTGTTAACTTTTTTTTTAATGTAGTGAATGCTACCGGTTGATAGCTGCCAGTATATTAGAGTAGTATATTAGAGTCACATTTTGATTTAGAATAGTGATGCTCATGTAATTTGAATGTAATATGCTTATCACACAAACTTGCCATATTTGCAATTAAAAGCAGGATGAATTTGAAGACTATAAACTGCTTTTGCACCTGTGAAGGCAAGCATGCATCTGGCTAGGCAACCAGCACACTAGCTGATTTTAGCAAAAGCTTATTAGCTTCTGGCTTTAACTTCTTGGAGGGAAAAAACAAAACACCATTCTGATTGTAGCAATAATTGACTCTCGAGTGTTGTGCAAATAGGAATCTAAATTGCAAACGAGAAAAGAATATCCTGGCTCTAGGGACACTATCCAGAACTGCAAATTCCAAGATTGGAATATAAACCCTGGATGCTCAAAATAATTGTATTTAATCTAACGCTGAATGTAAAGGACTTAATTTCTTCTTCAGCTCAGGTCTTAATTCAAGACTGAGAATAATCCCTTCCCCTAACCTCCTCTGTTAAACCACTTTTTTTGCTGCAAAAAAAGTCAAAAGTCAAGAAGAGAACAAATTGTTTTGCTTTGTCTGTCACTTGAGTCAAATAACAGAGTAACAGAATCAGAAGGGATCTTGGAGGTCTTCTAGTCCAACCCCCTGCTCAGGCAGGAAACCCTATAGCATCTTAGACAAATGACTGTCCAATCTCTTCTTAAAAACCTCCAGTGTTGGAGCATCACAACTTCTGGAGGCAGGTTGTTCCACTGATTAATTGTTCTAACTGTCAGAAAATTTCTCCTTAGTTCTAGGTTGCTTCTCTCTTTGATAAGCTTCCAGCTTGTTGCCTTGCTTTCAGGTGCTTTGGAGTATAGGTTGACTCTTTGTTAGATAAGACATACCCAGTTCCTGCAATGAGTAATATGAATAAGAGGTCTTTTCTCAAGAAGCCTAGAAAAATCAGATGCCTTTGAAAAAGTAGCATTCCCTCCTTTGGCAACACCCATAGATAGAGGAAAATCTTCCCCAGAAACTCCAATAAACTCAAATAGCCGCACATACATTTCATATCATTTCACATAAAAAGTGATCCTTAGAAATGTTAACGCACAAGACCAAGCAATTATTTTTCAAATATCATAGGGAATTTTTGTAACCCATCCTTCCCTTCTCTTGATTTTCTTTTGAGCTTCCTGCTTGAGTTTTATCTAACTGCTAACTATTGTTCTTCAGAAGCCAAAGTCTCTGAGAACGTATTTCCTGCTGACAATATTCAGTATTCTATTATATATCAATTATGCTTCAGTTTCTTCACATCTAATTTAAGCCGTTACATTTTTATTTTTCACTTTTTTGCTATGTGTTATAGACATATTAATAAATTACCAGTCTGAAGGATTGAGAAACATTGATACTTTGCTTACTGGTGACGATCAATTGATTTCAAGGTTCTTTTTTTGTGCAAATCAGAGAAATGACAAGATGCATTGCGCAAAATGAATTTGTTTCTATGATGGATAATATATCCAAAGTAGATTGTAGAGCATCTTTTTCAATAGTTTTATGAGCTTAATACTAAAAATTGAATCTGGATTCCTCATTTTTGTTTAAACTTTGAGAGACGGGCATCACGCCATAATGATTAAATTAAACTGTCATTGGCATATGCACTACTTGACAGTCAGCTCATATCTGAATGGAAGACCTGAAATTAGCATAATAATATGTCAAAGAAATATTGGCAGATTGTAGTACATTGCTGATCAATATCACTTCTTTTCTGGATTTATTACCTGCTGTGAAAACATGGTATGACTGAAAACTAGGAAGCACATTCAGATAGTACAAACTTGCAGGAATTAACTAGTGAGTATTCCAGAAATGCTGGTTTTCCCAGTTGCAATGTATGGCTGCAAAAGTTGGACCATAAGAAAGGCTAAGCGCCAAAGAATTGAGGCCTTTGAACTATGGTGCTGGAGAAGACTCCTGTGAGTCCCTTGGATTGTAAGGTGTTCAAACTGGTCAGTCCTAGAGGAGATCAACCCTGACTGCTCTTTAGAAGGCCAGATCCTGAAGTTGAAACTCAAATACTTTGGCCACCTAATGAGAAGGAAGGACTCACTGGAGAAGAGCCTAATGCTGGAAAAGGTTGAGGGCAAGAGAAGAAAGGGACGACAGAGAATGAGGTGGATGGATGGAGTCATTGAAGCAGTAGGCATGAGCTTAAATGGACCCCAGCAGATGGTAGAGGACAGGAAGGCCTGGAGGAACATTGTCCATGGGGTCGTGATGGGTCAGACATGACTTCGCAACTAACAACAAATTCCAGAAAATGTTCCTAATGAAAGATCTACCATTTCTTCACCTACTATGTGATGCAGGTCTTGACTGAAGATAGCCAAAGTGAATAATATGACTATCAATTTTACATATCAACCATCAAGTTCTGGAAGGAACTTTCAGTTAAAACCATACACTTTGCTACTTTTTTCTTATTATGTCTTTCTGCCATGCTTCCTAGCCTTCCCACTTTCTATTTTTATTTGTTTGTGTGTATGTCTTATTGCCTCCTTCTTTCTCCAATGTTAATGAACTGTGAAAGCTGACATTTCCAATAAGAAAAATCACATCTGAAACCAAATGTAATGAACTCATTCATTTACAAAATAAAAGCTACAATGAGAGCAGTGAAAAATCATTTTGCAAAGAATGACGCGGGGAAAGGAATGGAGTAAATTAACTCTGACTGAATTAATATGCTTTAAATACTTTTATTGCCCAGAAAATTAAACAGGAAGTATCCTATTAGATATCTCAAGTAGAGGCTAGTAACGTGTCTGCAGAGAGGAGTAAGTGTTGTCAGAGATTTTTTTTGACAGAATCTGACATAGCATGATATTCAAATATGTATCTAATTTCCCATAGAAAACCTAGGACATTTTATTAAAGAGAAACTGAAGAGATAGCTTCATATGAAATGGAAGTAAAATAAGTTGTCGTCACAACCTTCTATATGCATGGCATTTAACTAATGTTTTTTTTAATCTTAAATATGCAAGTAGATTATTTAGGTATGGCACATCATACAAAGACTAGCAATACATATTAACATTTCATCTAGATTAAAGGTAAAGGTAAAGGTTCCCCTGCACATGCGTGCTAGTCGTTTCCAACTCTAGGGGCCGGTGCTCATCTCTGTTTCAAAGCCAAAGAGCCAGCGCTTGTCCGAGGACGTCTCCGTGGTCATATGGCCGGCATGACTATAGGTGCCAAAGGCGCACGGAACGCTGTTACCTTCCCACCGGAGTGGTCCCTATTTTTCTACTTGCATTTTTACGTGCTTTCAAACTGCTAGGTTGGCAGAAGCTGGGACGAGTAACAGGCGCTCACTCTGCTACGCGGTACTCGGGATTTGACCCGCCAAACTGCCGACCTTCTGATCGACAAGCTCAGCGTCCTAACCCACTGAGCCACCACGTCCCTTCATCTAGATTAGTAGAACTCAATACAATATAAATATTAAAAAGATTTATGTTCAAATGCCAATGTCTAGGCCAGAGGCAGCACTCAGAGCCCTCTCTGTGGGCATGTGTGCCATCGCCCAATGGCTTCCCCCATGCTCCCTCCTCACCAGCAGCCCCCTGGAGGAGATTCGTCCCCAAGTGTGGCTCACATGGAGCAGCGCAGCCAAGGACATGGCAGCCGGGCAGCAGGGACAAGACTCTGCCCCCGCACCCCGTCGTGTGCAGATGATGCTGTGGGGCGCGGGCGGAGTGCATGGCTGCCATGGTGCTGCTGGGCCACCTGGGCAATCTGGGGTGGGCCGTGGAGGTGGTGGGTGGCCCTGAGGGAGGGCAGGGTGGAGAGTGGGGTAGGGGCAGGGCAGGGGTAGTTTTTGGGCACTTGGTTCCTAAAAGGTTCACCAACACTGGTGTACGCTATCTAACCATTGATGTGCATTAACATTTACACTAAAAAAATCAGATACTGTACAGATATGTGCCCTCAGTTTACAGCCAGTCACAGTGTGATCTACAGTTTGATGTGTGACCCTGCAGACACCTTGAGGGGAGGTTACTAGACCCCATTAGGCAGAGTCCCAGCAGATGCCACATCAGGTGTGAATCCTATTCACGATTGTCCATTGCTGACATGGTAGTTTAAAGCCTGGCACTTTTTTGTGGGGTTATTTATATGTCTTCCTATGCCTGGACATTCAGTGACCCATTTGGCTTTTCATTGGGACTTGATATTCAAGTTGTTGGGCAAATACTGTGCAAGTGCCAGTGGGGGCTTCCTGGATTTGAGTCTTCCTACTGTTAAATGAGGAAGGCTGGCATGCGCTGATAGGAGTGAATTGTTCATAATTTTTTCTGTATTCTCTTACTAGCTGGTGGTGTATACGGCTCAGAACAGGAAGCCAGCAAGTCAGAGTGGTTTTGATACATCCACTTTTAATTGTCATGGTGTTGTTGAGTCTGTGCAAGTAGAATAAAGTGGTTTTGACAAAGGAACCATGTTATCATAGTCTGCTTCCTACCGTCAATCCTTTATTCCCTCAAATAAAAAAGATAAGCAGCGTACAAGCCTATTTGGACCCCATTTGCAATTCGCAGAAGAGCAAGACTGCATGTACTGAAACAATCAATTCTATTTCCTTTGCTTTATCTATTAATAAATTAGCTGAAATGAGTCACTAGCTGTTGAAAACAGAATGGGGATGCGGGAAAGCAAGACAGCTTTAAACAAGAAGAAATGAAAAGTCCAGCTTCAGCCTGCTGATGAACTTTCAACATCTTTAGAAAGGCTTCCTTCGGTTCTCAGTGACCAAATGGAAATTTACAATTGTTTTTAAAGCTTCAGGGGAAAATGTCATCCTGGCAATGTTTCCATAGCAGTAAATTAAACTAACACTTCTGATTCTTCCCTTTTTGATTCCTGTGTAAGAAGAAAGGTCACTTTGCAGAATGAATTTCTGTGACGATAATATACTTCCCTGCCCCAATTTACTATAACAAAACTCAGTTCTGAATTACGGAAAAGGCAAGATGTTGGTCAGGCTGTCTCTGGTAATGGCTGGTGGGGGGGTGTACGTAATTGTGCTTCAGATGCCTGTAAATGTTTGTTATGTGATGACAATCCTAATCATAACTGTCTTCTTCAGGACATTAAAATATATATCCTTCCTAAGAGGGAAGCATGAGGATTAAGGGGACATAGGACATCACCTTCCAGGTTAAAACTCAATATAGGGTGGACTGAAGAGAGAAGAAGGATCTGACAGCTATAAGTAGAACGACAGGTTGTAGGGATGCTTAGAGTCTTAACCCAAGAAAATCCTTCAACAGTGAAAGTGAGAGATTTGGGATTAAATCATTATTGTCAAAGAAGGCTAAGATTAGTAGCCTACAATTAATTAGCATGCTATAAATTACTAAGAATTATCCTGGGAGATCTAAAAGAGCAGTCTAAAGTAGTTAACCTAAATGGCAACCTTAAGGGAACCTGCTTACAACTATTTTTAACTTAGACAATACAACTTAATTTAATACTTTTATATCTTTTTTTCTCTTGCTGGGTCTACAACTGCAGTTTTGTGCTTTTCCCATGTTGTTTTTTTCAAGTCACCTGGCAGCATAGAAATAGAGAGGGTGTTTTTTGGTGGCAGGAAAAAAAAACATCAATATATTTGATTTTTAGGTATTCATGTCTTCACTTTTTAAGACTACCACCTAGTCAGCTAACAGTGAATTCAAATCGGAACATTCTGTGCAATTGCCTGGGGGAAGAACCAGATCTTTAGGAACATCTCCATCTGAATGTTCCTGAGAGATTGCTGTGTATTTATTTATTTATTTGTATTTATTTTTATGTATGTATGTATGTATTTACTTATTTATGTGTTTATAACATTTATATGGCTGCCCCATCATAAGCAATTCTGGGCAGTTCACAATAACAAAATAAATAAAGCAAAAATAAATCTGTATAAACAATAAAACAGTAAAACAAATAACCTGCATTGTAATTGTCCTCTTGGCATGTCCCACAGCAGATTCAGCTACCTTCTTCCATCCTTCAACTCAAACAATCTTGGGACATTAGTAAAGTGGGGTGTTAACAGTCTTCCAAAAGTCTAGCATGGTGGGGGCCTACCAAATTGGTGGTATTCTAGTCTAGTCTAATGAAAAGAAGGATTAGGGGGTGACATGATAGCAGTGTTCCAATCTTTGAGGGGTTGCCACAAAGAAAAAGGAGTGAACCTATTCTCCAAAGCACCTGAAGGCAGGACAAGAAGCAAACTAATCAAGGAGAGAAGCAACCTAGAACTAAGAAGAAATTTCCTGACAGTGAGAACAATTAATCAGTAGAGGAACTTGCCTCCAGAAGTTGTGAATGCTACAACACTGAAAGTTTTAAGAAGAGATTGGACCACCATTTGACTGAAATGGTATAGCATTTCCTGCCTAAGCAGGTGGTTGGACTAGAAGACCTCCAAGGTCCCTTTCAAGTCTATTATTCTATTCTATTCTATTCTATTCTATTCTATTCTATTCTATTCTATTCTATTCTATTCTATTCTATTCTATTCTATTCTATTCTATTCTATTCTATTCTATTCTATTCTATTCTATTCTATTCCATTCTATTCCATTCCATTCCACTCCACTCCACTCCACTCCACTCTACTCTACTCGCAGCCATGGAAAAGGCAAATTTCTGAGCTCTCACTAGATGCTGAGATTTCAGGGATTGTCCCTGGATTATGTCCATTGCCCACTCTACTCAATCTAGTGAGTTATTCATATTAAGTTTTGATTCCCAAAAACAGAAAGAAGGAGGAATCCCACAACTGATTATATGCACCACACAGAAGCATCCAAACCTGGGCTCACCTACCTTACATGCCTGTTGGGTTGTTAGTGACTATGAGCTACATGCATGACTTCTTATTTGAGCTGAGATTTTGTTAGCCACAAGAGCTCTTGGTTTGGCCCTGTTTTCATGTAGCTGTTGGATCTACACTAGTAGCTCCTTAAACAGTTGTCTACAGTCCAACCTTAACTGCATTCAACAAATTCATAATAAAAAAATGGCAGTGGGACACCTCATCACCCAATTCTGGGTTTCCATATTATGGAAGCTCCTACAGGAGCTACAGGTATACATTCTCCAAGACAGTTTAGTGAGCTGCAGGCACCCATTCCAAGTTTGTGAATCTTTTGGGGGAAATAAGTATGCTAAACCCAATGCTTATCAATTACTTAATAGTACACCCATTTTATATTTTTTACATTATATAAGGTAGCCTACAGTGTTATGAGACATGTACGGATTAAATGGGGAGTTTTGTAGGATTTCCTCCCACATAAATGAATGCCCATTATCACAACTATCAATTTTGCATCTCATCATGAATATTGCACTGGGTTTCCCCAAAGAATGAAAAATGCTAAACAAATATGCTTCCTGATGCATTTAATTTCTGTGCACGCAGCTTTATGGATATTACACAATATAATGGCTGCAAAAATATTGGTGTGCTCCATATATCCCATAGGTCATGGTGCCAACCTAGCGTAGCACAAGTAATTAGTGAATCACTCATTTTAATGAGCATATGATGGTTTAAATGGCTTTGCTGTATTTATCACAGCCTGTTTATGTTAGGGCATATAACTAGATATTTTTTAACATTGGTCATGAAACCCTCTCTTTCTCCAAACATTTATTTGGCCCAGTTTTAAACACTTGTGGTATTTAATACTCAAGAACAAGCTTAGTCTATTTTAAATGCTGGACTCAGAGAAACTCCTTTAGTTTTTTAGCTTTGGTATGTGACTAGCCTTTTAATTTCACTGAAAGCTTTCCACTGGTGTTTATTGTAAAACTCACAGGGATGATCATGGATTTTCTTTAGACTTCTTCGTTAATCAACATGACCCAGTTCACCTTTCCTGATTTAAAACACAAATGAGAAGCTTTATTCCACTTTCCTGAGTTAACCCAGTTTTTGAAATACAGCACTCAGCTAAAGTTGAGCGCCACAATTCAACATTATGATAGTGTAACTCTCCCTCCCCTCCATGGATGACAGTTGTTAGTAGCCATTTATTTCAGTCATTGATATATATATATATATATATATATATATATATATATATATATATATATATATATATATATATATATATATATATATAAGATATATTGAACACAGCCAAACTTTTTCAGTTTGGGTAAAGCATTTTGAATACTGAAGCTATTCAGTAGAAAGGGCGTAATAGATATAGCCTGAAGACAAATTATTGAGCAGTTGAACTTGCTACTATTCGATTGAAAGGGAAAAATGCATTTCTCTAGGTTTCATTTAATTCCACATTCATAAATCCATTCCTAAATCCACATAATTCTGCAAATGTTTCCTTGGTAGCTAAGGTAAATGTTATGGCTATTTCTCATGTGAAAGGAATAAGCGATCATAACTGATAAGGAGCATCAAAAATAGGAATGTCCATGGATTGTAAAGGAATGTAAAGATAAACTGAATGAAGACACGGATGAGTATTTAAAGGAGGACAAATGATAACTTAGCCCTGGAGAATCGTGAGGAAGAAACTCAGAACAATGACCTGGTCTACCCTGAAGATCTGACATCAGTTTTAAGTCTATCACGGTTTCTCTTTGTACCATGAAAAATAAATATTTCCTTTTTTAAAATCCATCTATTTATTTTATTTTATTTTACTATCTATCTATCTATCTATCTATCTATCTATCTATCTATCTATCTATCTATCTATCATCTATCTGTCTATCTATCTATCCATCTGTCCATCCATCTATAATATCTATTTTTTTAAAGGATAACTTCTGTTCTTTATCCTGCACAGCCAGTTTTCATAGATTCTAGGATTTGAAATATGACTTCATACCTAAGTCTGACTAGTTTGATAAGCTCCACAGGAGATTCTGTCACCCTTTCTGACTTAGGTCAGAGAATATAACATAAAGCAGATTCAGAACTGCGGCCATAATTTCAAGGTTTGTATAAGTTCAGTTTCAGGATCAAGAAAGCCAATTCTGTTGTTAGAATTAACATCATATTTTGGGAAAGGGCTGAAGTCTAATCAGTGCATGGATACCTGTCATTTAGAAAGGGGCTTATTTAAAAGTATCACAAGATCAGCTAAAATCTGTTCTCATATTGTCCTAGAGAAAATGAATTATGGGCCATATGAACATAACTTGTCTGTCAGAACAATATTTTATCTTCATTTATACAATACTGCTTTTCAAATCAGAAGCCACCAACGTATGACCACAATTTATGTTAAGTGATAAATTTGTTAAATGGGTTTTGCCCCATTTGACGACTTTTCTTGCCACATTTGTTAATTGAATCACTGCAGTTGTTAAGTTTGTATCAGGGTTTGTTAAGTGAATCTGGCTTTCCCCATTGACTTTGCTTGTCAGAAGGTCGCAAAAGGGGATCACGTGACCCCTGGACACTGCAACTGTCATAAACAGGAACCAGTTGTCAAGCATCTGAATTTTTGATCACATGATCACGGGGTTGCTGCAAAGGTCGTAACTGTGAAAAATGGCCATAAGTCACTTCTTCAGTGTCTTTGTAACTTTGAATGGTCACTAAATTCCCTAAGTTCCCTTCGTCCAGTGCGCTCCCACAGGGAGGGTCTTCTCAGGGTGCCACCGGTAAGAGACTGCCGGCGGACGACACCCAGGGATAGGGCCTTCTCAGTGGGGGCGCCTGCCCTTTGGAACCAGCTGCCAGTGGAGCTGAGGAATGCCCCCGACCTCCGTTCATTCCGCCGGGGCCTGAAGACCTGGCTCTTCGAGCTCTGTGGCCCAGGCTGAGGATTAATCTTATTTTAACCGGGGACAAATTTAATTTTTTTAAAACTTGTTTTTAACTTTTGTATTTTGGTTTTTAATTACCCTGTAAACCACCCTGAGTCCTTTGGGAAAGGGCGGTATATAAATGTAATAAAATAAATAAATAAATGAATGAACTGTTGTATGTCAAGAACTACCTGTAATAAGATGGTCTATGATTGGTCATTATATCTGGCCAGTATCAGTTATTCTAACCCCAGCTGGGTCCTTCAGAACTGTAGTGCTTTTTTTATATATTATGGATAGATATTTGTCCCTGAACTGAAGAAGCATCATGCTCTTCCTTTTCATTTTTTTTTTGGGGGGGGCAATAACCTACAGCTTTGGGTCTTTCTTTTTCCTCCCATCCTTTATATCATTATGCTGACTGATGAAATGATACCAAAAGCATTGCTGGTTCATTTGTGAAAACTTGTGCGTGCTGGCAGAATAAAGGTTTGCTCATTTGAATATATGTAGAAATAAGCTGTAAATGTGGTATGACCATTCTATATTTATTTGTGAAAACAATCAAGAGGTTAATTATCGCACTTGGCTTTAAACCATGAATTTCCTGGCCTTCTTAGGGAGATTAGTGGGTACATTTCATGAGATCACCCTGCTGGTTATTCAAAAGGTCAAAAGACACTTGTATTTTGCTTTATAATTACAGGCAGCCTATTGAACAAAATTATTCCCGCATAATTTTAGCACATTTAATTTATTCCCCCTCCCCCCACTGCTATTAGCCTGATTATTTCTAGTCTAGTCTGATTATTCATAACTATTAGTGATTGCAAATAGCTTTGAAAAGTTTTCTCCCAAGGCCTAATTTATCTGTTCTTCCCTGTAAAGTTAACCAATATTCCAGAGATGTATTCAACCCTCCCAGGAAACTCCTTTAAGGCCATTCTCATTGATTCAATTTTTTTTAACAAGTATAGTGCAGGTTGTAAGATGGCTTCATTTAGTGACCTTATGGCCTGATAATGATTTGACATGAGAATAACTCCATGTGAATTAGATGCAAGAGGAATCAGAAATTGAATTTCTATTCTGATCTGACAAGGAGTAAAGCAGGTTCTCTTAATGTTTAACTTTTGAAGAATTTACTCTGTGGCTAAATCTAAAATCATTTCCTTGTTCTTGACCACTGTCCTTTCTTTATCTTATCTTATTTTATTTTATTTTATTTTATTACTTTATTTTATTTTACTAATCACTGATGCCACTGCTGTCTCATCTAGTTAGATTTTGCAGATGCCTAGGCACATACAAGAATCCTTTTTCCTCGGGAAAAAAATAATAAAAAGAAATTTAATTTACTAGTAAATTATTTGTTTGCGGTGTTTTATCCATGGACATGCATATCTTTGTTAATCAAAGGAATCAGTGGATATCTTCATTGTGTTTGGAAGCTCAAATTAGACTGATCTTCAGGAGATAAAATAATATTTTATTTTATTTGCATTTGTTTAAATTTATCAGCCTCCACAGGGTAAACCAGTGCGGCTTATAATATTAAATTTAATAATTTTATTAACATTTCATATTAACAATATTAACTTTTCGAGGTGGAAAGAGGACAGGGTTATGTATTTAAATAAATATGTAGCTTTACTTGGAAAAAACTTCATTTTGTTTTAAGAAAGCTTTAAGACTTTTAAGAAGTTACATTTCCTAGATGCTCTAGCAACATAACTGCTCTTCCAACACAGCCCCAAACAATGTATAAACTAGTAACTCGGCAAAGTTCAAATTCACATGTTTTTTATGTGATGTTATCCTTACAAGTATCCTGTGAGACGGATGCTGAGCTCAGTTAGTGAACTTTATAATTGAATAGGGATTTGATCCTTCTCTCTATTCCCAATCCAGTATTAGCTTTCAGTGCATGAACACACACACACACACACACACAGAGCGTGCGCACACAGACACACAGACACACACACACACAGAGACACACACACACAGAGAGAGACAGAGAGACACACACACACACACACACACACAGAGAGAGAGAGAGAGAGAGAGAGAGAGAGAGAGAGAGAGAGAGAGAGAGAGAGACTTTGAGAAAGAATAAATAAAATGTGAAATGGACTATATAGTCTAATTCTGAAACAAGATGAAAACTGCAAGAAATTTATTTTCCCAATCTACCGTACATTTTAGGAATTTAGGGCATAATAATTGCCTAGGAAAAAACTCAGAATGGGTTTTCTAGATTCCCTGTATCTAGATCCTAGGGGTATTTTTTTTAAAAAAAGTGTTGCCCTTGGGAAAAAAAGAATGGCAACAACAACAAACTTGAAAATTTGAATTAATTAATTTGAAAGCAGGACAAAGCATAAGTTGCAGGTTTATTTAACAAATAAGACTGTTATAAATATTTACATTTTCTTGACTTGAAAATCCCAGACTTTAGGAATTTTTTAAAATAAAAAAACCAGTTGCCCTAGGAGGAGGAGGAGGAGGAGGAGAACACAATAACAAAGTTGAAAATTTGAATTAATTAATTTGCATGTAGGACAAACCCAAAGTTAGTTACAGGTTTATATAACAAGAAGAATGGCTGTAAATATTTATAGGCTCAGAAATCCCATACTTTTCAACTGCATTAACTGTGCTGATCTAAGGTTGTCATAGCTACTGTATACACTATATTTTTCCTTGATGAGATCCTTGCATTTCACAGGTATAAACATCATGGTGCTCTCTATTGTGGGAATGGCTATTTGTACAGCACTGACCTCTCCATAATGGAAGTAGGTTAGATATAGAAGGAGAAGACTATAGTCTTCTGAAAGAGCATCAAGATCTCATTCTGCTGATTGACACGGGGATCTAAGAGTGATATGCAAGCCTGGAGGTAGTTTATTTATTTATTCAACTTCTATAGCAACTCAACTCAACCAAATGACTCTAGGTAGCTGACAATTCTAAAATTATAAGAGAATTAATTTTTTTTAAAAAAAATAAGACAATAAATACATCCACAAAATAAATAAATATAAACAGGAGATGTGATGATTAATCAACTAATAGTAAAGTCAGTTAACGGGGTCCTTCACATATTCCAAGCCCCAAGCCCAGGTGAATAGCCAAGTTTTTAAACACCAACAGGTTTGGGGCCAGAATGTTCCACAAAGCAGGTCTATAGCAAAAATCACCTGTCTTCTAGTTGGCACCAGTCAACATTTTTTGGCTGATAGGATATGCAGTATGCCCAGTCTGTTGGATCGGATTGGACAAATAGAGACTCTTGGAAAAAGATGGTCCCTCAACTACACTTCTTTTAACTTTTTAACACCTTCATTTTAATCTTAACCTTAGTTCTGATTTCATCTCTGTTTTTAACTATGCTTTTTTGCTATTGTATGTTTTAATGTAAATCAGCCAGAGTCACTGAGGTGAGATGGGTGGGTGAGACATTTGATAAGTAAACAATAGTATCTTGACTTTATTCTAGGATTTAAATTTTAGAGTTCATCAATGTCCAGTGGGGGGGGGGGGAATAAGGAACATTAGGAATTTAGGAAGTTTGTGCCATTCCAGATCAATGAGTTATCCATTTATGGAATAATTGATCCTGCAATTGTCCAAAATAATTTAGAACCCAGTTCAGCTCACTAGTTACATTATAGAAGAAATTGCCAATAGTCAGAGGTGCAGCATCTTCATAAATGGGATGAAAATAATTTGAAAATTTTGAAGGTAGGAGAATAGGAGACAATGTATTTGCCCATCTCTGTTCTAGTTGGCTGCTGCCTGAGCTTTTCTGCAATCTCTTTTTTCTCACAGAACTGTAAGAAAACATAAGATTGCCTGTTCATTTCTTTAAACTGTGAAGCTAAGACCACACATACACACACATAGTGCTGCCAGAACTATTTACAACTTCCATTAACTTGCTTGTAGATAGTACACATATATCTCCCAGATTAAAAGAACTTTTGGAGTGATCAACAAAGATGGTAATTAGGTAGGCTTTTAGAAATGAGGGATGGGCAGCATTCTCTACTATTTTTTACTGATAAAGGAGATGGAAAAGGAAAAGAAAACAGTGTTTGGCAATTGGAGTAATACAATATAGATAACTCAGCTATGTATGGAAATGGTGGCTGCTGCACAATCTATACAGGATTTGCTCCTTAGCCAGTCACATTCATCAGAAGTCAGATTCATCAGACTAAACTAGGGTTATACTATAGCACACCTACAGTAGTTTGACATGTTCTTACGGACTAATTGTGAAAGGAGTTTTTAAGAAGGATCTTTTACAGAATTGCTTTAGATGGAGAAATTATACCACATTTTTTTTCATGTTGGATTTTGACTTCATAATCAACAGAGGGAGCTGAACTTCTGAAAGACTTGGAATGGAGACAGAGGGAGAGAGATGAATGGATGGGCAGACTAACAGGTGAAAAATACATGCATTTATCAAGTTTGGGGGAGGGGGAGAAAAGATGGAAATATGTTGGAGCTACAGTTAAAACTGGGACACATTTCCATAATTTAAAATTATGTGATCCATTGCATAACACAAGCACCCAGAATTCCTCATCAGAACCCCTCATGTTTTATAAAAATGGTATATTAGGACATAACATGATTTAATACGTGAATGGTTATGTGTATTTTAAATCTCCAGGCTTTGCAGAATCCAGAAGAATCAAACCTTGGGGGGGGGGGAAGAAAATGAAGAGAAATTAAAATGGACAATCCAACCATCCTGAGGTTATCACAGGATAATGTAGATCAATTACTACTTTTCAGGTAAAAAGATCCTTATATTTACTGATAATTTTAATCTCTTTTCTTCTGTTTGACTGCATGCACATATACATGCTTTTCAGATGCTAGCCTGTTATACAGAGTCTTTCTATTCTTTACTTTAAACATTGGAAACACAATGCATTGTCAACTCATTGAATACACTGCAGATGGAGAAAAATACCATGTTGATGAAGTGATCGGCTTCATTGAAAGACTTGCATACCAATAACTGACCTTGAACATTTATAAAAATAGTTTCCAAAAAGTAAAAATCATTTGGATTCATCTAGTTGCCAAAGAAGTCATTAAATGGTGCATGCTGCATAGAAAATGAAATGCTTTTGATAATTCCCTTTTCTATTCAGGGGGAAAAAGTGTATTTAAAATGAATTAAATTGCCAGTCACAGAAGTTAGTTACCTTTGAACCCTTAACTTACTATTCCCATTTGAGTGAACAGGTGTTTATTAATTCTACCAGTCTCTCCCTGCATCAGAATTTGTGGCAATACAAGTAAGTTAAGGAGCAAATGTGCTCCACTTCAATTCCCCCATGGGTTATATTAAAAATAACTTTAGAGCTACATTTCTGTGAATACTGTTCTACCTATTTTATTTTATTTTATTTTATTTTATTTATTTTATTTTATTTTATTTTATTTTATTTTATTATTTTATTTTATTTTATTTTATTTTATTTTATTTTATTTTATTTTATTTTATTTTATTTTATTTTATTATTATTTTATTTTATTATTTATATACCACCCTATTCCCGAAGGACTCAGGGCGGTGTACAGGGAGGATTAAAAACAAACATACAAAAATTAAAATCAGATTAAAACAATTAATTAAATAAATGGCAGAGACTCAGCTAAAGAGTGCTGAAAAGCTGCTTTGCACTGAGGTTGATAAACACACAGACACACATGGACACATACACACATGCTACATCTATCTATCTATCTATCTATCTATCTATCTATCTATCTATCTATCTATCATCTATCTATCACCTATTTTTAAAAAATGGAAATCTCACTCTTCTGGGTGGTATGTGTCTTCCACAATCTTGAGTGCTCTACCAGAAGGATGAGAGTTTGAGGATTCTGTGCAGGATCATAGCTGTTCCTGACACCACACTTTTCCAGATGGAGAACTCTGACATTGTTGCTATAGATCTGTTGGAGTCACTCTCACAGTTTAGGAGTCACCACCCCAAGTGGTCCTACTGCCATTGAGATCAGTTTGGCCTTTACTTTCCACATCCTCTCTAGTTCTACCTCCAGGCCCTCCAGTTTCTCATATTCTTTCTTTGTGAAGTTGCTGTCACTTGGCACTCCTACAATTATCACTAATGTTCTCTTCTGCTCCTTGTTTTCTAAAATGATGTCTGGTTAATAGGCCAGTAACTGCCTGTCCATCGGGATCTGATTCTTAGTCCTCTTATTCTTCAAAGTTACCTCTTAAACCCTGACTTATTTCCAGCAGATCTAGAAAGAATATTTGATATTTCTCAGCAACTGACTTGCCAATAGCATTCCAGTGGGATTAATACTTCTGACACGTAATATAGTTCTCCAGATCGTAAGATAGTGAATTGCTACTAGAAATCATATTGAATTTCCTACAATATCAAACAACAACAACAAAAACCACACAGATTCACATTGCTCTTGGATAACAAGAGAAATCTAAAATGGCTGCTCTTAAGCTTACATCTTTGCTTTCAGTTAAAGTGAAGTTCCGAGAGGAGTCACTAGAGATTAGTGATAAGGGGTCATAGATGGAAACTTTAATTCAGCCAAGAAGTCAAGAACCAAAAACTGGCCAGAAAATCGAAACAGAGTTACTTAGATTTGAAGGAAAGAACTGAAGAATAAGCCAAAATTGGGTAATTAATCAATAATGATATATCAAGCAAGAACTGGGATTCAAATCATTACTGAATAACCTGTTAGGAAGAGGGAAATATAGTAGACAAATAAAAAATAGCAAACAAATCTCAAAGATTAAATGAAAGAGAAACCTATACAGCAGACATGCCAAACGTGCAATGTCACATGACGTCACACAACGTATCGCGACAGTTTTGCCATTGCCAGCAATGGGGTGACATGGCTTCCGCATGACGCATCTGGCCCGCAGGCCAGCAGTTTGAAACCCTTGCTATAGAGTATAGGAATGATTTTGTCATTTAAGCAAAGCACAGATGAAATAAAAAAAACTCTGTAATCCTTGTCTAGGAGGATCCATAGAATCAACCCAGGACTTTAAGTTAATTCAATGTCTGGTTAGATATTGCAACCTTCAGTTCAATAACTCAGCCCACATTGGGAAAACTCTATACAAGAAAAACAGAATGGGTCCCAGAAATGTCTTCTTGTATCACAGTAGATAACTCATGGAAAATTAATTTAGAAAAGTTTTCTGAAGGTGGTGCTGGTCCCCTCAATTTCCACATGAATCTTCTGGTTTTATAAATCATTGTACTAGATTTATAAAATGGGAGACAAATAAATTCTGCTTTCCATTTTTAGATGTTAAATATATATTAATTGGAAAGGATGAAATCGATAGAGCAGCTGGTTACTACCTTGTGGTTCTATAAAGATGTGGAAGCATCTTTCACAGAAAAGTAGATTGGAATATAATACAGTGCCACTTCTAAGTACCTATAATGTAGTTTGATTCTCCAAAATAAGATATTGTAAAAAGACCATTGGAATGATGACTGAGTTTATGTTTGATTCATGATATACAGGGGTGGGTTATGGGTATTTAAGTTCATCTTCACTCAGTGCCTTTGAAATTCTCAAATCTGATACACCAGGGGTGTCAAACTCAATTTCATTGAGGGCCGCATCAGCATTGTGGTTGTCCTCAGGGGGCTGGGTGGGTATGGCCTGGGTGGGCGTGGCCTACTGAGTGGGCATGGCTAGAGTGCATATGGCGTACTGGGTGGGCGTGGCCAGCTCTACATCGTTTGCATCAAGGGTGCCTATGGGGGCCTGAGCAGGAGTGGGACAGATCTGAGGGTCTCTGGCAGAAGGAGGGTCTCTGGGCCAGGGCCAAGGCAGTGGGGGCCGTTCCCTCACTGTTTCCAGGATGGCTTCGCGGGCCACATGAAACCACTTCGTGGGCCGGATCTGGCCCCCGGGCCTTGTGTCTGTGATACACCATCGAGAAAATATTAATTAGGAGTCTCCATCAACCATTTGTAGCTTGGGTTACAGTACAAGGAATAATCACAGACAGGCAACTGAACTTCCTTGCTTTTTTCCTGGAAGACATTTCACTTCTCATCCAAGAAGCTTCTTCAGTTCTTGGATGAGAAACTTCTTAGATGAGAAGCAAAACGTTGTCAAGGAAAAACAAAGAAAATCCAGTTGCCTCTTGAAAAACCAAAACAAAAAAACCTTTGTGCATTACATAGCAGCTAGCTATTCCTGTTCCACTTTGACCACCTTCATACTGGGCAAATTTTTCACAGTAGTGTTGCAAGAAGTTAGATAATATTATCCTAATTTCACAAGGGGTTTGTAAAAAAACAAGAAAAACACACCTCACCCCAAGTGATTTCAATATTGCCTTAAGTAATGTGAAATCTTTGACAATTATTCCTGGAATGAGGAGATGTGACTTTATAGAACCACAAACCCTTCCTCATTATTATTTCTTGCTTATACTGTGTAATTGGGAAGAGTTTTAGTATGCTGCTTGTACCTTGGAAATGCTAATTATTTCATAAGGCAATAAAATGCTCCATTTTGTAGTCCCTGTTCCAAGCTGTCAGGGAAAAGCATATGTAAAAGCTAATAAGACAACTATGTTTCATCTTAAACTCGAGCCAAGAAAATAATTATCACATTCCAATTAGAGATGTCCAAGTATTTTTTTCTTTTCTTTTCTTTTTTAAATATGGTTTTCAGAACAAATGAAGCCTCCATTAAAAGAATTGTCAAATGTAGGGAATATTAGTTCCTCTTGAATTCTGTCCTATATCCCTCACTGACAACATTGAATTTCTTCTTTTCAAGATTTCTCTATCACTGAAATAAAAGCACAAACAATGCAGGAAACTCTATTTTTTATGAGCAAGTTATGAAATTGGTTCTAGTGGAGCACAAGGCATTTCCTTCTGGTACATCATTATTTTGATATTTCTCATCTGATAGCATCCAAAGAGGAAGTATCACTCCCTGGATTTGTGAGTCTGCTAGTCTAAGAGTGTGAGAAAAAATCAGTTCAAATCCTGACTCAATTAAACTAAACATTCACTGATTAGAATTGGTTCTGTGCATGTAAGCAAGGCAGACAAAATTGTCTGCTTTTTTTTCCTTTTTATGAAAAATCTCAAATTCTAACTCTTCCATTCAAGGAGAATATTAGTCAATATTGGTACATTTTCATGGATGCATGCGTGAATGTTATGTATAAAATGAACAGATGAGGGTGATAAAGTTCTCATCAGTTTGTACCCATAAAATCTTGACTTGAGCCCTGATGGATGGCTATAATAACTTTAAAGAAATGTTGGAGCATTCACAACTTCTGGAGGCAAGTTGTTCCATTGGTTGTTCTAACTGTCAGAAAATTTCTTCTTAGTTCTAGAACAGGGGTGTCAAACTGAATTTCATTGAGGGCCACATTAGCATTGCGGTTGCCCTCAGGGGGCCAGGTGGGTAAGGCCAGGGTGGGCGTGGCCTACTGGGTGGGCGTGGCTAGAGTGTGTATGGCCTACTGGGTAGGCATGGCCAGCTCTACATCGTTCACATCAAGGGTGCCTATCGGGGGCTGGGCAGGAGTGGGACAGATCTGAGGGTCTCTGGCAGGAGAAGGGTCTCTGGGCCAGGGCCAAGGCAGTAGGGGCTGTTCCCTCACTGTTTCCAGGATGGCTTCGCGGGCCGCATGAAACCACTTCGCGGGCCGGATCCGGCCCCCGGGCCTTGTGTTTGACATGTCTGTTCTAGAATAACAAAGGCAAGGGGCAACATGATCTTTGTCTGTTAGCCTCAGAAATGAGAGTAAACTGCTGATTGTGAAAAACTGGGCAAGGTGCCATATCAAAGTGGTTGTCTGATCTGTTAACAACGCAAACAAAATGACAGTCAAAGATAAACAAACAGGAATCTGATGGACTATTACTTCCCCTCACCAATATGTAACCCTACAGTCGGCTTATTACGCTTGCTTGTACATTCTGACATTGACAAAGTAAATGCCCTCCATTTGAAATGTTCACATTTATAACCATTTGCGTGCTTGTGGGTGGAGGCTGAGGGACATTCTGAATAACAAGCTCCTTTGTCATCTGAGAACAGCATTCAGGATTTACATATCCTTCAGCATTGAAGTAAAAAACAAACAAACCGATACGCATGTGGAAAGAATGAGTTTTGACAGACAACCCATCTAAACATCTACAAATGGTTACAAGGTGATCTTAGAGTGAACTAACAGCGCTATCTTGTTTCCTCCCACTGATTTCAAAAATGGAACTTATTTTGTACCAGCCAAGGTTGAAAAATTCCCTGGTGTGTTCAGAATGGGTCAAAATAGGGATTTTTATAATTTATTTCCTATTTGTTATTTATTTGTGTGTGTACACACATACTCCACCTTATTTTTATAAACAGCCCAAGATGTTGAACATACCTAATACTCCTTTCCCCTATTTTCACCACCACAACAATCCTGTGAGGTGGGTTGGGCTGAGAGTATGTGATTGGCCCAAATTTACCCAGCTGGCTTTCATGCCTAAGGTGGCACTAGAACTCATATCTCCGGGCTTCTAAGCCAGCACATTAACTACTAGACCAAACTGGATTTTTTTCCACTTTATCTTGTATCAAAAATGTCTAGAACTTTCTTTTAGCTATCGCTGTTGTTGCTAAAGGCGCACCAGTTTTATTAGCTTCTCTGAGAGGAATATGCGGATTGGAACATAGTTATCTGTTAGTTTTTTATACTTCCTCAAATTTTGCAGCTCATCTCATTCCCCCCCCAATCAACAGGTTTTAAATATATATATTTCAGCTTACTATGTATACAAAACTATGGTGCATATTAGTATGGTTTATATATATATAAACCATAAGAACGAAGCTGAAGCCACCAGCCTGAGGATGACGGATGAGATTTTGTCGAAACGTCGCCCTGATACCTCCAATTCTACATGGGAAAAAACCCAAATGACCCAAGATCTACATATGTGTGTGTATATATATGTATATATATATGTTAAGCATTCAGAATACTTTTGCTTAGTCTGAATGCTTTACAAACATATAACACATATCTCCCTTGCTTCTCAGCTAACAAAGAGAGAGAGAGAGCCTGTGGCCTAGGGGTTAAAACAACTGCTTGAGATGCAGTTGGCCCAGGTTCGAATCTCAGAAGGGTGTGGCTGACTGATGAGAACAAATAAGTTTGAAACGATCATCCCGGTGACCAGCCAAAATTAGATCTTGCAACATTATCCTGGGACACCTATATTTGCCTTCATCTGTGAGCCTGATCTTCTGCTTAGCACAGCCAATGTGGATAATCAAGTTTCAGTGACTGTCACTGTTTATTGTTAACGTATCTTCTAAGGAATTTCCCCAAACTGGGTCTGGTTTTATCATCCATTGGTAGCTTGTACTCACTCTCCTTTTTTTCTCTGCTTGGTTGAAAAAAATAATAATTTAAGGCTATAAAATAATTCTTTCCAAGGACTCAGAGTAAAAGTTGATTGCCATGGGAGTAAGCATTTTAGATAGACATTAGTAGCTGATCTTACTCATTAGGCAGTAGAGAGAAATATATATATATATATATATATATATATATATATATATATATATATATATTATAAATTATTTCATGAGCATCTGCAGTAAAGTTCTGTCCAGGCTGTATTTAATATGCATCAAAATTATATTGTATTTGATATATATGTGTATATCAACTCTAAATCTGTCTCAGAAAAAACCTTGCATGCCTTTCTGACAGTATATCACTTCATCAGCCTGGCTTAACTAGAACTGTTCCCCCTATCTTCAATTTTTATTGCATCCATAAAATCTGGGCAAGGGAACACTTTGATTCCCTAGCAGTAATTTTTATGGCTTTTAAGCCCACTTTTTAAGTACTTGTCAGAGAGATACAACACTTTGTAAGTATATATTTTTTCCAGCTTTGCATTATACTTTTATTTCAATTTATTTTGGATAGAACGTGTGATATATATCTAAATTATACCTGTGGTATTTCATAGATGCATGTTACTGATGTAATTATAATGTATATAAACCTACTTTAACTATGAGCATTCCTACATTTCATTTGCCAACCTCGCCCTTTAGAGTTACCTTTGGAACTACTTTTAAATAGGTTTTTCAAGGAGAGCTCAAATTATAGCTTAAACGCTACCCACAGAATTGCAGGGAAGGGAAGGGAAGGGAAGAGATATGTGAATAGTGACCTGAGTTTTTATTTAAATACAGAATGCACAATAAAATGGGAAATTCTATACCATTCTGGGTAAATGGCTGTCCAATTTCTTCTTAAACATCTCCAGTGTTGGAGCACCTGCAACTTCTGGATTTAAACCATTCCTCTGGTTAATTGTTCTCACTGTCAGAAATTTTTCTTTCATTCCAGTTACCCCGACTCTACCCCAAATTAAGGGATTACAGAGTGGATCTCTCTTTGATAAATTTCTTCTTGTCTTGCCTTCAGATGCTCTGGACAATAGGTTGCCCCCTCTTCCTTTATCCATAATTTCACAAGTGGTTGCCATATTAAGGCATCTTATATTTGAAAATAGTTGGAGATTGGTCATCTTTACCACTTTTGCTGATCAGAACTTCCATTTGTAGCACTGAATAGCAATGTTGTTCATTCCAGCTTCAGCGCTATCACTTTCCATGTGTCATGGAATTAGCCTGTTATTCATACATGGTTTAGTGTGCTGTTCATTGAGAGCTTGAAAAGAATGAAAGGGATGTATCTATTTCTGGGTGCTTACAGCCATAATACAGGCAAAAGTGAGCTGCCGGCACTGCAAAGTGAAAATTAGGAATGGAAAAATGAATAAAAAATTGCTATCGTTTTGTATTTCCAGCTGTTCTCATGCTCTCAGGCCTGCTTCCATAATGCATTTTTGTTCAGTTTGGTTTTGCTAAAAGAATCTACACTGAAGCAATTTTTAGCTGCTCAAGTGTGAAGTGAAAATATTTAATTTGGTGG
Source organism: Vipera ursinii (assembly GCF_947247035.1). NCBI lineage: Eukaryota > Metazoa > Chordata > Lepidosauria > Squamata > Viperidae > Vipera > Vipera ursinii. The sequence goes on along the minus strand of NC_139519.1, from coordinate 12,582,631 downwards.
TTATATTCCACACGTGGCATCTAGCAAAACACAATGATGGTAAAGGTGGACCTCTGTCATCAAATGCAATTCACTTTCTGACAAATAAAAGAAGCCATGATCAGCTGTTCTAAACAGCATTTTTTTTTCATTTGAATATCAATAGTCTTCTGCTTCTTCATTCTGGAAAAAAAGCATATTAATAATGCCTTTTAAAAAGGCCTATAATGTTAAAACGATAGGAGAATCAAAACTCCTTACCAACTAATTAAATGGGATGAATGACATTGGAAAGGGTGTCAGGTTAAATCAACTTCCCCAGTAGCGAGTTGAATTAGCATAGATTTAATGCTACTGATTATTTTATGCAATTGTGAGATAGGTCTTTTAATGCATTTGGCATAGAAAAAGGGAATTTTCTTCTACTGAAAGCATTGGCTAAACCTCTCTATAATCTGTATCTGTTAGCTCTCACATCCGTCTAGTTTTTAGTTTTATAAAAAGGCCAAAGAATAAGGTTGTGCCTGTGTTTACTCACTGCAATGGCTCAAAAATGGTGATCTTCAGACATGTGGGACCAGAATTATTTTAAAAAGTATCGGCTGGGCCCAAGAGCTAAATTTATATTTCCTTTTAGTCAATGCATGACAGAAACATCTCCCTTTTTTTAAAAAAATAAATCTTCCTTAGTCTAACCAGGATGACAAGACTTCTAAGTTGAAAAGGGGATGGGTTTCATGAGCATGGAATAATAAAAATAAAAATGAAGAAACATTGGGCAGTCACAAAAATATCCTGTTTATCTCATCTTTCGGTTTGGTTTAGCCTAAATACCCATTTTTACCACTAAATTAAGATTCACTGCTACTCATCCAAACTGTAGTCAGGGTATATAGTTAAACTTTCAATGTTTCAATTGTTTTTCTCTTGCTTGGAGAAAAAAAAAGTTATTTATATACACAGCTTAATTTTCCTCTTAAGAAGCTATCGCAAGCTATCACAAGCTATCTGTGCAGATATTGTGATAGTATTTAAGCAAAGATTATAGGTAAAATTCATGGTTATATTCTCACTCTATCACATAGATTGAGATTTTCTCCCAACAATGGCCCTGTGTAAACGACTGGAAGCAAACACAAAGTCATCACACACTTGAAAGCTTTTTTATTATCATTTTAATGTCCCCTTTAATTTTATTTAACATTGTATCAAGATTTAAAACTTGTGCCTTTTTTTAAAATGCACCCAGTTTAGAAATATTTTCACCTGTGACTGCAAGGGTGAAGGTACACATTAATACAGCTTATGTCTTTTTATGTATAAGGTTAATACCTCCTAAAATGACTATCCAGGGAAAAATGCAGCCAGGAGGACAATTGGAAGAAGATGATGCTATTAATAGTGAAGGTAACAAATGATGACTTAATAATGACATGCAAATTAGAGGTGCTCTGAAAAATTACATTATTTTATTTATCCTGAAAAAGTCCAATCTCAAGACTCAGCAAGAGGTGGAAGTCACTCAAGTGAGACATAACACTAGAGTCTGATGAAGCTTCTTGGATGAGAAGTGAGATGTCTTCAAGGAAAAACAAAGGAAATCCAGATGCCTTTGAAAAAAGCACCTTTGAGACAATTTGAGTAAGAGCATATGCAGTATGCAGATTCTCCTTTCCATTTCTCTTGTGCCATAATTTGTATTATGATTAAAAGTCCCAGGCAGGTTTTGCAATCAAGTAGGATGGGCTGTGATACTCCATCCTGTACTTAAGCTATTAAGATAGTTAATGGTTGATAATGGTGTCTGTTCTCAGTAAAACAACTAGAGCTTGCATCTGCTCCCTGTTATCATCACTTTCATTGCCTTTGAGAAGTAATGATAAGGGATTAGATTATCTAGACCAGGGGTGTCAAACTGCTGGCCCACGGGCCAGACGCATCACAAAGAAACCGCGCCCACCCCATAGCCGGCAATGGGGAATACGTCGCGCGACGTCACATGAGGTTGTGAGTTTGACATGTTTGATCTAGACTATTTCAGACAGACAAGGATGCACCTAGCAGATATCAAAAGAAAATACTGAACACTGCTTGTAATCCCTTGAAGATGCATTTCCACAGAAGACAAGCACTACAAATTTCTCAGACTAGCCTGAAGACCTTTGCAATAGGGCTGTGGGGGGAAGTACCTAATTATTTTAAGTTGACAAGTCTGACCTTTCTCACTTTAAAAAATGTCACTTCTTTTTCTCCAAATGTAGGCCACAAATAAACACTGTGTCTTAGACTGAGGTGAGAAAAAAGGAAAAGAGAAACATCTTTCTTAATCTATGCATTTTTCTAGGTCTTCTTCAAAATGCATGAAGATTCCCAGAGGCAAAGAGGAATGGGAAGATACTGGAAAGATAGGGAAAATATTGTTGCAAATTTGGAGATTATGATAGAATATGACCCTAAAACCAAGTATTTACTGAAACAAGAAGCTGGTTATTTAGCATAGCAGACAGACGGAAGCGAAGCTGTGAGTTTTCTGATTGTTGTGAGTCTTGCCTCTCTTTGGACTGACAGCATGCCTTGATTTGGATCATGCCTTGTGAACTCTGGATTTTTCTTGCCTCAGGAACCCTCTTGTATTGTGGATGTAATTTTGCCTGGTGGGTTTATTTTTATTGGGAAACTTTCAAGTTCCTTGTGGGCTCATTGACCATTGCTCTGTGAACTAGCATTGGTCTGCTTGCAGCTGGACTTAATTAGGACAGTTCTGGGGTTTGGGTGAAATGAGTTGAGGGGGAATATTAATAAACCCACTAAACCACAGTTGTGTTTGTGTGTGTGTGTGTGTGTGTGTGCGTGTGTGTGTGTGTGTGTGTGTGTGTGAGAGAGAGAGAGAGAGAGAGAGGGAGAGAGAGAGAGAGAGAGAGAGAGAGAGAGAGAAGGACAACACAGGAAGAGGGTCAAGACAGTTTCTCCTTAGACATTGTCACATAATATCTTCAAGAATGCAAGTATTTTGTTTTAGTTTGACAAGATTTCTATCTATAGGTTAGGAACCGTAAAGGAAATTCCTTAGAAGATACTTGAAAGGTTTTGTAGTCTTAATTTTTGACATTTAATACCATGCAGATATAGTTATGAAGATGAAGTTTCTGTTAGGGTTGATTCTAGCAGAATGTTCCTCTTAGGAAAAACAGAAGCTCTGGTTTCAGTAAATGTCATCCCTTTTTGAAGGGTTTAGATTTCTTAGACAGATGTTAAGGGGATATATTCCTTTCTCACTCTCTCTATAAAGGTAAAGGTAAAGGTTCCCCCGCACATGCGTGCTAGTCATTTCTGACTCTAGGGGCCGGTGCTCATCTCTGTTTCAAAGCCGAAGAGCCAGCGCTTGTCCAAGGACGTCTCCGTGGTCATGTGGCCGGCATGACTAGACGCCAAAGGTACACGGAACGCTGTTACCTTCCCACTGTAGTGGTCCCTATTTTTCTACTTGCATTTTTACGTGCTTTCGAACTGCTAGGTTGGCAGAAGCTGGGACGAGTAACAGGCGCTCACTCTGCAACGCGGCACTCGGGATTCGACCCGCCAAACTGCCGACCTTCTGATCGACAAGCTCAGCATCCTAACCCACTGAGCCACCGCGTCCCTTATTCACTCTCTCTATATTATCATAAAACAATATGATTTTAGCCAATAAATATTCTTTTCCCTTGTAAAAAAAAGTGTCACTGCTTCCAGTGAAGAGTTTACTGCAAAAGACATGGATCCATGTCTTGAGGGTCCTCACTTGTTTAAAGAATTGTTTCCCCTCCCCCCACAAGCTAACTTTTACACCTAGATTTCCCAACATTTAATTTAATTTTAGGTTTATTTTATTTATTTTTAAATTGATTAAATATGGGTGGAAATGAAACTCCAGAAATGAGAGCTTTTCCACTTTGAAGTTTACTTTGCAATTCAACTTCCAATGATTGCACATAATTGGGACATCGAACCCATAAGTCCTAGATGATTTTAAACTGCTACAGAGAGACAGTGGATAGAAAATTACCTGGTAAATTTGAACCAAAAAAAGAAAATAATAATCTTCTTTAAAGTTCTGGAGAAAGGTGTACAAAAGTTGGTTAAAATAACATTGCATCAGAAAGGATAGTAACAAGGGAGAAATATTTCAAATTGAAACATAGATTTCCACTGGGCAATGGCCTATTTATGCATTATCTTCAGCTGGACCTCTTTGCACCTTTTTTAAACTTAAACCAATGAACCAATGGTGGAAAAACATATGTACTGATTAATGCTAATGATAACCTTGGATTATGCAATTCATCTAATAAATATGAAGTACAATAAGGCAAATAGATTTAAGCAGGTCAGGATATTTTTGGTATGTTTTTACCCAATTAAAATAATTTTTACTGTTACTTCTCCAAATGTCATTTACTCCAACAATATGTTGGCTGGAAAAAAAAATCTTGTCACTGTACATCCTTAGATATCAAACTAATGTCTTCTTCATGTGTTAGGCACTTTCATATTTACCATTTAATTAGCTGCACACTTGCTTTTTCAACTCAACTTTTTTAAAAAAATATATATCTTTTTTAAATGTTGAAAAGGGACTTGTTGTTTAGAGAATATACTGAAAAAACAAAGACAGGAAAAGCATCACCAAATGTGATACTGGACATTCTTGGCCCAAACTTCAGGGGATATTAAAGTAGCAAATGGAATCATGTTCCATTTTATGTTGCATTTTTCCCAAAAGAAACCACACTAATATATGCAGTTTTATTCTGGGGCAAGGGGGGGACAAAACAGTGAAACATTTGTGTATGCTTGTATGGACCTTTTGGCAGGTAACATTGGGAACAATAACCACACTGAACAATTGTGGGTAGAAAAGGTTATATCTCTCAGTGATTCTAAATTACCGTAAGCCATTACCTCCCTATGGCAGTGACCATTAAATAAAATAAGAAATCCAGTGTTACTTTCATATTTTCAATTGAAACCTTTGGCACTGAAGTGCCTCATGTTGAGCCAGCAAATGAGTATTTTCTGTACAATTGCTAGTTTCAACAAGCATCTATCTATCTATCTATCTATCTATCTATCTATCTATCTATCTATCTATCTATCTATCTATCTATCTCTATCTATCTATCTATCTATCTATCTATCTATCTATCTATCTATCTATCTATCTATCTATCATCTATCATCTCCTACTTCGAATGAAAAAAGCAAGGAAGAATGTGATCTATGAAAACTGTTTGAAAGATCTGCCCTTTCCAAATAGAAAGATGGGCTATATTTAATATTTTTGTCCTTTAAACCACATATTGTTTGTAAATGCCAAATGATACAGCTGTTTATATATAACAGTAATAACCATAGTCACTCACAAGTGGAGACCTTGTATGTCATTCTGGAGCATGAAATGAATTTTTATCACTGCATTATAAGCCAATCAAAATAGGGGTTCATAATGGGAATGGTGACAGTTTATCATGTTGGGTTTAATTAAATGGGGCACTGACATAATTAAACATTTTGAGTTATTAATGCATCACTGTAGCAAACATTTAACCTCAGAAGGGTGGCAAAACTCTTATTAAAGTGGGGCAGATGGGAATTGCTAGATACTTGATAAAAGTTTCTGCAGCTGATTTAATTCAGTGTTACCCCAAAGTTCTTTTCAAGGTTCTACTTCAGAATGCAAAATAGGCAAGGCATGAGAACGATAAATTTTGATCTGAAAATAATAATTCACGGAGCAACTTCAATTTCTCTTGAATTTTCTATAATGCTGAGGTCATTGTTTATATCAGCTATATGTTTTTTTGAGGTTCCCTTTTTTAATCTATTAAATTTGAATTTTATAGCAACAGTGCACAAAGTGATTTGTGGGAGGGAAGCTATCTTATTTTTCTGTGGTTAATACCTTGCCTAAATGTGATTCCATGGGGAATTGCAGTGAAAGCAAGAGTTGAATTAGGAGGACTGCTTAATAATGCATCAAACTCTATTGTCCAATTATTTGAAAGTTTTGTTTCAATTTTTTTTTTTAAAAAAATGCCCTCAGTGAAGGACAAAAGCAGGTAGCGCTGGTGGGAGCAGAGTTAAGTGCATCATCAGATTAGAATCGTAACATTTCCACAAATGGTCCAAGTTCATTCCCTCCTGAATTCCATTGACCCTTATCTAGGTACAAACCTTCTTTGCTGCAACCTTATGGTCCTGATTCTTTGTGACTGACAGGCATATTATTTTATATTTTCCAGTGCTTTTGGCTGCAAGGTTTCCCCCCTCCCCATTTCTTCTTCTTTATCATCATCTCTCACAACTTCCTTGGATGCCCCACTTCGTAATCAAACAAGTCTTAAGTAGTTTCTTCCTTTTATCTCCTCTTATTATCTCACTGAAGAAGAGGATGCCATGGAAAGCAAAGCAATGTTGGGTATGAATGTGTGACGAAGAAGAGTGCCTTTACATTCCTTTCATGACAAATCTATAAATAAGTTCCACAAGAACCCCACTCTTGACAATTTTACTGAGATTCCATTACATTAAAGGATTTTTTTAAAAAATGGCAGCATAAATTTTCAGCATAGAAAACAATCGGCTTCTTCACCGTCATACTCGACCAAAGTGCCAACATTTCTCTCAAACAAGAATCACAAACGTGGTTGGCGTTGTTGTGTTGATTTGAAAGCATCCGATTCAGTGATTGGATCTACCGTGATGATCACATTCATGATTGAAGTGCCTTTGAACTTAGTCTCAGAGGCTTTACTACTATTGTCCTATTACTGGACGCGTGTATGGGTATCCACAGAAGATTCCTGATTTTGTCATCAGTGCTGCAGGGATACAATGGTTTCCAGTGTGCCTTTGAGGGCAAAATCACTACAGTGATGATCCCTATCTTTAAGTTCTTGTGATTCGCAAACCGGGTAACTTCTCATCTGACCTGGATCTCCAGACAGAAGAAGGTATGCAATAGTGGCAAATATCGGTAGCTTGGGTGTAGGATGAGGGTGAAAGTTCGTTCTCCAAGCTTGTGGGTTGGTTTCAGAATGTTTCATTACCAGGCTAGGTAACATCTTCAGTGTAGTTTAGGGGACATCTGTGTCAGTGTTCTTCTGTTTATAAGGGCTTCAGGCGTGGGTATGTCAAGTGGGGGTTTTGTGATGGATCGGGTGTGAGTCATCAGTGAAAGGCTGGAGATGGGTCTTGTGATGAGGAGGTTACATCAGGTCAGGGTCACTGAAAGTGAACTGCTGGGGGAGGGGCTTGTGTGAGTTGGTTGAGGGTTAATGCCATCTCTGGTTGGTTGTGGAGTTGATCTGGATTCTGAGGGGTCCATAGGCTGGTTGTAGGTCAATGTGTCTGTTGAGGAAGGCGTGATGGGCATTCTCAGTGTGCTCCTATGGTACAGATGGCCCTGATTCTCATGTCCTCTGGAATATTTTCCTGGACTATCTTTGATGGTTGGTTGTAGAGCCTCAGACACCTGAATATGTGCATGTGTGTGCTCTCGCACACACACAGATCGTGTTTTTTTTAAATGTGTTTTTAAAATGCACTTCTATTCTTACTGCTATTTTTCAGCTTGATGGAATGTTGAGAGAGAATGTTGCAGATTCCCACCCCTTTGGGGGTTCAGAGATCGGTCTTCTTGGTTTCAATGTGTTCACTCTGAAACATTTGCCCCTGAAAGCATGCCTATGAACTACTGTTTAGTTTTAGGACAATGCTGAACACTTTTTTCCCTCAATATTTTTTTGAGGAGAACGCCATGTAGATGTTCAATAGGATGAACTGTAGTGGAACAAAGCAGTTGTTTTTAATCTTTTATCTTTTTAAAAAAAATCATTGGAAGCCACCTAGAATCCATAGAGTATCAAGATTAGAAATGCTTGTATAAATCAGTCAGTAAACAGAAACTTGGGGAAACTTTAAAGGCTAAGGGATTTCTTAGCATAAATCTTTGAGATCACTCAAAGGGAATTGGGAATCCTGAAAGCATCTGTCAAAGTCTCTGTGTTATTATTTAGGGGTGCCACCCCTTTCTTCCTTGTGCCATGAAAGGTTAACTCTCTGAAAAGATGAAAAATATGCATGCTCTTGAGAAAGGATGTTTATATTAGTAAAAGAGTCTTAAGTGGCTTCAGAAACCATTGTGCAAAACTGTTGAAGCATAAGGAATTTAAACAAATCCTTTTTATTTCTGTATGAAGAAAGACCAAAAATAAAAACTTGGGCATCTGGAACTTGAGCAGATTTATTCAATAGACATGTCCACTTCTGTATGATTACATTTTATATACCTTAAACTGTCCCAAACCACAGCAGCAAATGTCTTCCAGGTTTGCTACACTTGAGTAATCTTTCAAATCTTTTCATTATTTTCTTTGAGTAGGACTGCACATTTCGCAAAGAATTATGGAAGGAGGGAATTGACCACATATATTGATTGATTTACATTTTGCTATGCTGCAATCAGTTAACAGCATAAGGGCTAGATAATTAAATAGTGGTTGGACAGAATATGACAGCATGATTAATAATCCATTAGCTCTTATTCCATCCTGAAATGAAGTCTCGGTACATATAATCAAACTGAATACATCATATTCCTCTATATTCCATCACTTTAAATTCATTTTCATCACCATGAGTAATAGGGTGCTGAAGTCTGGATTGGAAAAAGAATCCTGCTTGTTTGTTGCATTAGATCATTTTCAAAGCTATGATGAAGTTTATCTAGTCCACAGTTCTGCACCCACTGAAGGTTGAGCCAACCTTGGGCCAGTCAGGAATGAACTCCTGGCAGTCGGCAGAATTAGCAGAATTAGAATTACCATTCAAATGGTAAGTACAGAGGAAAAAAAAATCCTGTAAAATTCTTAGTAGGTTTATTAATACTTAATCATAAAGTGGTATAAAGAGCCATGGGGAAACAGTGGTTAGAATGCAGACCTGCAGGCTAATTCTGCCAATGGCCAGGAGTTTGATCCTGATTGGCACAAGGTTGACTCAGTCTTCCATCCTTCCAAGGTCGGTAAAATGAGGACCAGACTGTGGGGGGGGGGGAAAGGCTGATTTTGTAAACCACTTAGACAGGGCTGTAAAGCACTGTGAAGTAGTATATAAGCCTAAGTGCTATTGCTATTGCTATAATTATTGACCGCCTAGAAAATTGATAAAGGAAGGAAGGAAGGAAGGAAGGAAGGAAGGAAGGAAGGAAGGAAGGAAGGAAGGAAGGAAGGAAGGAAGGAAATTTCCCTCTAAAAGCAACCAAATTGAGTTAAGATTTATTTTCCTGTGTCTAAAAAAAGAAAAATGGAAACCAAAGGGAAAAGGACTGAAAAACAGCTGAAAACTGAATAGAAATAGTCAGGCTAATATTTAGAATGGGAATATGCATCAAACAAAATATGCATGGCCGGGAATAAAAGGAAAGCAATTTGCATTTATAAAACAGGTTTTTGGGTAATTTATGTTATATAAAGCAGGGGAAAGCATGCAACTTCTCTCAATATGTTACGGGTGCTACCCTGTAGAAAAAAAAAAAAAAAAAAACAATCCTGCATTTGTTTCCCTACTGATTCATATTTAATTTGTCGAGATTCATTCCAGTTCCAAAAATTTCTTTCAATAGCAAAAAAAAAAAAAGAAGAAGGATGAAACTCTCTAGGGAGAATGCTCTGGTTTTTATTTACAAGAGGGTTAAGTGATGTGTGAGAATATCTTGTCACCTCCAACAATTAAATAAGCACTACACTGATTTTAATGTAATGACATTGATATATATATTACCATCTCCCTTCATTATCTCCATTCTGTTTTTCACATTGATTGAATGCTTTTAAAACATTGCACAGTCATTAATTCTGTCCATTTCCCCCAGGACGTATAAGATGGTGCAATATAACAAATTTAGTCCATTGTTGGGCTAGTTTCCAGATTTACCAAAGTCTGCCCTCAAAAAAAAAACCTCCTTGAAAAATTAAAATTCTGCTTTCTTTGGATCACTGTCATTTAAGTACATGCAAAGTAACATTATCTGTAAAATGAATACATCAAAGAGCCTTTAAAGGTTTATTCACATTATGTCACCTTTCTTATACCAAGAAATATCCTACTAGATTATATTTGCCAACATAGTTGAAAAATCAAATATTATTTTTTAAAAATTGAACATTTATTTTTAAAATAACATTGCTTTCTGGAAGACTACCTATATATTCATATTATCTGTCTGTCTGTCTGTCTGAATGTCTATCTATCTATCTATCTATCTATCTATCTATCTATCTATCTATCTATCTATCTATCTATCTATCTATCATCTATCTATCTTCAGCTTTCCAATTCATTTCTTTTGGTTGGGAGACAGGAGATTGTTCTTACTTTATACTGTTTATTTTTATGTACAATATATTAACAATTTGTTTGTTTGGCTGGTTGGTTTGGTTTATTTCTTTGAGTCAGCATTGACTCTTTGCAACTATCTGCCTGGACTACTCCTTGCAGTTTTCTTGATTTCTTGATTTCAAAAAGTAATTTGCCATTGCCTCCTTCCTAAGGTTTAGAGTGACTGGCCCAAGTCACTCTAAAGTCTAGTATATAACTCTGAGATTACCTGGTTACTCATTCAAATTCCAGCCAGGTCCATCTCTGCTTAGATTTCCAGGGTCGCTGCTGCCTAATCAAATATAGCAAAACAAGAAGAAGAAGAAGAAGAAGAAGAAGAAGAAGAAGAAGAAGAAGAAGAAGAAGAAGAAGAAGAAGAAGAAGAAGAAGAAGAAGAAGAAGAAGAAGAAGAAGTCTCTTTCAGAAGGAAAGAAAATGTGCAAAGAAAATTTCAGCATGTCAATCGTTAGAGTATATTGCTAATCTATATACAGTAGTTCTGAATGCCAAAAATAAAGGGTCTCTTTTTTTCCTGTTCAGAAAACATTAGCTTAGGTGGCTTCAAAAGAGACTTGGATCAATTCATGGAAGTTATGAATCACTGGCCACCAGTCTTCACGACAGTGAGACTCACTCTGAAAGCCATCTGCGGTGAGACTACTGGACTTCTATGTGATGTCGGTTGGCCATTGTGAGAACATACAAAAGACATGTAGCTAGAAGGCAAAATCACAAAATTTACTTTGACCATGTAATGCAGAGTAATCCACTGGAGAAAGCAATTATGTTTGGAAGAGTTAGCAGTAAAAGGAAACCAGGCCATCAGAGAACATGGTGGCTGGTCACCATCAAAACTGACAGCAGCCAGAGCATAGAAAAACTCAAAGAAGTAGTGCAAGATATGAAGATGTGGAGAGATCTGGCCCATAGAATCACCAAGAGTCAGACACAACTGAATGGATGTCATCATCATGTGTGAATAGATGGTTGGATGGTTGATTTCTCTGCTTTAGAGCCAAGTTGGTTGCATTTTCTCTGTGTTCTTTGTGCTGGGACAAAGATTTAAGAAGAGACAATTTGATTCATCCCATTAATGTTTGATGAATGCTAGAATTCATCTAAACAGCACAAGGCTCTATATTAATGTGGTTGGCCATCATGCTGTAGAGGGAAAAGGTCAAGCAGTAAGGACAAATCTAAATATAAGGTAATGAAGAAAGCATCCTGAAATTATCATTATTTCAAGATAAGTTGCTACAATGACCAAATATATCTTTAATAGCTCTGTAGATGAAAATTATATCCTTAGAGTCTTCTGGCATAATTCTTAGGCTAAAAGTATATCATTAAAGACAGAAATAATTCTTCATTTTACAGACTGCATAAAATTATCTTTAATTTTAAATTGAAAAGACACTATTTCTCTTGTTCATTTTTTTTTATTTGCTACATTTTTTTTCCTTTTATGAGTGGAAAACATAGATGTATTGTACCTTTTGTCTTTTGCAGGCATTTTTTTAGTACTTATTTGGAAGAAGTTTTTATGGCCTTCAAAATAGGGACTATTTTTTTTCCTCACAGGTCCATGGACTGTTTTACTATTAGGTTACCTTAGGGAACTGATTTTGGTCATTGTAGAAGTACAAGCTATTTTATTTACCTTTATTGTATGTTTTTAACTGTTGTAGACACAGTCATATTTCTCCCCCTTTGTTGACATCATCTATCTCCAGTCTATAACACAGTTCTTTCAGCAGTTCCAAGAGGGCACAACACCCATTTGCACTATTCAGGTGACCCTGAGGACACAGTTAAGCCTCCAAGTGGCCTCAATGACTCTCTAAAAATGCAAATGACCAGCTGTGTGCAAGGAGTATAAATCCCTCCATTCCCCACCGTTCAGTCAGAGCTGAAGAAGCTTCTTGGATGAGAAGTGAAAAGTCTTCAAAGAAAAACAAAAAAAGTCCAGTTGCCTCATCAAAAAGAACCTTTGGGACAACCATGATCTGGATGAGTGAGAATTTCCATAGAGATTTAAACCAAAATTTCAAGCTCAGTTGTGGTTGTGAATTGAGGACTACCTGTAAGGACACTAAGAGATGAATAAATGTTAACTAGCATCTCTCACACAAACAAAGATGGATGAAACATCTACAATATGTGAAAACACAAACAAGACCAAGATGTTTCATAGAAAAATAGGGATGTTGGGCTGAATAAAGTCGAATGAAGAGCAGGATTCTTTGTGGAAGGTTTAATGCATTTGTTTCTTCCCAGGGCCCTCAAAACATATCCTAAACTCACTCACTTCTGCAGTGCAGCCCTTAACACATTGCACAAAACTAGTGTGCTCAACAGAAATTGAGCACTTAGGCTTTTCTCTGAATGGGAAAAAAAATAAGTAATGAATGCATACTGCCTGTTTTTCCATTAAAAATGAAAAATAAATGTACTGTATGAAAATTTTACATTAAGCAGAATTTATATCAGTCTGATAAAAAAAAGAATACAAAGCATTCCAGTATGTAGAAATCCATGTTTTTAAATTTTCCAACACAATATGCAATCAGAAGAAAATGGGTTCATAAAAATATACTTACAATTGCATATTAACATGGAAAACCAAGGGGTATAAAATGAATGCTTTGAGAGGGAAAAACATTAAAATATGCACACTGGAAGAAGCATGCAAATACATCAGTGCTTATATTTGTGTACACTTTTTCTACCAATTTGTAAACAAAGGAACTAAGCAAAATGAGTAATTGGCAAAATAAAGATTTGGGGGAAAAACAAAAAGGATTCGGCCTTAACCCTTATTTGTTGATTTATAGCATCAATAAATTTTAGGTTTTCCAGAATAAGACAGAACACCATATACACTTAAACAGAAGAATCTATCTTCCACCGTGAAGAGCACTATCTGAGTTAGTTGTACTAAGAGTGTTATGAAAGTTAGCTTCTAAAAGTGCCAACACTTAATGACAATGGGACTTTGGAGACCTATCTGTTTACGGTGAAAAAGCAAACAGAGGCTGTTCCTTTTGTATCACCCAGGTTTTTAGTCCTCTCCAAACCTCTTCCCAAGAACTATAAAAGCAATTTATTTGTTGTTTATGATGCTTAGAAGCTGCAACAGATTGAATGTTGCCATCCTTATTAATTCATCTGTGTTTTATCCAGCATGGCACTCTTCTGCAAACAGTTTTAGCTCCTTAAACAACTTCTACTCTGGTTTCTTTCTTACACTTCAAACTGTAATCTCTATTAGGATGGTCCTCTTTTCTGTTGAATCCCTTCTCAGATCCATTTCCTCCATAAAGTCTTATTTTATCCCTTGGTTCTCACCCTTTTCAAACCATTGCACATTCCATAACTGGGGAATTCAACTATACTGACCTACTTTCTCTCAGTGTTTTGGTTGTCTGCTGTCCTTCTTTTTGCCAGAACATCATTTGAGTCAGTTCCCATGACCAGCTGGATTACCTCTGTGCCACTTGCCTTAACATTAAGAGAGAACTTGAACCTCAGATATAAATTTTTAAACTCCCTAAAAACTTGCGCGTGAAGAGAAGTTAGGTTCTGTAAGCTGGGATTTTTGTCTTGAGTTCACCTGGAATTTCTTTATTGTCTCTTTAAAATGTCAGGATCTGGAATATGCCATTCATTCTCAAGAGGGTGGCAAAATTGTCCCTTTAGACATGCCTATGTATTTGTATGATATTTGAACTTTGAAATAAATGCAATTGTTTTAAGCCATCTTGGGAAACCATCTGGGCTGGGAGCCGTGACAATAAATATATTGGATTCATTAACAGCACATTGGTGACACCATTATCTTAAGGAGAAAATGAGGTACTTTATACTGATACTGTGTTCTCAGCTGTTTTGTTTTGTTAACCACTTACCTTCAATTGCAAACCTTAATTCACTGGAATTCTAGCCTGAATCTTCTTTTTTTTAAAACAACAACAACAAGTTATTAGCAAATATATGTTATTGGAAGAAGAGTTCACCTCCAAACAATCTTGCAACGCATTGCACTGCAGCATTAGCAAAATCATCTTTAAACCATAGAGTTCTGTTCTGGTCTGAAAATGAAGAGGGAAAAATCCAGATCATTTCTTTTTAAACAGATTTGGCTGTAATTGTATTCACTGGTCTCCTCCAAATCTCCTCCAAATCACTGCTGAAGATGTTATAACTGCGATTCTTCATTTTCCTGGGAACAGAGCGTGACTTTGAAATGCTGTTTTCAACAGTTGCGAACTGACTGACAAAATCACCACAGTTGAATCTCAGAATCGTAAAAAGCCTTTCGTACCATCCTGCAATTGCAAATACATGAGGGACCCAATTCTGACTGAAGCTCCATGTACTGCTTCTATTTATGATGCAGTCATTTTCCTACTGAACTGCCAACCCCAAAAGGGCCCCTAGAGTCCAGATTCTTCTACCCTCTTTCTATGGGTGCCCATTACATGGGCATTAATTTGCTGGGTGTCTCAATGTCCATCATTCTGGATGTCAGTCCACTCTGATCTCTTGCCAGGCATCTCCACTTGCCTAGCTCAAGACACCTCCACTGTCTGCTAGGGTGTCTGGCACCCCTCTGGTCACTGGTTCAACCAGTTGTCTGGGTCAGCTCACCTTCCCCATCTCTTCTCCCCTTTCAGGTTTTGAGCCCACTCTCTCTTCAAAAGTCTTCCCACTAAAACCTATTTTCCAAAGCGCCTGAAGGCAGGACAAGAAGCAACGGATGGAAACTAATCAAGGAGAGAAGCAACCTAGAACTAAGGAGAAACTTGCTGACAGTTAGAACAATTAACCAGTGGGACAACCTGCCTCCAGAAGCTGTGAATGCTCCAACACTGGAAGTTTTTAAGAAGAGACTGGACAGCCATTTGTCTGAAATGGAATAGGGTTTCCTGCCTGAGCAGGGGGTTGAACTAAAAGACCTCAAAGGTCCCTTCCAACTTTACTATTCTGATTATGATTATATCCCAAGTCATCAATTACCCATAAAGGAAGAGGAGAGGATGAGAAGAAGAGGCAGACAAGCCATAGTGGAAGGTGGTTTTGGGACTGAATTGTCTGCAGAGCCAGCTGTCCTTTCTGCTCTTAAGCCTTTTGCCAGTGGGGCATTCAAATTCATGCAAACGTCCTGCCTGCTCATCAACTCTTCCTCAGATATGAAGGCCTGCTTCAGAGAAAAGGAAAGAGCATCCTTTGAAGATTCCTCCTCTTCAAGCAGTAGGATTTGCAGATGGAGCTTTTGAGGACACATTCCCTTCCCTTCCATTTTGATTTTTACCCTGTTTCTGGCACTTGTGCTCTTTGACAAGGGAAATAATGCCTCTTCTTCCCTCAGTGGAAGCTCCAGAGCTATCCTAACTAAACATTCTAACTTCTCAATTTCTGATCTTGTTTGAGATAAGTACCCTCCCCCCTCACTTTTCAGCATTCCAGCCCACTCCCTCCTCAAAAATTTTCCCACTAAAAATCGGACTGACTGTTAGGCATATGGTGTTAGCCTACAATGTTGGGTTGAAAATATATTAACCATGATGTTATGTCTTTAATATGTTAATTGGCCAATGGGTGTGTAAGTGTTCTCATGGCCATAAAAGGGTAACGTAGCTTCTTTCTCTCTCTGAATTCACTGCTCTCTACTATTACTGTTTTTGCTCTGTTTTGCTGTACTGTTGGTATACTACTGTTGTAAACCTGAACTGTGTATTGACCTCTGGACCGGTAAGAAGACTTTGTATTTTGGATTGCAACTTGGACTGTTTATTTTTGACTGTGCATTTTTGTTTTTACACCACCTCAAAAGTAAACTACTTTTTGCTTTTACAACTCAGTGTACTCTTGTGTTTACTGTGTGACTCTTGCTGCTCTCAGTACCCTTCCTTGTCTGTGCAACTCTTTGGTAGCACAAGGAGACCTCTGCACAACAAATTCCTTATCACTGACATCCCCCCTTCTCTCCTTTCCCCACCTCTTCCTCCCTCAGCTGACGTTTCCGGGCTGTGGGCCTCCCCCTGCTATACTACTTTCATTGAAGGAAGCACAAGAGACCTCAACACCTCTTTGGGGTGATAGATATACAGGTAGTTCTTGACTTAGGACCACAACTGAGCCCCAAATTTTTGTTGCTAAGTGAGACATTTATTAAGTGAGCTTTTCCCCGTTTTAAAACCTTGCCACAGTTGTTAAGTGAAGCACTGCAGTTGTTAAGTTAGTAACATGGTTGTTAAGTGAATCTGGCTTTCCCATTGACTTTGCTAGTCAGAACGTCACAAAAGGGGATCACGTCTCCCCGGGATGCTGCAATCGTCATAAATATGCACCAGTTGTCAAATATCCGAATGTAAATTACATGACCATGGGGATGCTGCAACGGTTATAAGTGTGAAAAATGGTCATAACTTTGAATGCTCACTGAACAAACTGTTTAGGACAGAGGTAGGCAACCTTGGCGGAGCAGTGGGCTAATGCCTCCTTAAGAAACACCAACTGCCTGCAATTAGTGCAGGTTCGAGTCCCACCAGGCTCAAGGTTGACTCAGCCTTCCATCCTTCCCAGGTAGGTAAAATGAGGACCCAGATTGTTGGGGGCAATTAAGCTGACTTTGTAATAATGCCACTTGGGGGGTGGGCAAAAGCCCTAATAAGCAGGCATATACATAGAATGAAGGCACATTGATTTGTGCTTCTTAGATTGTAAGCTGCCCTGAGTCTTCGGAGAAGGGCGGGATATAAATGGGATTAAAAAACAAAACAAAACCTGAGCTCTTTTATGACTCATGGACTTCAACTCCCAGAATTCCTGAGTTAGATGACTCAGGAATTCTGGGAGTTGAAGTCCATGAGTCATAAAAGAGCTGAGGTTGCCTACCCCTGGTTTAGGACTACCAATAAAGGTTTGCCAGTTTGTGATACATTTGTATGAAAATTTCATGGCATTCCACACAATACCAAGAGAAGATCAGAAAAGTGAAGTAATGGACACCCACGTGCACACAGCTAGAAAAATGTAAGAAATGTGATTTTCGGGAAGTGTAATTACATTTCTAACTGAAAGGTATTCTTCCTTACAACATTTGACCTTTCTGATAGGCTAAGTGGGATATGTAATGGATGTTTTAATGGCCTTAGAAGAATGAGCAAAGCTGACCTTTAAATAGGGATCACATTTAGTGATTGTACCAGGAATGCATTTGACACTGGAAAATTTAAAATGGTGATCTAGGCTACATCCCTGCCCTTCTAATTTCATCTTATTAAAAATTTGTGATAGAAAGTTGGGCCCACAAAGATGCATATGCTCATTTGCATGCTAGCAAACACAAGACAGCAATCTGTGACACAGCTCCTTCCGTCTTCCAAGATATTCTTCACCTTATTTTTAAAAATAAAGATGAAAGAATTTCCAAAAGAGATCATATTTACCAGTCGCACCAAAAGAATTAGAATAGTTACAATAGCTTAACACCCCAGACTTAACAATTATCAATAAGAAAGACAAAAAATAATAATAAATAAATCTGGATAGTTGACAGGGCAATACCTGGGGACAGTAGAACAGAAGAGACAAAACTGGAGAAGATAACAAAATATGAAGACCTGCAAATAGAAATAAAATGACTCTGGCAAAAGCAAGCAAAGATAGTATCAGTTGTAATAAGTGCTTTGGATGCAGTCCCAGAGCAACTGAAGTGCCAATTGAACGCCATTCGCGTTGAGAAATTCGCCATCAGACAGCTGCAAAATGCAGCTTTATTCAGAACAGCTTCCATCCTGTGATGATATCATTAACACCATCAAACATAAATTCTGTCTATCCCATTGTCAAAATTTGCATGGGTTCTCCAAACTCTAATCTCTATACAACCTTAATTCCTACTGAAGCAATTAATGATAGGATTTGTCATTTTCTGGATCCTTAATTTGTTGTTGTTAGCTGCAAAGTTGTGTCCGACCCATCGTGACCCTATGGACAACATTCCTCCAGGCCTTCCTGTCCTCTACCATCTGCTGGAGTCCATTTAAGCTCACGCCTACTGCTTCAGTAACTCCATCCAGCCACCTCATTCTCTGTCGTCCCCTTCTTCTATTGCCCTCAATCTTTCCCAGCATTAGGCTCTTCTCCAGTGAGTCCTTCCTTCTCATTAGGTGGCCAAAGTATTTGAGTTTTAGCTTCAGGATCTGGCCTTCTAAAGAGCAGTCAGGATTGATCTCCTCTAGGACTGACCGGTTTGATCGTCTTGCAGTCCAAGGGACTCGCAGGAGTCTTCTCCAGCACCAGAGTTCAAAGGCCTCAATTCTTTGGCGCTCAGCCTTTTTTATGGTCCAACTTTCACTGCCATACATTGCAACTGGGAAGACCATAGCCTTGACTATACGCACTTTTGTTGACAGGGTGATGTCTCTGCTTTTTAGTGTGCTGTCTAGATTTGCCATGGCTTTCCTCCCCAGGAGCAAGCGTCTTTTAATTTCTTGGCTACAGTCCCCATCTGCAGTGATCTTGGAGCCCAGGAAAATAAAATCTGTCACTACCTCCATTTCTTCCCTTAATAAACAAACCTAAAAAGAGACTTTTTATAAGAATCAATGAACAGCACACATTAACTATAACCACATATCATGTTTAATGTAGGTACTGAGTTAACCTATTATCTGCATTCATGTAATCCAGGGGTCCCCAACCCCCAGTCCACAGACCAGACAGAAACCAGGCCACACAAACAAGTGAAGCTCCATCCGTGGGATGCAGGCAACACATGAAACCGTACCCCCTCCAGTCTGCAAACAAACCTCTCTCAATGGAACCGGTCCCTGGAGTCCAAAGGTTGGGGACCACTGGTGTAATCTTTAAATTGTGTGTAATGCTTTAAATTACACACAAATATGTTCTCACACATCGAAGCAAAATGAAAATTAGCTAAATGATAAGATTGCCATTGTTTCAAATTATCCTGGTAAGCATATCATAGGAACAGGATTTTGAGGATGCCCACTGAGATAAACCGACTTAAGTAGCATGAATTTCACCATGCTCAGAGTATGGATATAACCCAAAGTCTGGTTTTTTTAGATAAATTTTGGATATAAACTCAATTTGCAGAAGTAGATTACTTCAAAATAGGGAGGTAAATGCATCATTTCATGATGAGTCAACTAAGCTATTGAATAAAACTGACGCTGCAGTTTTACTTTGAGCCACACTGAGAATGCCATTACAAACTGTTTATGCTGAAATGTCAAACTTCAATCATGTTATGTATTGTGTGGTTGTTGTTGCTACTAAAGTTAATGCAGATTTTACTAACTTGAGTACATTTTTGCTGACCATGTAACTCACTCTTGTGATTGTACATCAATTTGTCACACAGAAATATATTAAATTGCATGAAATTTGCCTCTATCTCTTTGGGAATACCTTGTCAAGGTATAGAATTCCACAAGTATGTTTTCATTCTGTCAGTATGGTTTATTTTATTTGCTTACAAAATTACATCATCACAAAGGAGGTGACAAAGGGATTCAGAAGGGCCAGAAAAGGCAAGCATAACCAGGTGAAAAATAAACACACAGTATTAAAATCCTGGTCTGGGGCTGTGTCAAAGCAGACTATTGGTGCTGTATCAGCATCTCAACATTAATTTTGTATTATAGCTGGGTAGGATGCTACTTTGCAAAAGTGGGATTTAATTTCCAGCTCACTTCACACATTACTTTTATTGTTCCTCACTATTCAGCTTTCATATATAAAAGGTAAAGGTTTCCCATCCTCAGTCATATCCAGCTCACCACCAGTTCGTAGCTGAGGGAGCCAGCATTCTCCAAAAACATTTCTGTGGTTATGTGGATAGCATAACTATGCATCAAGGCACATGGAATGCTGTTACCTTCCTACCAATGTGATACCCATTTATCTACTCTCATTTGCATGTTTTAGAAATGCTAGGTTGGCATACATAACTATAATTGTATGACATGGTTTAAAGCGACTGGTGAACTTTACCTTGTGGAGTCATTGCCCTACAGAGAGGTTGTAAATATTAAGGGAGGTCAAGGCAGCCGTGGTTTGCTTCCACAAGGCTTTTTGTTGATGGAGTCAACACAATTCTCTTTGTTGAAGAATGGAGGTACTGCAAACTGATCTTGGGAAATAGGGATAAGAGCCACTGGAGAGACATGGCATCTTAAGTACCACAGAGTCACTAAGCAAGACATCATGTGACTGCAGTAGGTGGTTTTGCTGCCAGCTTCTCCATTGATTCTGCTTTTGGGAAGCCAGCTGTGAAGCATGCAAATGGCCATTCCATGAGTGCAAGGGGCTGTCATGTCATGTGAGACCAATTGTAAACTTACTTTTTCAGAAAGTTCAGTCATAACTTTGAATGATCACTAAAGAGGGCAACTGTGAAAGTGAGAACCACCTGTGTTCTCTCTTTGAAGCATTTGGGTTGCCTTATGGGAAATTTCAAAGGTTGCCCCCCCCACACACAATTTTGTCTGTTTTGTTCCTCTCATCCAAACAATTAGCCTCCTTCAAGGGAGTCCTTTTTCCTCTTGGTTCCTGTGAGTAACAGTTGCAAGTTGGTGTCTACTGTGATGCTTATAGAATGTGAATGTCTATCTCTGCCTGCTGTCAGACACTTCTGTTAAGTTGCCCAAGAAAAGCCAGAGGCAAAACTGATATATTACTTTACTTGTCCTTGACCTAAAAGTCAAACAATGAGAGCCACAAAGACAGCTTCTCTTGAGATTTTGAAGAGCAATCACCAGTCAGAATGCCCACAACAAAGAGCCACATCATCCAGAGCCACAGAAGGCCATTTCCTTATGTCCGCAACTTTGTTTTGTCCTTGCCTTCAATGAATTTTATACCCTGGTAAAAATGCTGCTAATGAAATGTGTGGGAATCTTGTTCTCATGCTGCCACTCTGTAACTGTCACCCTGACTAGTACTTAAATCAGTTTGTAAGTATTTTGGTTAAGTAAATTCTGTTCTTGAACAATGTGATACTATGATCTTCTTTCTCTTTTTAAACTCCTTTTGAAGTGAAGCAGTCTTTGATAAGTACTGAAGAAGTGGATAGAAATTGATTAAATTGCCGACTGCAAAGTACAGTAAAGAATGGTGGGGGGGAAAAATAAAGGCATGCAAATGAAAAATTAGAAATAGAGAGTGAAGGAAAATATCCCTCCATCTTCATATTAATGGAACGAATCTGTTGCCCAAATTTAATTTAATACAGTTCTCCTATTCCCCATGCTTAAAAAAAAATAACCTCAAGCCAAGCAAAAGAAGGTTTTTTTTCTTCCAGGAAATATTAGCGCTGCAACAGCACTGTGAACAATTTTCGCATCTTATGATATGCTATTTTTAGGACTGCAGAAACATAACAAGAGAAGGAGAAGAGAAAAGGTGAATCTGCCCTAGACATCTTCAATCCTTTTTCTCATTTACTAAGAATATACCTCTTTCCTACACTCACCTGGCCAGTCAGAATGAAGTGGGAAAAAATAAGAAGCTCAAAACTGGAAAAAAGGAATAGAAGGGAAGGAAATGAAACATAAGGGATAATAAGACTCTACATAATGATAATGATAACTTTATTGTCACTTTGAATGTACCCCAATCGGCATTCATCAAAATGAAGGATTGTATAAATAAGGAATAGTAAAGCAGATACTAATAGCAACAGAGGTTGTTGCCTTCTGCCAATGAGAATTCATTCCTATTCTGAGAAATAATTGAAACCCATAGTTTCAAAACCAATCCCCTTTGGGCTAAATCTTATCATAGAACTGTAGTTAGGAGGAGGGAGAAGGATCATCCGCTCCAATTCTTTGCAGTATGCAGAAAAATATAATATCAACTATCCTCTAAAAATGGCTGTTCTGACACTTCTTAAAAAGTTCCAGTGGAATAATCTCTCAGGAAGTATTTCTTTATATTTAAACAAAATCTAAGTGGCTGCAACTTAGAACCATTACTATTAGTCCTAGTTCCTCTAGTGAAATTAAAACAACCATATGATTTATTTTTTATTTCACAAAGACCTTTATTCATTTAGCCACCTCAAGATATCTTTAGATTGACTTGTAAAATGATTCAGATATTTCTAGGCATGCCTGCAAACACTGCTTTTCATAAATCACTCTGGAAATCCGAAGGGAATAATCCAGATTCAGTAATTCTATTCAAACAACCTAGTGGAATTGTATTGGTATTCTAAATAAAATTGATTTGTTGAATTAGGTCCATTTTCTTAATCCAATCAACAATATAAATAATATTTTATAGGATTTGTCTGGATATTATTCCCTGTATAATGCCAGTTCGTCTAAAAGGGCAAAGGATGTTCCTTGAAAACAAAACAGAAGTTAAATATCTATTTTAAAAACTAGGCATCATTTTAGAATATTGACAATAATTCATAAATGAATAAAGTAACATAAAGTAACTACTAGTAATCATTACATCTTGGGTTGGCTGTACAAAAAAAAAGAGAAAATTCATTTCATTGTGAATTGAAACCACAAACATTTCTGAAGTTGAAGAGTAGGAAAATAAGAAGATGGACATCTTCCAGGTGTTTTCACTATTGAGACTTTTGAAAGTAATTCTTAGCCTTGTCAATTTCTGTTTGCTCCCTTTTAAATCTCCATAATTCTTCATAAGCATTTCCATATTTGACATTTATAGCATCACCCTGAAACTACTGTGGCAATATGTAGTCCATCTTTATTAATGATATCCTGGACAAAGCTGGCAGGATCACCTTATAAATTATGAACATAGAAATGTTCAATGAATTAAATAGGAGTGAAGAATTTGGCACAACCCAAGTTTTCAGCTTAAAGGATGGTGATAATCAGGATGGATAACACCAATTAGTTAACACCAAAAACTTCCCTTTCAAATTGCATTATTTAGCTAGCGTTAGCAAAGATTGGCTATTCAATGATATAAAGGCTGAGATTGCTATTGGAGCACCTAGGCTAAAGAGAATCATCATGTGGCTGCTTCCCAAGGCCAGTCAGACCCCAACCAAAAATATAAATTAATTCAGAAAAGTAAGGAGAAAAAGGGAGAAAAGAATTCAGTCCTGGAAAGAGAGGTAAAAGGATGGGAATACAGAATCCTGGTATGAAACCTCACTTATAATGTTCCAAGACATCTACATTGAGATATGCAAACTGATAGCAAAGTGAGATGGTGGGTAAAAATCAGCTTTCAGATGAATGGAACACTTTAAGACAAAAGGAACGTGGCCTTGCAACATCTACCACACAGAAGCCCATTATATGTTTTTATCAAAACATTCCCTTTGCAGTTCTGAATCACAAGATGGAAATGTTTCGTCTAAGACCATGGCTGTCTGTAGACAGCAGAAGACCAGGAAGTAATCTGACAACTATTATGTCAGATTCCATACCAATTATGTTTTGTGTATTTTTAAAGTCTCAGTACAGTTTTAGTTGCTTTTTGTTTTAATTTACTTCTCTATTATTGTTTATTCACCACTCAGAGTTTCTTGGATAAATGCATTAAAATGTTACATTGAATTCATAAATGCATTGATTAAAACTCTAGATGTGTTTGACTGGCTCAAAAGGACTGGGTGCACCTGCTGTAAGGTATATGTAGAAAATCCTTTGGTATCAGCCCTGAAAGAGTTTTAGAGCTGAAACAGCATTTTCTTATCGTCACATGTGAGAACATTGTTCAACAATGCAATAAAAAGTTCCGCAGACCAACCTCCATTTTTTAAAGAAACAAATGTGGGTGAAACAGCCACAGGGATTAGTTGATAGAGAAAATAGTCTCTAATATCAAATAGAAGCAATGAAAGGCTACTCAAGTGGAAAATGATATATTTCAGAGACAATAATGGTTTTAGAGTTTACTGTCAACAATCCAGTCAGTAAACAAAGCCTATACAAATTCTAAACGACAGGGTGGGTAGAATAAAAGTGATATAACGCTTGATTTGTAGTACTGCCAACTATTGCACACATTACAATTCATACCCTGAATTTCAAAATTACAAAATATAGATCAGTTCCTGAAATGGGAGCTGTCCAACGTGCTGAAGCAATACTTAGTTCCATAAAGTAAGATTCAGCTAAAAACATCTTTGCTCTTCCCCAGCATGCTATCTTTGTTATTATTTAACCTGGGCAGACTGATCATGTTTGCAGTCTCAGATATTGACTCAACACAGATGCATATCCCCCACTGTGCTATTTCAAAAGCCCGATTTTTCAGAATAATGAGATGTTCTGAGCAATTCCATGTTGTGAAATTTCTTTTCAAAAATAATTGGCCCACTTTAAATGTTGGACTTATGTAAACAGCAAAGAAAAATTCATGCACACATAAAAACATGCACACACATGCACACACAATAATGTGATTTTAAAATTCTGTCAACTCTCTATCTGCTCCAGCTGACAATACAATAGACTATATTTTCATGGCATACAATTCTTGCAACAGTCAATTATGTATTTAGAACACGATTAAACTGTACATGGGATTTGAAAATCTTATTTATAGAACCTATTCAGAAAAACTGGTATACCAAAATGCAATCTGGAAATAGAACATTGCTACTGTATTGTGCTTGATTGTATTATTCACTTGTGGCATGGAAGGCTATGAAAAGCTTTCCAGGAAAATAAGAAAGACAAACAAAACATTTCTACCCAATGTCACTCACTGCAAGCAGCAGTTGTTAAAAGATACAATCAATCTGGTCATCAGACTTCAGATAATGCCATTTGTATTATCTACAAGCACCTGAACAACACAGAAAATACAATTAGATACTCCTTTCCCTTGCAAGTTATATATAGAAGTCCAAATTGAGTAAATTGTGCATCCAACAGGGATCCATTGTGGCTATGAGAAGTGTACGATACCAAGTTTTCCATGGAAGCAGTCAATCTATATCAGTGACAGCAATTGGAACATATTTGGCCTGATGATGTCATGTTGATTCACATGTAGAATTTCTCTTTGTGCTACCTATTATAATTCCCAAAATATTTTCATTAATTTTGGCAGAAATTCTGATGGCTCTTCCTCCTAGGCTAAGTTGAGGAAGGTTGTGTTTTTTCTGAGATCTGTCTTTGTTCCACTCACAATCAAAATCTGTCCTAAAAGTTATTTAGCCCTAGAAAACTTTTTTTTTCATTTGCCTATTTCTTAAATTGTTTTAAAATTTCTTTAGAATATTTCTAAATTTTTCTCTGGACTTTAATTTTGCTAATGAATGGGGGGGTTGTCCCAAGGAATTGTTCTTTCTGTCACTCTACACACACACACACACACACACACACACACACACACAAAACACACCTCTTCATATGAAAAAAGTTAAAGAAGAAATTTAACTATACATGGGTGGGATTCTCAAAACCCTAGGTAACCAAGGCATCCATCAATGCACACCATTGGAAGTAGAGTTCAGCCATGAAAGCCTAAAAGGTTACATATAGCAATAACAATAGCACTTCAATTTATATACCGCTCCATAGTACTTTACAGCCTTCTCTAAGCAATTTACAGAGTCAGCATATTGCCCCCAACAATCTGGGTCTTCATTCAGCCTTCTGACCTCAGAAGGATGGAAGGCTGAGTCAACCTTGAGCCAGTCAGGATCAAACTCCTGGCAGTGAGCAGAGTCAGCCTGCAATACTCCATTCTAACCACTGTGCCACTATGGTTCATACACTGTACTAATCAATATTCAAGTCCAAAATAATTTGTCCACTAAAATTAGTGGACATCTTGATCCAGTTCCTGTCCAGAGCTTATTCTTCATATATGCATGTTCAGTAATATATGCAGAATACATGCATATACAAAACACATTATGCTAAGGAAATCTGTTTCTCTGTGTGTAGGAAGCTACATAGCATCCCACAGTACAAATTTCTATCCAATTAATGAAATTTTACACAATGGAAAAATGGGGTATAACAGCAGCTGCCTGTGCAACAATCAAGCTAATCCACATGCAATTGTGCAAATTCTTATAAACCAGATAATATGTACAATTTCCCTTTAATCAAATTAGATTTTTTAATTGCTGCAGAAGTAGAGTAATGTGCACTTAGGCTAAGATATTATTTGGAATTCCTTCATTGTTTTAAATTTATTTAATGTTAAGCAGGTAATTAAACACCTGGGCACAAATGGCCTCTTAGAACTCTCTATCAAATTTTTGGACAGAAAAAAAAAATCACTGGATGATTCCTTAAAATTTCTGCAGTCAAACAACACAAAACCTCTTCTACTTCCAACAATTTCCTAAGGACAACCATCTTCCAAAGCTGTGATATTACTGCTGCACTTAAAAAGTCCACTGAAAAGGATTACCTCCCTTTGTAATTTTACATGATCACAGGGAAGTTTTAATTGTGAAATAAAAGAGAACATATTTGCATACATTCTTGGCCATCTTAAAATTATATTAAGATATGATGTTCTTGAGAATGTTCCCCTTTAAACTTATTCTCCTTTATGAAATTGAATTAGAAATAGTCAATAATGGATGCAATAATGTTATAATGTTAATAGCCAGGAAGTAGATAAACATTCCCCATATTTATAAGCTAGGCAGAAAATCTGAACAAAGAAAATAGCACAATTTTATACAGTATATCATTATTCAAGAATAGCCAGACTTTGAGATTAGCTTTAGGTCTTGTTCATTTGAACTGCAAAAGTAAAATGAATGCTATGCTATGTAAGGAAAGACCCATTTACTCTTGCTGAACATGTCATTTAAAAATATAGTGTGCAGCTTAAGAATTCTTTCCTGAAGACATTTTTACCCTATTGAAAATTGATTGATTTTGTTTTAATGTAACTGAGGGCCATAAACAATTAAAGGTTATAAGAGGAAGTAATAAAAAGCTACATTTCATCTTCTGTGTTTGCATTTATGATGGTGAAACAACCAAAATAACTTTCATTTTGAAACGTTTGTTCAGCAGTTTGCTCAAATTGATTGACAACATCTGCTATGATCAATCTATCTTCCATCTAACCTACAGTGCCATCATAATGTTTATTATAAGCAGCCATTTCAAATAAAGTAAATCTTCAGGAAATATTTTGCAAAAGGTACTGTTGCAAAAGCTGCCTTTCTACTTCTCTAGGGCAATATTTGAAATACCCCCACATTTCATTTATTTGCATACATGTACCACACTCTTGTTTCTTTCTGGGAAAGCAAATTTATTTTAGATGAGATTTGAGACTCGTCTTATCATCCAAACCTAAATATGATATTATTTCAGATTTATATAAAACATATTTGGCAACCAAGGCTCAACAGAGCTCACAAAGTCCAAAGCCCAAATGGTAGCTTACTTGGGTTCCAATTGACTGGGTGAGGCTCAAATATTGGTTTAACCACACCACACAGTAAC
The DNA here is from genome assembly GCF_947247035.1 of Vipera ursinii. Lineage (NCBI taxonomy): Eukaryota > Metazoa > Chordata > Lepidosauria > Squamata > Viperidae > Vipera > Vipera ursinii. Next base: position 12,554,768 of record NC_139519.1, on the reverse strand, counting down.
TAGGGTGATATGTATAAATGCTCTGTTAACCAAGATTTTCAGTTTATATATTGGGTGAATGTAGGTTGTATCTGTCTAGAACACAGGTGCCAAACTCGATTGCATCATGTGATGTATCGTGATGTATCATGACTTTTTTTTGCATTTGTGGCGCCGAGTGGGCGTGGCCTGCATGTGACACATCCAGCCCATGGGCCACCGGTTTGACACCCCTGGTCTTGAAAAAGAGATCTGTGTACTTGTGTGCACCTGTGGAGGGAGGGAGGGAGGGAGGGAAGGAAGGAAGGAAGGAAGGAAGGAAGGAAGGAAGGAAGGAAGGAAGGAAGGAAGGAAGGAAGGAAGGAAGGAAGGAAGGTAGGAAGGAAGGAAGGTGATTCAGTGTTTTCAAAGATTCAGGTCATGACGACTGTATAATCTTAAAAGATGGTTAAATAATTGCATCATTATGCAAATGACTGACCAATAATATCAGACAATGTGGTAAGCCCAATTTCATTCATTGTATGAATGAAATTTTCAAATCATGCATTTTATTTCCAAATATAGTTATCATCCTTGCTCTGGGTAAAGTGGAACAGAGGGGACTGACAAACAAGCAGCCAACAGATAAACTCCTGACAATCTCCATTGCCGGGATCTTAAAAGATAGCTCTGTCCTAATTAGCCCTGGTAAGGTTTGTTTGATTTTGGTATAGTGCATTGCTTGTAACCAGTCATTATGGTTTATTTTCTTTGCTCTGTAATGTCAAGCCAGACAACTGTGAGTCATTCAATAAACTATGATTAAATAAAACATATGTGATATGCAGCCGATTCTTTTTAGCACTTAAAACTAGTGCAAACAGGCTATCATTTGGAAAGCATTTTATTCTCTCCAAGGCTAACATCCCCCCCCCACACATACAAAGCAACTGATAACTTCTTGTACCTGATCTGGGAACTTAAAAGACAATTTCTCCATTTTCTATCCCAGAGATCAATTAAATGTGAAATTATAGGGGTGGGAATAGAGCACAAATGTCTCCAGGCTGCTATTATGTTTGACTCCCAGGTTGTTTACAGCTGCTGTAAAAACCATTTGCTGTCAGGCAACATTAATCAACAGGGAGATGTGGGCAGAATAACAATGAGGAGGAAGAGGAGGCGGCACTAGCTGATTTGCCCACCATTTTCATAGCAAATTTTAGAATGTCAACCTAAAGGACAGAGGCGACTGTTTTGGGATTTTGTCCATCCCTAATGCTGTCCAAAGCATCATGATTGCTCTAGCGATCTATTCTGAATTGGGCAAGGGTTGAATTAGGTATCTCCAAAGATTTAATTTAATTTAATTTAATTAGATTTATATACTGCCCTTTCCCGAAGGACTCAGGGCGGTTTACAGGGTATTTTAAAATCACACCAATACAAAATACAAAAGTTAAAAGACAATTAAAAAGATTAAATTATCCCTGAAAATAAAACCCCAGTTAAAATTCTCAGCCTGGGCCGGAGAGCTCAAAGAGCCAAGTCTTCAGGTCCCGGCGGAATGAACGCAGGTCAGGGGCAGTCCTGAGCTCCATGGGCAGCTGGTTCCAGAGGGCAGGCGCACCCACAGAGAAGGCCCTCCCCCTGGGTGTTATCCGCCGGCAGTCTTTTACCGGCGGCACCCTGAGAAGACCCTCCCTGTGCAAGTGCACTGGACGAAGGGAACTTGATGCTGGCAGCAGGTGTTCCCTCAAATATCCCGGACCCAAGCCATTCAGGGCTTTATAGGTCATCACCAGCACCTTGAATGAAAGATACCTTCCATTTGTGACTTTAATAATCTCACACACAAACACATCCACTCAAACAATGTTGCCCATTAAAATTGCTGTCAAGCAAGAATTTTGGACAGATTTTTTTCAGTAGACTGAAATATAGATCTAGGATACAAGGCATGATCCAAAAAACAGAGACATCACACAGCCCTTGATTTGTATAGTGAACCCTCGGCTGCCCATACCACCATGTATCTCTATTCCACTAGATAGTCTTGATTGTGTATAGCCTCCATCTTTATTTCATCCAAAAGGCATCAGAAGGTTCACCTTAGTGCATGGTGAATGGGAAAAAAAAAAACTTCCACAAAATAAGGACACTTGGTGAAAACTGAAGGGTACTTCTGATTGACATTTGAATTCAGGATTTCTTCCTGATCTCCTGGTTGAACTGATTTGAATATTCAGTCTCTCTCCTTATGGAGTCCCATTGAATTTAAAGCTTAAGGTTTTCGTTTGCTTGTTTCCTCCCCTTAGGAATACTGCAATATCCAGGAAGACTGAAAGTCAATAGACAAGTCTAAAATGATTAATGCAAGGCCAAAAGGACTTTGTAAAATTACAAATTCCAGAAAAAGCCTTCTGCAATTTATCATCATTTAAATGGTAAGGGAAATTGCAAGTTCTGGAGTGTTTATGAGTCAGCAGGGTGTGTGGCAGCTGCCAAAAAAGTTAATACAATCCTGGGTTGTGTAAACAGAGGCATAGAATCAAAATCAAGTAGAGTATTAGTACCACTTTATAAATCTTTAGTAAGACCACTCCTGAAATACTAAATCCAGTTTTGGTCACCACATTACAAAAAAAGTTGTTGAGACTTTGGAAAAAGTGCAGAGAAGAGCAACTAGGATGATTAAAAGTCTGGAGATTAAAATGTATTAAGAACAGTTGCAGGAATTAGGTATGGATAATCTAGAAGGACGAGGAGGTGTGTGTGCAACATGATAGCAGTATTTCAATATTTGAGGGGCTGCCACAAAGAAGAGGGGGTCAACTTATTTTCCAAAACACCAGAAGGCAAGATGAGAAACAATGGATGGAAATGAATCAAGGAGAGAAGCAACCTGGAATTAAGGAGAAACTTCCTAATTGTGAGGACAATTAACCAGTGGAACGGCTTTCCTCCAGAAGTTGTGGGTACTTCATCACTGGAGGCTTTTAAGAAGCGACTGGACAGTCACGTCTGAAATGGTATAGGTCCTCCTGGTTGAGGGGAGGATTGGACTAGAAGACATCCAAGATCTCTTCCAGCTCTATTCTGATTGATTGATTGATTGATTGATTGATTGATTGACTATCACAAGGCTTTGGAACAAAACATTAGCCCCAATGTTGCCCTGCAACAAATAAGGAAATGGGAGGGAAATTGCTGCATAAGACTTCTGAAGAATGGACAAAGTATAATATAAGTTGTTCACTTCACCAGTGATAAAAGCTTAAACATTAATTCAGCTGAGACTGCTATGTGTTAAGAATGAGGTGCAAAGTTAATTAAGACTTGGAAGCTTTTAAGACCAATCCTGAAATGGTGCAACTCTATTGACTTTCAGAGAACATACTCTTTTTCCAAATCAGAATCTAGTCTTTAATTTAAAGTGGGGGGAATGAATATGCCAAGCTTTAAACATGGAAGTATGGGGTGGAGTACAAGTTAATTTCATCGTAGCCACATTTTATCAGGGATAATTGTTTTTAGATTGGGTGGATCCTAGCAGTGATCAGGGTTAATCCAAACTGGAATCCTTCTGCTTTTTTTGCTTTGATCCTATTTGATCTTTTTTCTTTATTGCCAAGCAAGAATGCCTTGTATGAGTCTTTCTTGGTTGATTTCAAGAAATGTTTGAAAATTAATTGGGAAGAGTTCATTGTAGATAAAGTCTCAGCAGGAAAGAAGATTTGTATAATTTCCATACACTATGGGTATTTTTTTGCCATTTTTCTCCTCCATACATCTGTTAATTTGCCAGTGTCTTGAAAAGCACAATTACTTTTTTTTTTGAACTTTATACAGAAAACATGCGGTGGAAACACCAGACTTTCTTTCTTCTGTTAATGCTTAAAGTACACACATTTTTTCAAAAAAATATATGATAAACATACAACAACAGTATTAGTCAACATAACAAGCACAAGCAGAGCATCAACATGAATAGCCATCACCCCCACCAATAGACAATTTACATTTCCAAAAGTCATTAGATGACTACTGAGAGAGATAAAACAAGGATCAAGGAGCAGAGATGTTTACAACTAAGAAACATGTAGCAAAACAATGAAACACAGGACACTACATACCATTCAAAATAAACAATCAAAAAGCCAAAAAGGAAATAGCAAGACTAAAACCACTCCTGACCAGCAATTGGCACCCAGATTAAAAAAAGATTAATACTGGACCAACAATAAGAAGTAAACACAACCCTAATCAAGGAACTACCAACTCAGATAAACAAGCTAACATTAAATAACAACCTAATCAAGAAACTACCAAGAGCACTCCGATCAGCACTGACAGGGAAAGCCAATACTATATAAAAAGAAAGCAAACCCCACTCCCTTCTAACTCTGAAGATATTACCTATTGAGGTAATGAAACATCTGCAAGAAAACATCCAAGTTCAGAGAGCCCCAAGGACCCCATGGGACACAGTCTGTCTGTGGGACAGTGGCAAAGGTGTGAAAAATAAGCAATGGGTTTAAACTGCCATGAGTTTAAGAGGGAGATGCTCTCTCATGATGACCGAGGACAATTGATCCCTTATTAAGCTATTGGCCTGGTTTTAATAAAGGCCCTTATTTGGTCACACATCTATTTCCTACCAGCATTATTTTTTACAAATAACTCAAGCCAGTGAACCTATCCAACATGTCTTCCTGATCTTATTTTCTCCAAAACAACAACTCTGTGAGGTGGGTTTGGCTGAGAGAGACTGACTGGTCCAAAGTCACCCAGTTGGTTTTCATTGCTAAGGTGGGATTTTACCAAACGAATGACCCATAGGGATCCCCACATCATAATAACTTACCTTATGTCCGGTCAGAACTTGAAAATAACATTTAACGTAGCACAGTACTTAAACAAAATGATCCGGTTGAGATCTGCATATGTGGGACTGATTGGGGTAGATTGTAAGGGCGACTCCGAAATATAATATTATCATATTTTATCTATATCTTAAATTATTGTACATTATTACAATTTCATTTTAGATTGCATTTTATTACTATTTCTTCTTAAATTGTATTTTATTTTAATTCCATTTTAAATTGTATTTTATCAAATTCCATTTTAAATTGTATTTTATCAAATTCCATTTTGGATTGCTTTTATCAAGTTTTGGTGACAGTTTGTTGCTGGAACTTTGCACTTTGATATAGCCCAAGGGCTAATCAATAAAGTTGTTGTTGTTGTTGCTAAGGCGGGATTTGAATTTACGGCTTTCCACCTTGATGCTTTAACCATTAGACCAAACTGGCTATATTGAGCATTTGAGAGATTTAAACCTAGTAGTCTAGCTAAGGCATCTAGAGTTAGAGAGTTTAATTCGAGTCCTGATTTGGGAGCTTGATAAAAGTCAAAACTGGAATGAATTATGAAATGCTTCTGAGTTGAGATGTAGCACAGGCTCTAACTATAGAGAAAGCCCCCTTTTCATGCCAACCAGTTTTATCTCCTAAAATACAATAAATAGGCAAGTGAATATGGCTTAAGATAGTTCAACATCAGGGTTCTATTTCACCAAAGTTCTATGGTTGTTGTTTTTTTTTGAAAAAACAGAAATCCATATAGCAGGACTTCATCTGGGTAGATTTATATAGAAGCAAGACATTCTTACTTTTTTCCCCCCAGCCAGCTGCTTCCTCTTCCTAATGTGCAATTACTGAAGAACAGCTGAAATCATGACAATTTCTCTGCAAGGGCTATGTTCTGCTGCCTTTCTCCATTTTAAAATGAATGCTTTTTTAAAGGGAACAAGCCCTATACACACAAAGAAGTATACTGATTTTATTGATTCCTTTGAAGAGGCCCTGGATGGTATTTGCTTGATCCTTTCATTCATATTTTATGGGTAATAAAAAAGAGGTTAATCCTGTTATGTTGATCAGATAATGTTTAAAAACTTGTGGGGGGCCAGAAGAAAGGTCTAAATAAATGGTGAGGCTTAACTGTATGATGACTATATTTGGGAAAGCTTTGTAAATCCATGGTTTTGAAAAGCCCATTTTGTGCTTTACAAATGTTTCACTTCATTCCATACAATACTGGACACCAGGCATTCTCCTTACACTAAAACATAGTCAATCAAGGGAAGTCTGCCACAAAAAACATGCTCACCCGTATGTTCCTAAAGACATTTATTTTGAAATCAACCACACTAACTTTCAAAAGATTTGATTTTTTTTTAGTCCAAAGCTTTCAAACAAAATCAAAACCTAAAGGTTCTCTTTGGAATATGAGCTTTTCATTCTATAAAGACAGGTGTTTTTTTTCAAATATATATATGAGAATTCTGTGGAATTTAATGTACAGTTTCATGACAGAGGTTGCACTGTTATGCAGACATACAAAAGAAAACGTCCTATTGAACTCAATGGGACTTACTTTTCAAGCAAGTTGTTGTAAAACTAAGTCTGGTATTGTTTGTAAGGGATGCTTCAAAAATTTAAAACTTCATTGGTGGGGGCTCTTTGTTTTGGGTGAAGCAAACCAAGGGTCCTGGCAATGAATATTTTTAGTTATAAGAAACCTGTTGAATACATTTTCTTTTTTAATATCATCCAGGTTAGTGAATACCATAATGTGGCAATTGTTGGAGTGGTCAGCTCTTGGGATATGTCACTGTATTATATGGCATGTGTAAGTTTCCAATTTCAGGTTACAAGTTAGCCTGCTGACCAGAGAAGGTCATTCAAAACATACTTCACTCCTAAGATATTCCTTTTGGCCCCAGTCCATTTCCTGGTTCAGTTCACAGTGTCAAAGATTCATTACCATATGCAAAATCCTGTGTTCAGCCATGATGTTGTTGGTCTTGAGAAGGTCTACTGCATTAGGACTGATTAATTTTCAGATCAGCTTCTGTTCTGAAGAAAATGCTATTAAAGGAATTCTGTAGAATTCCTTCTAACATTGAAAAATGATAGCATCTCATGGGTGTTATCAATATCCAACAGTAAAGAGATAAAAAAATGGCAGTGCATTTTCAAGGACCTGAGAAGGGTGAAGTTGATGGCTTTCTGGAAGAACCCTGAATTGGAACAGGCTAAGTTAGCGCAATGAATGTTCTGGCACGGGTGGTGTCCCAATTTGATGTGCATTATTTGTTTTGGTTATGAAACATGTTTCCCATTAGTGCTAACACTAGTTTAGTTATACTCCACCAAGAGTTGGCTTTGAGCTGATGTGGCTGTACAAATCTGATCAAATAAACAAATAAAACTTAATTGAGTCAGCTAAGTGTTGTTAATATTATGTGTTGTTGTTGTTAGCTGCGAAGTCATGTCCAACCCATCGCAACCCTATGGACAATGTTCCTCCAGGCCTTCCTGTCCTCTACCATCTTCTGGAGTCCATTTCAGCTCACGCCTACTGCTTCAGTGACTCCATCCAACCACCTCATTCTCTGTCGTCCCCTTCTCTTGCCCTCAATCTTTCCCAGCATTAGGCTCTTCTCCAGTGAGTCCTTCCTTCTCATTAGGTGGCCAAAGTATTTGAGTTTTAGCTTCAGGATCTGGCCTTCTAAAGAGCAGCCAGGGTTGATCTCCTCTAGGACTGACCGGTTTGATTGCCTTGCAGTCCAAGGGACTCGCAGGAGTCTTCTCCAGCACCACAGTTCAAAGGCCTCAATTCTTGGTGCTCAGCCTTTTTTATGGTCCAACTTTCACTGCCATACATTGCAACTGGGAAGACCATAGCCTTGACTATACGCACTTTTGTTGACAGGGTGATGTCTCTGCTTTTTAGTGTGCTGTCTAGATTTGCCATGGCTTTCCTCCCAAGGAGCAAGCATCTTAATATTATGTACTGTAGCTTAATTTTTTTAAATAAATGTAGTGTCACTGCTCAGAGAAGTAGACCCTCAAGGAAATACTCCTATGCCTTTCTGAATGGCACCAAAAAGAGCATTTATGCAGCTTTTCCAAAGCCTGCAATTCCATATTGGAAGAAGGCAATGTTGGCAAGTGTTCCTCGCCACAGCTCTTTAACTAACAAGCTAACTGCTTGGATTCTTAAAGTATTCATTTTAAGGGAGATGTTAACGGATCATTATGGGAATACGAGACTGTGGCAATCTTCCTACCTCTTGAATAATTTATTTTTATGACAACTTGAACTGGAAGATCCAGCATTATGAAACACCACTTTGGACAGGGTAAAGGAAGTATCAATAGAAGATCGAAACCTCCCTGTATAGCAAGTACAGTAAAGGGAAATTAAAGCAATGAAAAATGTAAGTAGAATGTTTGCACTCCACGGTGAGTTCACTTTAAAAGAATTTATCGATTTTAATTGGTTTGGTTTGTTAGTATAGTTTCATGCTGAGCAGAAACAACATCCTGCATTATTTCCTACTAGTTATTCAATCTAATAAAAGTTCATTGATTTTAATAGATATTTTTAAGGGATAAACAAATCAGTGTGATGTGGTTGCATTTGTTTCATTATTAAAAGGCCAATAAAAGCCCTTGGATGTTCATGTTTTTCACTGAACAAGCATCTAAACCAGGGGTGTCAAACTGCTGGCTCATGGGCCAGATGTGTCACAACAAAACCACCCCCACCCCATTGCCAACAATAGAAAAAAAGTCACGGGACATCGCGACACATCATGTGACGTTGAGAATTTGACACCCCCTGATCTAACCCAAGTGGTCTGGAACCTCCCTTGCTTCCATTAAATCATAAAGCAAAACACTATAGGAGAACTTCTCCTATGACTTTGTCACACTAGTAAACATGACCAATTAGGGAATCTGGACAAGTGACTGAAAGTTAAACAAGTCAAGAAAATTATCCAGTAAGGCAGGGTTGTCAAACTTGCAACGTCACATGATGTGTTGTGACATATCGTGACTTTTTTCCATTGCCGGCAATGGGTGGGCACGGTTTCAGCATGATGCATCCGGCTCGCGGGCTGGCAGTTTGACACCCCTGCAATAAGGGGTCCTTGATGCTCTCTAAGCTTGATTGTTTTCTTGTAGATGTTTCACTATCCAGTGACTAGCACTGATGCAGTTTGGGTAATGAAACATCTGCAAGAAAACAATCTCAAGCTTAGAGAGCACCAATCAAGTTCAGAGACCACTTCATTTCTACAAATATTCTCCTTTATTGAAATCATCCAATGATCTGTGGAAGTGTTTCTCAACCTTGGCCACTTTAAAACCAGTGGACTTCAATTCCCAGAATTCCCCTGCCAGAATTACTGGCTGAGGAATTCTGGGATTTGAAGTCCACGGGAGTTAAAGTGGCCAAGGTTGAGAAACATTGGTCTATGGCAGGGGTGTCAAATTGCCAGCCCATGGGCTAGACATGTCATCGGGAAACCACACCCACCCCATGGCCAGTAATGGTGAAAAAGCTCCAATATGTTATGTGATGTCACGTGACGTTGTAAGTTTGACATGGCTGGTCTATAGCAATGAGTCTATTTCTTAGTTCCAAGACAAAGGCCTTTAATTCATACATGGAAAACACACTCAAATAATTGTTAGGCATATCTTGAATGGCTATGAAGTTCACAAGTGGACTTCTCATTCTTGGTGTGTATGTATCTTTGTAAATCCCACATGAAGGACATCTACTAAAAACCAAATGTTCTTGCGCAGGTCCTCTGAAGCCTAAACTTTTAGAGCCAAAACTGAAAGAACGAAGGAACATGTATGTGTATATGAGATTGAGTTTGAATATGTGTGCTAAATACACACATCTATATTTCCTAAACACGATGGTGATGGTGGAAAAAAATAATGATCATCATAAGGTTTGTGAAAGTGTTAAACTGAAACCCAGTTGGGTGATTAAGGAAGAGGTGTTTTTTTAAGGAGGTGATGCATTTTAAAGATGACATTTCTGTTCAGGAAATCTCCCTTTTAAAACAGCTCCATAAATCATTCTTGTGTTAGCAGCTCCTTAATTTATTTGTCAGACATTAGCATGAAATTAATACAAATAACTTTAAAAGAGAGCAGACTCTTACAGATGTAGACTTAAAGTTTGATTTGAATCACACATTCATCTCAAGTACTCCTGTTGAGCTCACAAAGGCCAAGTATCTTGGAATCTAGTCATAAAATCTACCAGGAAAGGAGTTGTCATTCCTCTCTGTGTATAGCAGGGATCTCCAAATTTGGCAGCTTTAAGACTTGTGGACTTCAACTCCCAGAATTCCCCAGCCAGCCATTGTGGGAGTTGAAGTCTACAGGTCATAAAGTTGCTAAGTTGGAGAACCCAGCTATATAGGGTTGCTGGAATTGGGTATGTCTAGTTTAACGAAGAGAAGGATGAGGGGGGACATGATAGCAGTGTTCCAATATCTCAGGGGCTACCACAAAGAAGAGGGAGTCAAGCTATTCTCCAAAGCACCTGAAGGCAGGACAAGAAGCAATGGATGGAAACTAATCAAGGAGAGAAGCAACCTAGAACTAAGGAGAAATTTCCTGACAGTTAGAACAACTAACCAGTGGAACAACCTGCCTCCAGAAGTGGTGAATACTCCAACACTGGAAGTTTTTAAGAAGAGACTGGCCATCCATTTGTCCAAAATGAGCAGGGGGGTTGGACTAGATGTCCTCCAAGGTCCCTTCCAACTTTATTATTATTACACACTTGATCTTAGCCAAAAGGCTGAGAAGCGAGTTGTTGTTGTTGTTATTTCTTCTTCTTCTTCTTCTTCTTCTTCTTCTTCTTCTTCTTCTTCTTCTTCTTCTTCTTCTTCTTCTTCTTCTTCTTCTTCTTATTATTATTATTATTATTATTATTATTATTATTATTATTATTATCTTGATGACCCTGTATAGCACATCACAGTAAATGCTATCTTTATATCCAAGACTTGAATCTGAAATTTCAGTCAAAGGGTATCTTCCTAATATCAATGTTCTTCCAGATAGTACTAGTATGTATGCAGCCTAACATTTGTGCAAAATGAAATCCTGTAAAATAGTTCCCTTGTACACTCAAGCATTATGACATTTGGGAACTGCAGCTATCCATTTTCACCTTTTAGTCACAAGTACTTTTCAGATAGCTAATAATAGTGTTAAAGAACTCCATCATATGGTGTTATTTTAACAGCTAAAAGCAGTGAGAGTATCCACTTTGGCAGCACACCTGAAACTCAATTCACAGGGGAAAATAGGTTTTTAAACTGCTTCGTAAAAGTTTTTTCAAAAAAAAAGAGGCTCTATGGATGGAATACATAAATTAAAATTAAAAAAATAAATAAAAAGGAGTCTATACAAATCCTTTTAAATGTCAATTAAGTGTCAACATGTGCAAAGCAGCACAGATCGATGCACAAAGAACACTTTAAAAACATCAATGTGGTGGTTGAATGTACATTCAGTGCAACAGCCGTTTTTGATTATAGCATTCTTCTTGCTCTTTTGCAGGAAAAAAATATATGCTCTTGGACAGCCTATTAACATGAAAGGAAAGGAAAGGGGGGGAAAAAGATTGTGAAAGGAAAGGAGATGTTGCCCTGGAGAATGCATGTACATTCACAAAATGGCCACCTTAAGCATGCTCAATCATAAAACATTCACTTACCAGAACACAAATTGTGTGATTGCTTTCCCCATGGAAAACCTCTTATTAAGTATTGGGCTCTAGTCACTTACCATTTTTTATTTTCTGAGATTGCCTCTGGAATAAAAATAGTGCTGAAAATTATTTTTTCTTTCTTTTTTACATGGCAGCAGGCTAATTTGCAGTTCATTGATTTAAGCCAGGGGTGTTCAAACTTGGCCCTTTTATGACTTGTGGTCTTCAACTCCCAGAATTCCTCAGCCAGGGTGCCTGGCTGAGGAATTCTGGGACTTGAAGTCCACAAATCATAAAAGGGCCAAGTTTGAACACCCCTGATTTAAGCTTTAGTAAAAAGAATCTTAGACCAAAGAAAAAGTTGAATGGGCAAGAAAGAACATGCAAACACATTGTTCATAGGAATCTTCATATTTTGTTTCATTGTCTTCACTTTTTCTTCCCTAAGCAACACACACACAAACACACACACATTAAAGTGTACCTGTATTTATTCTCAGGCACTTGTGTTTTTTTTCCCCCTGCCTATTTGGTTTTGGAGAGGAAGTGACACAAATCCTGCCTCCCAAATCTCATAATTCTTCCTGATGCCTCATTCCATGCGGTCTCCCTCTAGAGTTGCAACTAATTGAAATAATATGTATCACCTGTAGATGCTGGTGATATCCTTGTATTCTACAGCCTAAGTGGTCTGATTTAAATAGAACAGAACAGAATATCAGAGTTGGAAGGGACCTTGGAGATCTTCTAGTCCAACCCCCTGCTCGGGCAGTAAGAGTAGAATGGATATTGCAAGCATTTTTCTAAAAATGTATGTGTGTATTAGTTATACAGGTAGTCCTTGAGTATGACACAATTGAGCCCAAAGTTTATGTTGCTAAGCGAGACATTTATTATGTGACTTTTGCCCCATTTTACGAGTTCTTAAGTGAATAATTGCAGTTGTTAAATTAGTAACATGGTTGTTAAGGGAATCTGGCTTCCCCATTGACTTTGCTTGTCAGAAAGTTGCAAAAGGAGATCACATGTCCCCAGTTGCCAAGCATCTGAATTTTGATCGCATGACCATGGGGCTGTTGCAATGGTCCTAACTGTGAAAAACGGTCATAAGTCACCTTTGTAACTTCAAACAGTCACTAGGCGAACTGCTGTAAGTTGAGGATTACCTGTATAGCTAAAAGAGCATTCAAATAGTTTCTTGTGGTAGAAACGATGCATCCGGCATCTGCATTGAAAGCATTTGTAGTAATGGTGACTGTAAAATAGAAACACTAATATTTAAAAACAGAGCAACACTGATAGCAGTAGCAATAGCACTTTTAGACTTATATACCGCTTCACAGTGCTTTATAGCCCTCTCTAAGCGGTTTACAGAGTCAGCATGTTGTCCCCTCAAACAATCTGGATCCTCATTTTACTGACCTGGGAAGGATAGAAGACTGAGTCAACCTGAGTTGTTGATCAGGAGGCAAGAACAATGCTCACAGGTGTGGGCACATATGGCTAGTCACAACCATATGTTTGATTTTGCCAGTGCTGAGGCCATAGCCAGGGATAACACCAAGAGTGGCCGGTTGCTCAAGGAGGCCTGGCTATTCGACGAAAACTCCATTAACCGTTGGTGGAGCAGTGGGCTAATGCCTCCTTAAGTAACACCAGCTGCCTGCAATTAGTGCAGGTTCGAGTCCCACCAGGCTCAAGGTTGACTCAGCCTTCCATCCTTCCGAGGTAGGTAAAATGAGGACCCAGATTGTTGGGGGCAATTAAGCTGACTTTGTAATAATGCCGCTTGGGGGCTGTGCGAAAGCCCTAATAAGCAGGCATATACATAGAATGAAGGCTACTGCTAAGCTTGTAAGCCGCCCTGAGTCTTCGGAGAAGGGCGGGATATAAATGGAATTAAAATAAAATAAAATAAAAATAAAATAATAGACCTTTTACCTGCTTACCAGATGCTCAGGGGGTGGGAGGAATGATGCTATGACTTGCGACGGGCACAAGGAGCCTGCTCTTTGCAAGACCTGAACAACGCTACTACAGGCAGAACAACAGTGATCCCCGGGAAGGATGAATCTTCAATGTGCCCTGTGTCAGACTTTGGGACATGCCCTGTATTAGATCCTGATTTGGAGGGTGTAGCCGCAACAATAATCCCCAGGAAGGACGAATCCACAACATGCCCAGCTTTAGGTCTTCAGATGGAGGCTCAGGGTCGACCAAAGAAGAGGCGGTGGGAGGTACAAAACAATTGTGGCTGGGTAATGAGCTCCCCGATGTGTATATGCTCACCAGGGGAGCGACCATGAATAAGAAAACAACTTTTGATCCTGCACGCGAAGAAATGAGAGATATTTAGAAATGCTACGGGCCGATTGAAGTCAGTAGACCGGTGACCCACTCAATGAGCAGGGTGCAAAAGCAGCCGGCTATATAGGCAAACTCCCGGGTCTCCTATTCTTACTCTGATGACGTCGGCAGTTTGGCCGACGAAAGCTAAGTGTTTTGCATATTAAACAGTTTGTTTATTTTTCTATACTGGTGCTCGTTTCTTTTCTTTCTAATCTATTCACCAAAACGCCCGAAGGCAGGACAAGAAGCAACAGATGGAAACTAACCAAAGAGAGAAGCAACCTAGAACTAAGAAGAAATGTCCTGACAGTGAGAACAATTAATCAGCAGAACAACCTGCCTCCAGAAGTGGTGAATACTCCAACACTGGAAGTTTTTAAGAAGAGACTGGACAACCACTTATCTGAAATGGTATAGGGTTTCCTGCCTGAGCAGGGGATTGGACTAGATGACCTCCAAGGTCCCTTCCAACTTTATTATCATGGTGTAACTGGTCTTATTAGAAAAGGAGCAAGTAACCTAGTAGTTATTAATCACACAATGTTTCTATAATTTGTAAGTTGCCCAGAGTCATTTTATAAGGGAGATGGGCAGCGCAGAAATGTAATACGTACATTTAGTTCTTGACTTACAACACTTCGTTTAGTTGTAAGTTGTAACTGTTTGGTTACAACGACACTGAAAAAAGTGACTTAGGACCGTTTTTCACAGTTACGACCATAGAAGCACCTCCATGGTCACATGATCAGAATTCAGAGGCTTGGCAACTGGCTCATAATTATGATGGTTGCAGTGTCCCAGGATCATGTGATCCCCTTTTGCGACCTTCTGGCAAGCCAAGTCAATGGGGAAGCCAGATTCACTTAACAACCACGTCACTAACTTAACAACTGCAGGAATTTACTTTACAGATATGGATGGCAAGAAAAGTTGTAAAAGGCGACAAAACTCATTTAGCAACTTTCTTGCTTAGCAACAGGAATTTGGGCCTCAGTTGTAGTCATAAGTTGAGGACTACCTGTAAAATAAATAAATAATTGGAAGATGGAAAATTCATACACATGCCTTGGCCATCTTGTAAGTAAAGACAGCAAAAATTCCTCCCGCTTCACGCATAGGAAAATATCTTCTTGGAAAGAAATCTGAAAAGCAAATTCTGTCATCAAATTGAATGCAAAAAAGTAGGTAGAAAAACTTTTTCTTCATCGCGCTTCTTCAAATCCTAAACTGTCAAAGTGTTAGAGATGATTTTTTTTTCAGTCTTTGACAATTCTAATCTTCTATCAACGATTCACATTACATTTGAAGGGGAAATGGGATGTTCTCAATTTCTTTTAAAAATAGAAAGGAGGAGATTTCAATGATGTTCCTTTTGTGGTGGCTTTTATATTAGCTATGAAGGAGTTGAAAGATGCATAAAAGAGTTCAGTCTTTCACTGATCATTTGCCACATCAGGTCTGGACAGCCTCTCCGACTATTCATATTTCTTATTTCAAACTCCATCTCCAAGAAAGGCATACTAAAATATTTTTTTTCCCAGTAGGACAATTTAGGTCAGTAAAAGTTCATATAAAGATATATGAAGAAAGGAAGTGACAAACACCTCACATAATACAA
Organism: Vipera ursinii; assembly: GCF_947247035.1. Lineage (NCBI taxonomy): Eukaryota > Metazoa > Chordata > Lepidosauria > Squamata > Viperidae > Vipera > Vipera ursinii. Next base: position 12,539,233 of record NC_139519.1, on the reverse strand, counting down.
TAAGGCTCCAAAATTCCACTTAATAAATATTTAAAGGCATTCTGAAACACTTTGACAATGAGATAAAAAGGGCAAAACTTTCATGAGTTTAAGGCACAGGTTTTGGCACATAAGTACTTTTTATGTTTTGAGTACCCTGTCTTCAGTCTGCTGGTAAACCAGGCTCTGTTTAAAGAGTGGTGGGCAGATCTGGTTCAAGACCTGAGCACCATGAGATGGGATGAGCTCCCACCCTCGTCCCAGTGTATTTATTTTTAATTCCATTTTTTTAATTTTAATTCCATTTTATATCCCGCCCTTCTCCGAAGACTCAGGGCGGCTTACAAGCTTAGCAGTAGCCTTCATTCTATGTATATGCCTGCTTATTAGGGCTTTCACACACACCCCAAGTGGCATTATTACAAAGTCAGCTTAATTAGTTCCTGCCCACCTAACAATTTGAAAGCATGCAAATGTGAGTAGAAAAATAGGTACCACTTCAGTGGGAAGGTAACAGCATTCCATGCATCTTTGGCATGTAGCCATGCTGACATATGACCAAGCTTTGGATAATGCTGGCTCCCTGGGCCAAGAAACTGAAATGAGCACCATACCCCAGAGCAGGGGTGTCAAACTTGCAACGTCACGTGATGTGTCGTGACGTATCATGACTTTGTTTTCATTGCTGGCAATGGGGTGGGTGCGGTTTCAGCATGACGTATCCAGCCCGTGGGCTGGCAGTTTGACATCCCTGCCCTAGAGTCAGATAGGGCTAACGGGAAACTTTTATATTTACGTTCATCCATTCAACAAATGCCATTGTATTATGTTAATGACCTGTCCCTTTGTAATCAGAATTTTCCCGAACATTTGATTGCTCAGCTGCAAAAACAGTTTTGACATTTTATCCTTTGAAATATCCAGTGCCACTGCCTAATCTCAGCTTAGGTAGGACAAACAAACAAATTGATTTTAATATTCCAATATTATTGAAATAGAGGTTTTATTAAGTCCCAGAAATAGGGGAAGCAAGGACATACAAAGTGTATTTGAAATATGCAAAACAAAAAAAATGTTTGACATGATGGTGAACCTGGAAATAAATAAATCCACTAATTGTTTGAATAACGGGAACACTGAACTAGATTTATTTAAACATGGGTCCCTGGTACTGTATTTTCACTTCAGTCTATAAGAGATACACATAAATGCAATTATCACTTCTAGTTTTGGTTTCTTTGTTTACCACTTCATCAATAAAAGAAATATACAACCTATAAACATAAGGGGAATAAAAGCAAATTCTTATTTCATTTAGGAAGGAAGGAAGGAAGGAAGGAAGGAAGGAAGGAAGGAAGGAAGGAAGGAAGGAAGGAAGGAAGGAAGGAGGGAAGGAAGGAAGGAAGGAAGGAAGGAAGGAAGGAAGGAAGGAAGGAAGGAAGGAAGGAAGGAAGGAAGGAAGATACAGATTTATAACAATTTGTAACCAACACAATTATTTTTACATTTGCAAGCAACTTTGCTAAATATATACAGTTCTACAGGTTTTTGACCTCAGAAATACCTCAAGATGGGATCTAGAGGAGTCCATGAACTATGTGCTCATCCACAACATGATGGATTTTATTTTGACAAATTGTGCCACTTTGCTGGAAGGAGAGAGAGAGAAAAAAACATGATGGATTTCTTTTATGCTCCTTCTCTGGCTACTCCATATTCATTTACTAGGCCCATTTTATTTCTTATCAGACCTCATGACTGGATATCCAGATTAAGCATAATATATAATGCAGTAAGATTAGCTGGTATAATAGACTGTGAAGGTTAGAAATATTTCTATCACTTAATTTATCAGTGTTACACCTCCCATAAGAACTGATTGATTGCTTTTCATTGTGTTTACTCTGTTGATATAATATCCTGTACATTACCTATGACATCTTTTCTGATTTGTGCTGATCTGACTTGTTCTACCCTATATTTAGGCCAAGTGCTAACAACTGAAATAGCTGCCAGGGGTTCAGTGTACTGGTTGGTAATACTATCAGCTGTCTGAGTCTCTGAACCTCTATCTTAATTTCCTTGACTGCTCTTAGGATGACATTAGATTGAACGGAGGGATTCACTATGTACAATCGTGAGTGAGAAGACTAATGCAATAGGAACTGCTCTAGCCATGCCTGGATGTCTGCTGACAGCACCCACGCAAAAAGCTTCCCCCTGGGATAAAGGGGGGACCACACCAAGATAGTTCCTTTGCTTCAGACCCAGAATTACCTTTTGCCTACCTGAATAGGAGGAAACCCCGAATATAAGAATCTGAACGCATTGGACATGCAAATCCATTCAACAAACTACTTAACAGTAGTGAAGCAGGTGCTTGCTTTTCATTTCTGGCACTCTCATTGTTTTACCAGTGAAGTTGCAAATGGATCTTAGCAGGTATAGGGCAATAACTAGCAATCCTATTAAACTACTTCATGTGGAATGAATCATAGAGTGTAGGAGATGTACAAGAAATAAAAACTAGCCATCATGGAGAAAAGCCCAATTCGCACATAAGAAGCCATTCTTTGATGTAGGCCCTGTCAGCTTGTATAATATTCATTCCCCCCCCCCGCTCCTTCTTGGCTCTTGCCCTTCCTTCCACCACAGGGGCAGACCTGATTTTAGCAAATGCTTTTGGTGACAGCTGCTATTGTTTGAGAACACAAGCATATGTTGCTGCATTATGCCAAATCTCATCCATCCACAGAATTCTGACAGTTCTCCAAGGTCTCAGGCTGAATACAAGAGTAGCTTTTTAGTCTTGCATACTTTCAGCCATGTAGTCCAGGACGCGAGCCGGAGGCTGCATGCAAAGCATATGCCACACTAAAAAGCGCCTTATAAAATTGTGACGAGGAACATACCCTTCAAGCAAATTAGGTTGTCTAGCAGAAAGGTTAATGTAGTGTCACTGTAATTCATCTCATCCAACTAAACATTACTGATTTCTAACACTGTTGTAAAAAACAAATATTCCCCCATTCCATCAAGATGTTTCAGTTCAGAGATTTCAAGTTGGGGACAAGACACAATCCATGTTGCGCTGATGAATGGTCACCTACCGATTGGATGAGTCATAGGATGCTGTCTACCGACTGTTTAACATTCAGACATGAAGTAACAAAATCACAAAATCAATACAAGTCTCCATAAATTATGCTTAGGAAAATACATAATCAAAATTCAAGTAAGGAAGAAAGGGAATTTTTAAAAAGGAATAAGGAACCATGTCGTTTTTTCACCAAGTCTCTAGTGGACAAATATATACCTCTGCTTCACTTCACTCAATGACAGTCTTATATTACAAATCATCAACTTTTTCACCCATGTGCCAAATTGAATGATTATTAATAGAATTTGAGAAGGGGGCTGAATCCAAATGTAGGACTTGATTTTAATTCACTTCCAATAATTGCACAAGGATAAAAACAAATGAGACCCCAAACTGCATAGATGAAGCTATCAGAAAACAAAGACTGTGTTTTTGTTGCTGTAGGGTAAAACTCCACGAAAAATTCTCGGCAAACTTATTTAAAAACAAACACCCATAATAATCTTTACCGGATTGTTTCAATTTCTTATCCATATTCTATCTTAAGGGGATCAAACGTTCTTCTTGCATGAAGAAAAGCATGAAGATGATTCTTTGGAAACCATCTATCCTTTGGAAGATCACACTAATGCATTAGTTAATTGCACAAAATACCATGGGCTAGTTCAAAGTGTCCACTAATGATTTTGTAGACAGAAGCTCTAATCTGTAGCAAAAATTTGCTGAAAGTTGCATTCCAGAAGGGGAAAAAAAGGAACAAAGGATTCACTCCCAACTAGGAGAAAATCATATAATCCTCTTGCCAATGTGATTTTAGTTTGTGCACTTAGACATTTGTGTGTTATAATAAATAGGGAAACTGGAATTAAAGGAATACTTTAAAAACTTGCTGAGCCAAAATGCCTCTTCTTCGTTTTGGCACAAAGAAGGGGCATTCTTGGGAAACTATGAAGTTAAGAAGGTCATTCTGATGAAGAGTGACTTCCCAATCTCCCTTGATATCAGTCATAGGTTTAGCCATAGAATCTTCCCTGGTACTAGGTTAATTGCATTCCAAACTGCAGATTGGAGCCTTGGTTGTTGTTTTTTTTATGTTTCCAAAGGCTCCAGAATGAAGTCAGGAAACATTGTCCTACTTTGCTCTGTATACCTTGGTAGCATCTTCACGAAGACCTAACAGAGTAAATGCAGTGTTTATGTTCTTCTTTTGGGGACTTCTTCAGGAAAAGAAAAATAACTTCTTTTTTTAAAAAAAGGGGGGGAATAGATGATAGGTGCTAGGAACCAGAACAACACTTAGAGTTGATCCAAGAAGTATATTTATTGTTCCTTGCCTTTTTACAAAAAATTACCAAACTACAGAACAACAAGATAAGCAGATCAGGATTTGGGGGGCAAGTTAGCTCTCCATCACTTTCTTCCCTTCAGAGATTCCAAGCTAGTAAGCTCTTGACTCCTCCTCCCACTTCAGCTGCAGATTCCACCACAATGGGGGGGGGGCAGAATTCCATAAAATCTCCTCTCCCCTTCCATATTCGTGCACTTACCTTACTTTTCAATACAGAAAGGGAGAAAAGCAAAAAATAATGTCATGAACGGATTAAATGTATATAAATGCCGATGACATTCTTTTCAATAGAGGGGAAAAAACAACAGCCAAGTTGACTTAATTTATTGGCACGCATGTGCGGGGGAACCTTTGACTTTTTAATACACATGCCTTCTTAAAGTTGGAACATTTATTATTATACTTTACAAAACAAATGAAATCCATTCTAATGAAATTTAATGAGGCACATTTAAATTATTTTCAAACACAAGAATCTAAATATTTGCCAAATGTCTCCCAGGATTAAGTCTAACAGCTGTAGGTTTGCTATGAAAGGGCCCAGTTGAGAAGGTAAGAGTGAAGTGACTTGCTTTCAGAATTTAACATATTATATCAGCACAGATATTATTTCTAAATAGTCATCCACTGAAAAGCATTTTTTCCAATAAATGATTAAATGAGAGGGGGGAAAAATGCTCATTCCCAGGTCTGCTATAATTGGCATAAAATGCTATGAATCACCTTGCAGAACCAATTAAAATCAAAGATCAGTTTCATTTGCAGATAAACCTAAAATAAAAGTGTTCCTTTCTTCTTCTTCTTTCAAATAAAAATGATAAATCTGAAGTGGACACTATTTTCTCTTCAACAATGCAGTGTAGTTTCAGAGCTATCAAGTGTTGAACAGCTGTCGAGGAAGAATGAAAACAAAGAAATGATCATGAGAGGGGGGGTGAGGATGGAGGGAGGTCTATAAGCCACAAACATTAGGGACGAGATCCATCTCCAATACTTTCATTTAATTAGAATTGCATTGTGACAAATGCAGAAATCACAATATCCCTAGAGAAGGAAGGTTACATTCCTGAGGTTTGGTGGTTGTGCTGACACAAGATTGCTAGCAAAGAATTAGGAACCTTTGTGTTTTGGGAACACATCAAAAAATGGGAAAAGTACAAGTGATTATTTGACTGCAGAGTTAGATTGGAACATGTGGGGTTATAAGGGTTTGTTCCCCAAAGGCCACCTCTGAACCTTCAGACAGGAAGGCGGTGCAGAGAGTTGTGAGGATGGCTGAAAAGACCATTGGCAGTTCCTTCCCTCCCATCCAGGACATAGCACAGAAGCATTGTTTGAGCAGGGTCCACAAGATTGTCTGGGACACTACTCATCCTCTTCACAACCTGTTTTCCTTGTTACCTTCTGGGAGGAGGCTTTGTGGTATCCGAAGCAGAACATCCAGATTCAGCCACAGTTTCGTCCCATACAGTATAAACCTTGTGAACACTCAAGCTTCCTCCTTCTGTTATATATTCAAGATGGGCAGTGTTTAATATTCATATGTTATGTGTATGTAGGGGTGTAGGTCTATACATATGTTATATATAGTATGTATATGTTGTATATAGTATGTTTAGGTGTGTGTCATGTAGGTGTTCACTTTGAGAGTGGGCAACTAAATCTCATTTTTGATGTTTGTCGTTGTGCCCACAGTAAAAAAAAAATGACAATAAAGGTTATCTTATCTTATCTTATCTTATCTTATCTTGTCTTGTCTTGTCTTGTCTTGTCTTGTCTTGTCTTGTCTTGTCTTGTCTTGTCTTGCCTTGCCTTGCTTTGCCTTATCTTATCTTATCTTATCTTATCTTATCTTATCTTATCTTATCTTATCTTATCTTATCTTATCTTATCTTATCTTATCATCACATAGTGTTCAGATCGGAAAGAGGATGTATGTTGATGATTAGGATGTAGCACCCTGTAGTAATTACAATTGCACTGTTATAGTCCAAAGGTGTTCTCATCTTTCATTGGAAGATGATTCTGGAAAACTTAAAAACTCACATTCCCATTAGGATAAAGTCTGTGCCCTGTGTTTGAAGATTTGTGATGACCTTCTACATAAAGACTCATAGAAGTAGTGCAAGATCAGATAGACCTGGCCCATAGAATCACCAGGAGTTAGACACGGCCGAAGTGATGACATCGTCATCTTCATAAAGGCAAGGCATTCCAAATCCCAGAAACGTCAGATGAACTTCTTTCTTATTTCATTCATGAAAGCTAAGTGGATTGGTGGTTGAAACTTCCTTCAACACTGCTGGGTTTCCAACATCTCTGAATGGAGATTGCTAGCAGAGACACGTAGTCCAGGAGGTCTACCTGCAGGTGGTCTGAACTTCAGCCTCCAGCAGCCTCCAGCAGTATGGATAATGTCAAGCCATTATAGCAATATGCCAGCAAGGGAGGAGAAAGTAATCCATATGGCATGAAAGTTTTATCCGTACTTTATTTTGTCTAATGGTAAGATAACTCTAAATGCACACATGGAGATTTTCTCATAAACATCCCCTTGCCCAGCAAGGAAGAATACAATGCCTTTCCATTAATTATTTCAATGACTTCAGTATATTTTTCCCTGTAATCCTTCTTCCACAAAATGTGAAGGGCCTGCACAGCTATGATGCATAGTTCTTCAAGGTTCCCCTATTTCTGAGCAGAACAAAAAAAACTTTTCCTAGATCTCTTGAATAAGTAAGATACATTTTTCAATGGCTTCCTGGGGAACTTCCATCAGCAGTGAGTGTCAGTTGGATCCTATCTTTTTTAAAGGCATACTGTGCTGGCAATGGCCACTGCTTTGCATTCTCAAGAATGTCCTAGATTGACATCATTCTAGATCACTTTAGGTTGAGAACAATATCACCACTAAAAATGTGTGAATTAGGATGAAATGAATCTCCAAACAAGCTATCCACAGACTACTGGAACTAAGTTAGCTGTCCACCCATATTTCTTCTCTTTTTCTTCTCTTGGTTCTCTGTTTAAAAAGAAAAGTAGAAAATCGTATTTTAGCATAATCATATCCTCAGCAATTAATGTTCTCCACAGAAGGATCTAGGTACTCTAGGTATCTGTGAGTCTGCCTGAGCTTGATAATTTTTGGGAACATTCCACTCACTGTAAGGTGAAAGTCAATGTATCCCAAAGGAAAGATGTCCCTATCAATAGATGAGTTCCTTCAAAATGTTCACAAATGTATGAGCCATATAAAGGTAAAGGTTCCCCCGCACGTGCGTGCTAGTCGTTTCCAACTCTAGGGGCCGGTGCTCATCTCTGTTTCAAAGCCGAAGAGCCAGCGCTTGTCCGAGGACGTCTCCGTGGTCATGTGGCCAGCATGACTGGACGCCAAAGGCGCATAGAACGCTCTTACCTTCCCACCGTAGTGGTCCCTATTTTTCTACTTGCATTTTTACGTGCTTTCGAACTGCTAGGCTGGCAGAAGCTGGGACGAGTAACAGGTGCTCACTCTGTTACGCAGCACTCGGGATTCGACCCGCCAAACTGCCGACCTTCCGATCGATAAGCTCAGCGTCCTAGCCCACTGAGCCACCGCATCCCTATGAGCCATATAGAATCCATTTATACAGGAGCAGGTTGCTTACATATCTTTGCCATTTGGATTTTATTCCCATCTCTCATGCATTCAGATCTTCAAAACAAGAATATTTATCACCAGGAGAAGGAAGAACATTTAGCTGATCATGTTTGTTTATGCGATGATATACCCCACCAGAATAAGGCAGAAATAAATTGTTATAAAAACACAAGTCCTGCTGGATCTGACCAAAGGGCCATCTCATCTAGACACCTTCTTCTATGGCAGCCAATTAGATGTCCACAAGAAGGACATGACACAACTACTTTGAACACAAAATCTTCATGTACTGCATCTGATATAGGAGTTAATATTTTGTCATGATGACAAAAGCCATCAATAGTTCTACCTCCCTCTTGTGGGCACCATTCTCTTAGCCTAAGATGGTAGAATTTCAAAGAACTTTCTCTTAAAACATCACTGTATTTTGAGTAATATGTCTTTTGTTAAAACACTTGAAAGAAAACCCATTTATCTTGGGTTTCTATAACTGTAAGTCTCTGTTTAATCATGAAAATCTTCTACCCATTTGAAATGTGAAATATTTTTTTCCAGATGTTGCTTTGAGCTGATGCTTAAATTTTTAATACACCACCAACAAAATATTTCTCAAAATCAAATTCATTGTTCCCCTTAATCTGAAAACAGACAATGGAAGTTTTAAGGGAACCAACAATGTAAATGCACAAACAATTGAGGAAGACATTTGTATAAAGGCTTTTCAAGAAGTGGATCAAGGTCATATTGGATGGGACTAAAGAAAGACTGCAGGCTCTCTGTTGTACATTTATGTTTGAATTCTCACTTTTCTTCTTCAATATAAGCTATTTTAGTTCCCTTTCTTTCAACACACACATTTCTATATGTATTTCTTGAGCTGTGAATGAATTAAATCTAAGAAGATTCATATATTCTGATCCAAGCATAGGTTCAAAATGCAGATCAAAATGTTTTTTTGCAGAAATGTGCAATGAATAGCTTTCCCCTACATGCTTAAATTGGCCTCAGCCTATTTAAGTAAAAATGTTTGATCTTGCAAATAACATATTTGTACTAAGCTGGGATCAAAATGACAAATACGCTCATAGAATGGCAACAATTCAATTTTATAACTTCAGCAGCTTGGTTTCTTTGTAGGTATACTTTGAGAAGACCTTGTAAAATAGGTTTCTTTTATATTTAGAGATTAGATGATTGAGTTTCTCCCCACATTTATATTATATCACTATTCAGTTATTTCTCTCTGCACCCTACCAAATTTCACCAAACTTTGAAGTAAGAGATTTTTTAAAATATTCATTCCAGAATTATAGGATGCCTTTTTGTTTCAAGTTTGTCTTTGCATTTCCCATCCTGAGCATTACCAAAAAATGCAATAATAGTAAAGAATTGCCCCAAAATATACAGGTATCTATGTAGGTGATATCATAAAGACTCTTTTTATTCAATGTTTATAGATATGAATTTCAAAAATAAAGAAGCCAACCTGTGTTTTCTCCTTTTGACCCAAACTTCTGGTACACAATATTATAATGTTAGCAATCTGATCTTTCAGCTAGCTTTTATTTCTTGAAAATAGATGTATTTTTTTCCTGATTACATTTTTTGCTGGTTTATGCCTGGAATAAATAGTTGTTTGATTGATTGATACTGCTTTGATTCTGCTGTTTTGGAATTTTAGTGCCTGCATCTTGTTTTTTAACTTTTAGTACCTGAAGCAGACTAACTCATATACCTAACATCATATACCTATCAATCTCTTGTTTCTTCCCTAAAAAGCATCATAAAAAGAGGCATCTTCGTAAGAGCCATGGTGGCATAGTGCAGTGGTGGGATTCAGCCAGTTCATACCACTTTGGCAGAACTGGTAGCTATTTCTTTTTGTTGCCCAGGCCCAGAATGGACTTCTGGAAGTGGAATCCACACAGAGAACTGGTTGTTCAAATATTTGAATCCCACCACTGGCAGAGTGGTTAGAATCCAGTACTGCAGGCTAATTCTGCTGACTGCCGACTGCCAGCAGTTCAGCAGTTTGATTCTCACTGGCTCAAGGTTCACTCAGCCATCCATCCTTTCAAGGTTGGTTAAACGAGAACCCTGATTGTTGGGGGCAATATGCTGATTCTAAACTACTTAGACAGGGCTGTGAAGCAGTATATACGTATAAGTGCTATTGCTATCTCATTTATTCATCAGCTGAGAGAAGAAAATGTTTATATGTCCCCTTACCTCCTTTCCCCAAATATACATTTCCTTAATTCCTTACAGTTCTATTCCTTCATTCTAATGTTCACATTTGCTAGGGCAAATGGTGGCTTCAGCTTGCTGTCACAAAGAAGAGCAATGCTTCTGCCACCACCTTTACTGGCAGAATTTATTTTAATAAAAATGTAGACAATAACAGGAAGAAAGCATAAATGCTATCTTGCAGCTTCTCAAGAATGTTCTTTCCCATAAGAAGCTTATGCTTTTCAGCTTATTTGGATGAAACTTTGAAACTTTGTTTTAAATTTATCTCAGTGATATTTTTTGAACTAGAAGACGCCACTTTTGGTATTGTATTTTTGTTACCCATCTCACCATGCTGATAAACAATGGTATGCAATCTTTTTAATTCAAAATTTAATTCAAGCTTCATGCTCAAAATAGTTCCTGCTCCTCCTTTCTCCCCCCCAAAAAAAAGTCTCTTTCAATCATTTTAGAAGTATTCAGGCTCCAAACAGCTCTATTTTAAATCGGGAACATTCTGTTTCAAATCTAAAGCAATTCCAAAGTAATCAAAGAATCCTGATTCCAACTCTGAAGCTTTCCTCAGCTGCCTACAGATCCCAGTTCAATGACAGAAGTTCCGTCATAATGTGCCCTCTTGAGATTTAGTCAAATATAAAAAGGCAAGGAGTCCTGGAAAGACCAAATAGTCAAATACCTCTCATAATTAAATGATGGAAAGAACACCTCAATTTACACATGAGGATTTCACAGAAATTCTTTTTTTTTTTACTTTGAAAGAGGTTTTTGGGGAAAAAATGTTCTTTCATCAGTCAGCATAAGAATTGATACCAAGAAATACAGAATTTTTCTATCCTGCATTGGAAAGCAGAGAAATTGCAAAATTATTGAGGCAATATAAGCAACCTTAGCTCTTGGGATGAATATCACTATGCCCTTTCAAAATTGCTTTTGTTTTGTCTGTATTCTCTGTCTCCTGCCTGCTTTAATTACGTAATATTAATTTTCTTTTATTTCTGGCACCTCGGGAGTCTTTTTTGATGGACGGTTCACAGACCTAATATACAAACAGGTAAACAGCTGATTTCTTCTCCATTCCTCTGTGCCAGGTAAGTCAAATGCTGCCCTGCCAGATAACCTGTACTGCAATTGTAGTGAAAAATAGAAATTGGAAAGAGAGGGGAGAAAAAAAAAGCATGACTGAAGCCAGGTCTTTAGAAGGAGAGGAAAACAAGCAGGAACCCCATGCCAGGATATGGTCGGGCAGCAGGTTGGAATATTTAAAAGGAAAGCCTAAGAGAAAATGGTTGTGGGGAAAATGGGCCCTAAAGGGTACTTGATGATTAAGGGTGAAATTGCTTGGGTTTTGCTTTTGTTTTGTCTTTCCCCCCACTTATGCTGTGTACCACCTTATTCCTTTCAGTGTGTATTCCCCATTGTGCCTGCTTATTCTCTTGTAATCCCTTTCTCTCCAATCTCTCCACTTTACAAGTGGGGGAAAAAAACCCAACAGATCAGGCACAGGACAACATGAACTGAGTGTAATGAGGATTACATGAACCTTGGTGGAGCAGTGGGCTAATGCCTCCTTAAGTAACACCAGCTGCCTGCAATTAGTAGAGGTTCGCATCCCACCAGGCTCAAGGTTGACTCAGCCTTCCATCCTTCTGAGGTAGGTAAAATGAGGACCCAGATTGTTGGGGGCAATAAGCTGACTTTGTAATAATGCCGCTTGGGGGTGTGTCTGAAAGCCCTAATAAGCAGGCATATACATAGAATGAAGGCTACTGCTAAGCTTGTAAGCCGCCCTGAGTCTTCGTAGAAGGGCGGAATATAAATGGAATTATTTTTTTTAAAAAAATACATGCTGTGAAGGTCATAATAGCAATGGCTCTTAGACTTACATACCACTTCATAGTGCTTTACAGCATTCTCTAAGCAGTTTACCGAGTCAGCATATTGTCCCCAGAATCTGGATCCTCATTTTAGTGACCTCAAAAGGATGGAAAGCTGAGTCAACCTTGAGCCGGTCAGGATCGAACTCCTGGCAGTGGGCAGAATCAGCCTGCAATACTGCATTCTAACCAATGCACCACCAATGCACCATAAATGCAGACATTGGTCATAAAATTGTTTTTTCAGCACTGTCATAACTTTCAACAGCCACTAAATGAGGCAGTTGCTAAGTGAGGACTATCTGTACTTTACTTCCACTGATTAGTGAATTCTGGGATTTAAGGAAAGGAAAATTCTGCAAGTTTACTCACCTTTCTACAAAGATTGACTCCTGGTGATGATCTACACACTATTGAAGTGAACAAGAAATGCACATGAAAAAATACAATCAACCATTTCAAGAAAAATCAGTAATAAGGATTTTGAAAAGTCCTTTCAAAAGGGTGCTTTAAGCTGTTCACACTGAGCAAAAAGCATGCATTGCTGTTTTGAAGTAAACTTTCACATTGCACATGTTTCAACATATGGACAATTTTAAGATTTTTTTTTAACTGAAATGGGGTTTTGGCTGGAATGACATGACTGCTGAGCAATTCTCCCACTAGACCAGATTAATTTTAGGCAGGTGGCTGCTGAAGGACTTTTTTTTTTAAAGTTCTCCATCCTTTTTTCAAGAAGGATAAAACTTAGAAAGCAAAGTTGAAAGGAATAGACAATATTAACTTACAAGCAAAGTTGAAAGAAGTAGACAATATTAGCCTATAAAATTGTGTCTGAGCTAAGCAGTTAAAGCTGATAATCAGCAGAATAAAAACAAAGCGAACAAGGTTGTTTCCTTCATAAATGCAGTCCTCATGATCTTTTTGTTAGTTCATGATATTGAAATATCTTCAATAACCTCAGGTCTACTCTTAGGTGAAAAATAAACTATATGTTGACAAAGCAATTTCTATATGCTTTATGTCATGGTTCTGTGCATGGATATGAATCAGCTCAGCTGGAATGTCATAGAAGAAGAAGCAGTTCCAATTAAGCCAAGGTCAACTTCTCAAAGCTTCTAAATAACTATGCTCAACAGTTATGCTTGAAGCCTCTGGTCCTTGTACTTCACACTAAGGCATAACGTAGCTTGCTTCTCGCTTAGAAAAAAAAGTATAGTTTGCATAATTCCTAGTTACAAATAATGTTTGCTACTTACTGAAAAATTATGTGTTTCGTCATAGTTGTCAGAGTTGGGTTTTGGGGGATAGCAATGGGTTGAAATGGTCTAAGAAAGCTTCTAGGAGATCAAAGTGGCCCAACATCATGTCACAGACACTGAACAATTTGGGGGAAGTTAAAACTGAAACACAGTTGATTGTCTCCTGGAGGTCTTCTATTTCCATTTCCATTTTTAATTTTTTAGTGTTGTTTTAAAGGACACTGAAAATATGACAGGTTTTCCATCAAATTACTACAGCGCACATCTCAGGTGAGGATGAGGTATCAAGTCATCTCCCTATCATCTCAACAACTTTTTGTACATTGTATGCCCTAATGATATCATCATGTTGTTGCAGATACTGTAGTTTATAAACCATGTTTTCTGGGTTTGCATATCTTAAGAAACAGCCAACTCACAGAAATTCCATGTAGAAAGTACGTCCAAACAATAAGCAGTCTCTGAAAGCTACTTCTATATGTTGATGCTCAGAGGCTATGGAAACAATTTTAGAATTTCTGCAAATCCTTCAGATGTTTTGCCTGAGGAAGAAACACCAGTTTAATTGTGAGGGGTTGCTTGAGGCTAAATCCTTCCCCAACCTAAGTTTATGCAGACCACACCTAAAAAATGTTGTGTTCATAAAAGAATCCTCTTGGAAACTTCTTAAGTGTTTCACCTGAGCAGTGCTTTTTTTGAAAAAAAAAGGTGCACATGTAATACAACCCGCCTTGCCTACCCTACAAGGTTCCATCCAAAAAAGGTGCCGGAACTCCGTTCTGGGCATTCTATGACAAAAAAAGCCCTGCGCCTGAGGGACAAAACATCAAGCTTTTTCTTTGTGTACCTTTAGACAAAAAAAGGAGAGAAAACAATGATCAGTGCAGCCAACACAACCGTTCTAATGTTTTGATTTTGTTCCATTTCATTCATCCTCTCTTGTAATGAAAGTCAAATCTTTCCAACACGGAGAATGCTTGGCATGCAACAGCTTTAAAAAGGGCTAGGGGAAAATAATTAGTATTTCAAGGCTAAAGCTTATCAAATTCCTTACAAGGCTCTTCAACATTGTTTCCAAATATGAGACTGAATGAGCAAAGAGTGAGTTCTATCTTCTGAATTCCTCGGTAAGATAAACACAATTCTCCTTTTCCAGAGAAAATGCTTTGGCTTTCAACAGTCTTATCCCTTTTTAAGTTCTGCATCCCTCTGCTTATAAAAAGAATAATAATCAGAACAAATACTGCATGTAGCTTGGTGTGCAAGAATCTTCATCTGTAAGTTTGCATGTATAAAAAATTATCTAGTAAGGCAGTTCAATGCACTGGTTAAGGCACCAAGCTAGAAACAGAGAGATTGTGAGTTCTAGTCAGGCACTGGACTGGATGACCTTGACCCAGTCAACTGCGACCAGCCCTAGGAAAAAGAAGACAAGGGCAAACCACTTCTGAAAACCTTGCCAAGAAAACGAGAAAAACTTGTCCAGACAACCACCAGGAGTCAAGACTGACTTGAAAACAATGAATATGAAAACAACAACAAACCTACATGCACCTTGTTACACATATTTTATACATATTTTATTAACGAGCTGAACATTTCTAAGGGATGTTATATCTATAAAAACATAGTGCCTCAATATTAAGAAAAGTAGCAAAAAAAATTCCATTCCAGGTTATATGCTGGTTTAGAAACTTAAAATTAAGTTGTCTTATAGTAATACACAAAGCAAATAAATTTATTCCCTATTCCTACAAGTATGACCTTTCCCCAGCCTTTTTGGTGATATCAAGGATCTTTGTAATAGGAATATAGAAAAGAGATTCACATTTACCTCCAAGGAACTTATTATATTTCCAATAATGGGAAGTGTTTATTGGCAACCAATGCAACCTATCCACAACACTGTTGCTTTGGCAACATTAAGGCTCACACACAAAAATAAAACTGAAGCTGTGCAAAATTCTTCTCAGAGTGTTCATTTGTCTTTTTTTTTAAGAGTTTCACTAAAATACTACTGCTACTTTCCTTAAGAAGAACTTTACAAATTTGCCTAGAATTTCACTACTGGTATAGCAATAGTTGCATAAAGTTGACCTAGTCAATGAGTGCTTTGCAATCGATTCTCCTTCCAATATTAAAGGAAAGAATGCAGAGAATGCAGAGGGAAGGAGGGAGGGAGGGTGGGAGAGAGGAAGGAAGGAAGGAAGGAAGGAAGGAAGGAAGGAAGGAAGGAAGGAAGGAAGGAAGGATATACCAGGTCCATGTTGGATAATTAGGAGAAGAGAGAAGCCAAATAGTACTAGATAATTAGATAGCCTTATTTTTCCCATTTTTTTCTGGATAGATCAATGGGGAGAATCAATGAAAGGAACTCATTTTTGTCATATTCTTTGTTACCTGATATGGCTGCTTTACTTCATGCAGAGAAGGAAGAAGACAAACAGTAGTTGGCCTTGTCCAAGCCAATGCAGCATCTGTTTGTTTCATCTTTTAATTTTCAACTCCATGATTTTTTAGAAGATCAGAGTAGTTATCCTGTACTGTCCTTTCTCCAGTTTTCATATGCTTTAATATGGCTATTAATGACTCTTCTGGATTAGTGGGTGGCATTCAAGTCCGTCAAGCGCACACATGTAATCTGTATTATATGCCCGGAACAGATGCAAGTTTTGTTTTGTTTGTTTTTTTAATTTTGATTAAGTTGGTGGGGAATTTTTATATTAATGTTTCCACCATAGAATTTTGAAATGCAAATTTCCCCAAAGAAAGTTCCTTTTTTAAAAAACAAAAAAACAAAAACCCATCTCCCATTTATTGTAAACTTTTTAGAAACATCATACATTCTGCCTCATGTTCCAGTGAAAAGTGGAGTCAGTTTCATGGTTTTATCTCTTCCACTGTGAAGTCGATTTAGATTGATTCTTGTAAATCTTTCAATAGACCCTGGTAGGGTTTTTTTTTGTTTTTTGTTTTGGTCAGCTTTAACTAAGACATTTTGGCCTGTCACCAGTGGTGGGATTCAGCCGGTTCGCACCCCTTCGGCAGAACCGGTAGCTAATTTTGCCACACACAGTAGACAACACACATGCACACATACAGAGAGGGAGGGAGGTAGAGAGAGAAAGAGAAAGAGAAAAAGAGAGAGAGAGAGAAGCAGAGAAAGATGGAGAGAGACAGAATGAAAATATGTTGAATATACTGCATTTCCGTATGTACAAATAGATATAGACAGTGGTGGGATTCAGCCAGTTCGCACTACTTCAGTAGAACCGGTAGCTAATTTTTTCTTGCCCAGACCCAGAATGGACTTCCGGAAGTGGCATCCACACAGAGAACCGGTTGTTCACATACTTGAATCCCACCACTGCCTGTCACGTACAAGTATCTGATTTAAAGCGCATCTCCTTTTTTTGTAAGAATATCAGGGCTTGGTAGTAACTACGTTCTTCAATTAGTAGTTCATTTTTTTAAAAAAAAAATAATAATTTAATTTTTTTTCTAATTTGGAAAAATGTTCTGAAGCCCAGGAGACATAAAACTAATCAGCTAGATCAAATGTGAAACATGCAAGGTTTTGTTACACTGAGAATTCAAAATGCAGTGTGACTTTCATTCTGCCTCCATGTTCCTTTCACCTTCAACTTTCTACAAAACTGTTTAGCCTTCTTTAGACTTAATGAAGGCAAAGCAATTACTAAATAACATAATAGCAAGAGAAGAAGAGAATTTGAAATCAGATTCTTTTTTAAAAGGAAAAAAAAATCTTGCAATAACAGCAAGATATCCAGTTATTAAAATCACAGTTTGGGGCTGTTCTCTCTCCCAACCACGTTGTGCATTTTTCAAGATCAACTTTTCCCCAGGGAATCTACTATACTCCGTTACATTTTTATAAATAATTCCTACAGAACTTTTCGTTTTAGGAAGCTTTTGACTATAATGTAATTTGTACTATGATGTTCTGTAAATCTTACATTAATGCCTGGTTTTGTTTTATTTCTGTTTTTGTTGATTGAGAAAGACAAAAAAAATATTTCGTAAGTAACAGAGTGTTTATTAATATAAGAAAACCATATATGCTTTACTTTCTTAACAATGAAACAAAAAAGAACTATTTTGGTCTAGTCACTTTGTCTCAGGCCAACTCACCTTACAGGGTTGTTGTCGTTGTGGGGAAAATAGGAGAAAGAGGGAGCATCAGATATGGAAACTGCCTGAAGTTATTTATACAATAATAAAAGCACGTTTTTTTTAAAAAAAAAATCTAAAGTAATATATAGCTAGTCATTAACTTTACCACCATAACTGAGTCCAAAATTTCTGTTGCTAAGCAAGACGGTTGTTAAGTCGTTAAGTCAGTCACTGCAGTTGTTAAGTTAGTAACATGTTTATTAAGTGAATCTGGCTTCCCCATTGACTTTGCTTGTCAGAAGGTCACAAAAGGTGATATCATTTGACCCTGGGACATTGCAACCATCATGAATTCTGATCACATGACCACGGGGATTCTGCAACATGTGAAAAATAGTCACAGGTTACTTTTTCAATGCTGTTCTAACTTCAAACAGTCAGTAAATCAATGGTCATAAGTCAAGGGCTACCTATAATTTTAGCATTCTTTTTTTCTAATTTTCTACTGGATATCTTTTCCCTGTTATTAACATCTTTGAAGGGACACAAATGTTATATGTGCATGTGATGCACACACCCACACACACATATGGCATGCATAAGGTTTTTTTTTTAAAGAAGGCTCTTTACAATTGTCCCATAGAACAGAAATGCAAATCAATCCAGTTTCCATTTGTATCCTTTAAACAAACAAACAAAAATGAATAATAGTAAGAATAAGAATTGCTTAAAAAAACCAAAAACAAGGGGTCTATCTATGTCTAGAATTAAAATGCAAAGTGGCAATTTCCGCCCTCCTTCCCATTAATTGCTTTCCAAAAAAGAATGAAATGGCTCTCCCAGAAGACAGTTACCTCTTCGCCGCAACTGAAATAAAAGCTTTTGTGAGTAACTAGAATGGATAGGCAAAGAGCCTTCGTGTATTAAGGAAAGCTGAAACTAAATTAACTACCAGCTTCAACAAAGTTGCCTGTCATTATACATTATTTTTGTGTCATATTCAATTACATAACAAAATGGCTTATTATGAACAAGAGTCTCCAGAAAAGGAATTAAGGATTACTTTTAGTGTATTACACAGAATGACTTCCCCCCGCCCCCTTTCTAATTTTGACTCCACGCTGGGCAAGTTATAAGCTTAGCTGCCTTTACCTGCAGTGGTGCAGACATATAGGCAGGAACTTACCAGGATGTCATTGGGAGATTGGAGCTGCAGGATATATTTATTTATTTATTTTATTTTAATCCCATTTATATCCCGCCCTTCTCCGAAGACTCAGGGCGGCTTACAATTTAAGCACAAACCAATGTGCTTAGCAATATATGGTCAGAAAAGGCAGGATGGCAGCCCCAACAATATGACTGAAGTTCCGTCTGATTTTTATGTGTAATCCTTTGTCTTTAGGTAAAGATATGCAGTCCGTAACCATATGAAGCCCTTCAGTTCTGCCCCAGCCAAGAATCACCCATTGGGGGAAAAAAAACAATGTGGAAAAATCCACTGATTTCCATTTGTAGGAGGCTTAATCAACTTATTTTATTGTTTGGAAAGTTACCTATCAACTCTTCAAGTATCATCCCCTCGGCAGCCAAAAGTTGTCCATGACAGCTTAATTCTATCTAGCCTGTCCCTAGGGATGAGTAAGATGCAGACCAAAACTTTGATTTGTTTTAAATCTCTAGTCATGTCTTAGCCCTGGTTTTCGATCCCAGAAAGCAGCATTTCCCATTTAGTTGCACACCTGCATCACAACATCTGAAATAAGTGGCAGAATTTAGGCCAGCAAAAAATCAAATCAAAAAGGTCAAATCAAAATTTTAAATAATCAAAAAATGCTAAGGTCTTAGAAAGAGCACAGACAAGAGCAATGAAGATGATAAGGGGCGAACCATACAGTACGATGCATGGTCCAGCCTAACAAAAAGAAGGATTATGGGTGATATAATAATTGTCTTTCCATATTTGGAAGGGCTGTCACAGAGAAGAAGGGTTTGATTGGTTTTCCAAAGCACTAAAACAGGGGTCCCCAACCCCTGAGCAGCGGCCTAGTATCGGCCCTTAAGGCATTTGGACCCGGATCACGGAAATGTGCACACTCAATTTGCACCCATATAAATGGAGCTGCGCATGTGTGCATGCTTGCCCTCTACTCTCACGGAACCATCCCCTCTGTCTCCCTCTGCTGGACCACAAAGCCAGAAAGTTTGGGGAACTCTGCACTAGAGTTTGGGGAACTCTGCACAAGAAGTAATGGGGGAAGCTGGTTAAGAAGCAGACATCCAATCTAGAAGTAAAGAGAAATTTTCTGATAATGAGAACACTTAATCAATGGACTAGCTTGCCTCTCAGAGGTGTAGTGCTCAGAGGTGTAGTTTTTAAGAAGAGATTTGACCGAGATGGTATAAGGTCTCCTGCCTCTAACAGGAGGTTGGACTAGAAGATCTCCAAGGTTCCTTCCAGTCCTGTGAGATCCATCATCCATCATCTCATTGAGGTTAGGATGAACCCTTGACTTCAGCCTGGAGGTCAAATCTATTTCTTTTGCCCAGAGGCTTTGGCCTGCTTTGGACCACATTTCATCTTTACAAAATACCACTGGAGCAGACATGTCAAACTTGCGATGTCATGTGACATCGTACAACGTATCAGGACAGTTTTGCCATTGCCAGCAATGGGTTGGGCATGGCTTCTGGATGACACATCTGGCCCGCCAGCCGGCAGTTTAACACCTCTGCACTAGAGTATTCATGAATGTGCTTCCATTCCACAATTACAGACATTGTAGAAGGAGAGTGGTGTTTGTCCAAAATTTTAAAAAAGAGTTTGGTAGGATGCTTAAATCCATTCATCTAATGAAGTGAGCTACAGAAGCTCATCGTGTTGTTGTTCTCTGGCAGTTTGTCATATGGCTAGCCACGAACGTGTTTGTGCTTATCTCCTGCCAGAATTATTGATCTGATAGTTGTGGGTTATTATTATTATTATTATTATTATTATTATTATTATTATTATTTTAAAAAGGAACTTGTATAGGGCCATCTGGATACACAGTTTATCTACTAAGCGGTTGGAAGCCCAGCAGGTTTTCTCAAGACCAGAGGTGGAAATGTGCCAGTATAGAGAATGCAACCATTGGTGTCCTTTTATGCTTCCAGAATATTGAAGGTGGGGAGTAGATGAATTGGAAAGTCTATAAGAGCCTTGGTGGAGCAGTGGGCTAATGCCTCCTTAAGTAACACCAGCTGCCTGCAATTAGTGCAGGTTCGAGTCCCACCAGGCTCAAGGTTGACTCAGCCTTCCATCCTTCCCAGGTAGGTAAAATGAGGACCCAGATTGTTGGGGGCAATTAAGCTGATTTTGTAATAATGCCGCTTGGGGTGTGTGTGAAAGCCCTAATAAGCAGGCATATACATAGAATGAAGGCTACTGCTAAGCTTGTAAGCCGCCCTGAGTCTTCGGAGAAGGGCGGGATATAAATGGAATTAAAAATAAATAAATAAATAAATAAATAAATAAATATCTTTAAATAAAATTTGTTAACTGTCAAAAGCACTATCTTCTAATTGATCATTGCAGAGACTGCATAATACCGATTCAGGCACCATAGGGAAAAACACAGCATCCATTTCTTCAACAAGGACAGGTAGGGAAGATTTAAGTGGGGTTCCCCTCACTGACTCCCCATCTACTAACTCCCTGTTTGGAACCTATAGTGGTCTGGAGGTTATCCTACCTCAAAGGAAGAAAAACCACAGAATTTCATTCACCAACTGTTTGATACTTCCATGGCATATTACAACAAAGGCTGACCTGATATGACCAGCAACTTTAGATTTAAGTTGCATTTAAGGATCCTCTTCTCTACTACACGATCCTCTGTCAGTTGTATTGTGAATCCTAACTAAATCTGAAAGAGAAAGACAGAGACAGACAGACAGAGATTAATAAATAGTATCTGGGTCTAACACCAGGATCAACAAAGAAGAAAACAAGGCAGGTGTCCTTATTCACAAAGATACCTTAGTCCAGCTGTATGTCTTTGAAATTCAACACCATTTTAGGCTTAATCTTTCTCTCCAAAACTCAATTCAGCATGCAATCAGTCTTGTTTAAGCCAGATGTCTGAGGCTCATGTTCCCTTCCATTTAGTAGCAGAATTCTTTTTCACCACAATTGAGACTCAGAAAAGACTATGAAGTACTTTGTTGGGATTTCACTTTCTATAAACTCTGTCTTCAGTGACACTAATTTTATCCCAAGATAATACTCCTTCCGGACATAAAAATAAACCCTTCAGTGTTGCTACCAAATCAATGGAATGGTTCCAGAAAAAAAAATCACATTAATAATTATTAATACTCTCCATGTAGTACTAAAACTGTCATTGCCATGACCTTTAATTGGGTGAAACAGTGCGTCATAGGGCAATAATGTTTGAACCAAGGTACCTCAAGTAAACTAACATGAGTGAGAACACCACTCAATGGCTAAAGGCAATTATGAGCTCAAAAACAATTTTACATGTTTTTTTTAGGGAGGGTTTGAAAGCATCCTGTTTGCTGGGGAGTCACAATAGGCATTTTTGAAAAGGTGGAGGTCTTTATTTATTTTATTTTATTTATTTTAATTCCATTTATATCCCGCCCTTCTCCGAAGACTCAGGGCGGCTTACAAGCTTAGCAGTAGCCTTCATTCTATGTATATGCCTGCTTATTAGGGCTTTCACACACACCCCAAGCGGCATTATTACAAAGTCAGCTTAATTGCCCACAACAATCTGGGTCCTCATTTTACCTACCTCGGAAGGATGGAAGGCTGAGTCAACCTTGAGCCTGGTGGGACTCGAACCTGCACTAATTGCAGGCAGCTGGTGTTACTTAAGGAGGCATTAGCCCACTGCTCCACCAAGGATCTTTGCTTTTGTATTGCTCATTGGCTGTGTGCTTTTGCATGTGAAAATGACTTCAGACACGAAAAAACCCCAAACCCTCCAATATTGTATTAGCATGCTTTCTAGGCAAACATTATTCTTATTTTATTTTTATTTTTTTTAGAAAAAAGAAAAAAAGAAAACTGGAAATGAATCTTTGGCTGCCTGGAATAGTGTACTGTTCCAAAATGTCAGCCCAATCTCAGTCAAAGAGATTCAGCATCATCTTAATACTGACATCTGGTATTGTTCTAATATTAAGCACAAGGAAGGAATCTCTTAAAACCCTTTGCTCAAATGGCCAGAATAATAACAGAGGGACCAATTACTTTGGGTAACTTATTTCCTATTGGTGTTTTTCCAGCAAGAATTAGGCTAATAAACCCTAAATTTAGCCTATAAATGACTTTTTTCTTCCTTCCTTCCTTCCTTCCTTCCTTCCTTCCTTCCTTCCTTCCTTCCTTCCTTCCTTCCTTCCTTCCTTCCTTCCTTCCTTCTCTCTCTTTCTCCCCCCTCTTTTTTTCTGTCTCTTTCTCCCACCTCTCATCACCATGTCCCATGCTAGTAAAAACTAACATTGCAAGAAGAATAAAGGAACCTTATTTTTTGCTAAATAGACAGGGAATAAAATAGACAGGATAGCACCTAGATAAAAACTTACTTACTTACTTACTTGCTCAGTAGATATTAGGTCAACTTTCTGCTTAACCTCAGAGAAGGAGTTCTTTGAATAGTAAAGGAGAGGATGTAAGATGTTTTCTCAAATAGAATAGAAGCTTCCTGATTTTCCTTCAGGTCTCTGGTATAATTTGCTAATAACAATCTTTCTAATTCAGAAATTCCTCTTTTTCTTCTAAAGGTTTCCCCAGAATTGATTTTAAAAAGAACATTCCCAAACGTGCACATTAATGATATATATTACAAGGGATGGTCCAGATTGCAGTGATATGCAGGACTTATTATCCTTCTCATCTTTACTACTACCTTCTCCTATTGGTATCTTATGATTACATTACTTTGTTTATATGTACACTGAGAGTTTTTGCACTGGAGACAAATTCCTTATGTGTTCAATTCCACTTGGCCAATACACTATTCTATTCTATTCTATTCTATTCTATTCTATTCTATTCTATTCTATTCTATTCTATTCTATTCTATTCTATTCTATTCTATTCTATTCTATTTCTATTTCTATTTTATTCTATTCTAAATATAAATATAAATATAAATATAAATAATATAAATATAAATGTAAACTGGTGGGGTGTGTGTGAAAGCCCTAATAAGCAGGCATATACATAGAATGAAGGCTACTGCTAAGCTTGTAAGCCGCCCTGAGTCTTCGGAGAAGGGCGGGATATAAATGGAATTAAAAATAAATAAATAAATAAATAAATAAATAAATATCTTTAAATAAAATTTGTTAACTGTCAAAAGCACTATCTTCTAATTGATCATTGCAGAGACTGCATAATACCGATTCAGGCACCATAGGGAAAAACACAGCATCCATTTCTTCAACAAGGACAGGTAGGGAAGATTTAAGTGGGGTTCCCCTCACTGACTCCCCATCTACTAACTCCCTGTTTGGAACCTATAGTGGTCTGGAGGTTATCCTACCTCAAAGGAAGAAAAACCACAGAATTTCATTCACCAACTGTTTGATACTTCCATGGCATATTACAACAAAGGCTGACCTGATATGACCAGCAACTTTAGATTTAAGTTGCATTTAAGGATCCTCTTCTCTACTACACGATCCTCTGTCAGTTGTATTGTGAATCCTAACTAAATCTGAAAGAGAAAGACAGAGACAGACAGACAGAGATTAATAAATAGTATCTGGGTCTAACACCAGGATCAACAAAGAAGAAAACAAGGCAGGTGTCCTTATTCACAAAGATACCTTAGTCCAGCTGTATGTCTTTGAAATTCAACACCATTTTAGGCTTAATCTTTCTCTCCAAAACTCAATTCAGCATGCAATCAGTCTTGTTTAAGCCAGATGTCTGAGGCTCATGTTCCCTTCCATTTAGTAGCAGAATTCTTTTTCACCACAATTGAGACTCAGAAAAGACTATGAAGTACTTTGTTGGGATTTCACTTTCTATAAACTCTGTCTTCAGTGACACTAATTTTATCCCAAGATAATACTCCTTCCGGACATAAAAATAAACCCTTCAGTGTTGCTACCAAATCAATGGAATGGTTCCAGAAAAAAAAATCACATTAATAATTATTAATACTCTCCATGTAGTACTAAAACTGTCATTGCCATGACCTTTAATTGGGTGAAACAGTGCGTCATAGGGCAATAATGTTTGAACCAAGGTACCTCAAGTAAACTAACATGAGTGAGAACACCACTCAATGGCTAAAGGCAATTATGAGCTCAAAAACAATTTTACATGTTTTTTTTAGGGAGGGTTTGAAAGCATCCTGTTTGCTGGGGAGTCACAATAGGCATTTTTGAAAAGGTGGAGGTCTTTATTTATTTTATTTTATTTATTTTAATTCCATTTATATCCCGCCCTTCTCCGAAGACTCAGGGCGGCTTACAAGCTTAGCAGTAGCCTTCATTCTATGTATATGCCTGCTTATTAGGGCTTTCACACACACCCCAAGCGGCATTATTACAAAGTCAGCTTAATTGCCCACAACAATCTGGGTCCTCATTTTACCTACCTCGGAAGGATGGAAGGCTGAGTCAACCTTGAGCCTGGTGGGACTCGAACCTGCACTAATTGCAGGCAGCTGGTGTTACTTAAGGAGGCATTAGCCCACTGCTCCACCAAGGATCTTTGCTTTTGTATTGCTCATTGGCTGTGTGCTTTTGCATGTGAAAATGACTTCAGACACGAAAAAACCCCAAACCCTCCAATATTGTATTAGCATGCTTTCTAGGCAAACATTATTCTTATTTTATTTTTATTTTTTTTAGAAAAAAGAAAAAAAGAAAACTGGAAATGAATCTTTGGCTGCCTGGAATAGTGTACTGTTCCAAAATGTCAGCCCAATCTCAGTCAAAGAGATTCAGCATCATCTTAATACTGACATCTGGTATTGTTCTAATATTAAGCACAAGGAAGGAATCTCTTAAAACCCTTTGCTCAAATGGCCAGAATAATAACAGAGGGACCAATTACTTTGGGTAACTTATTTCCTATTGGTGTTTTTCCAGCAAGAATTAGGCTAATAAACCCTAAATTTAGCCTATAAATGACTTTTTTCTCTTCTTCCTTCCTTCCTTCCTTCCTTCCTTCCTTCCTTCCTTCCTTCCTTCCTTCCTTCCTTCCTTCCTTCTCTCTCTTTCTCCCCCCTCTTTTTTTCTGTCTCTTTCTCCCACCTCTCATCACCATGTCCCATGCTAGTAAAAACTAACATTGCAAGAAGAATAAAGGAACCTTATTTTTTGCTAAATAGACAGGGAATAAAATAGACAGGATAGCACCTAGATAAAAACTTACTTACTTACTTACTTGCTCAGTAGATATTAGGTCAACTTTCTGCTTAACCTCAGAGAAGGAGTTCTTTGAATAGTAAAGGAGAGGATGTAAGATGTTTTCTCAAATAGAATAGAAGCTTCCTGATTTTCCTTCAGGTCTCTGGTATAATTTGCTAATAACAATCTTTCTAATTCAGAAATTCCTCTTTTTCTTCTAAAGGTTTCCCCAGAATTGATTTTAAAAAGAACATTCCCAAACGTGCACATTAATGATATATATTACAAGGGATGGTCCAGATTGCAGTGATATGCAGGACTTATTATCCTTCTCATCTTTACTACTACCTTCTCCTATTGGTATCTTATGATTACATTACTTTGTTTATATGTACACTGAGAGTTTTTGCACTGGAGACAAATTCCTTATGTGTTCAATTCCACTTGGCCAATACACTATTCTATTCTATTCTATTCTATTCTATTCTATTCTATTCTATTCTATTCTATTCTATTCTATTCTATTCTATTCTATTCTATTCTATTCTATTCTATTCTATTCTATTCTATTTCTATTTCTATTTTATTCTATTCTAAATATAAATATAAATATAAATATAAATAATATAAATATAAATTTAAACTTTTCTGTAGATAAAATAGGACTTGAAAATTTGTACTAGATCTATTTTAATGCAGAACAAAGGAAACACACTTTTGCAGACTGATGTGGAAACTTGAAAAACAATATTAATGTTTGAGAAAGTAAATTGTATAGTGTAGTTCTAATTTGGGTGTTTTACTCAGTAGAGGTACCATCCAAATACAATTCTTTCCATTTACTGAGTTAAAACCCCATATTTTAACTGTGCCGATTCCGGGTACAGAGCAAAACTACAGACATTTAATTATGGATGTTTGTGGAAGGGATGGGGCCTTAAAGATATCCCATTGGTCTAAAGTGTTTAGAAAAGGTGACCAAAGCTATACTCTGTCAAAACAAAGAGGGATGCTTGAAAGGTCACCATAACAGAAATTCTTTACTATACTATTTATGTACAATGCATTTGATTTCGTGTTGCAACAAAAGTGATATCTCACTGCTGTCATGCTGTCAGAAAATATCAATAATGTTGCTGTTTGACTCAGTCTATAATAAAGAAGTGTTTTTTATTGTAATTATTTAGTACTTGTTTCCGCAACCCAGAAAAAAAAATGTTCCGTGAAAGGTTAAAAATACATACAATTATATATTTCCTTCAATCCCACTTTCCTTGTCTTTCTGTTTCATACCTTGCCAGATTTCTTTTTCTCCTTTCTGGTAGATGGTATGGTCCTCAAAGCCAAAATAACATTTTCCTCTGGGGAAAAGCAGACATATTTTCTTCCATCAAAAAGAAAAGGAAATAAGAACTTTTTTTAAAAAAAAAGTGTGTTGGATCGTCATCTACTGAGCACTGCATCCACTATTTATCTCTCCTTATGGATTTCAAATCCTTATGGATTTCAGGCTACTGTCACAGGCAGGTTTTAAGTGCTCTCTTGGCACTTTTAATTGAACAGTACAGCTCTTGTAACTTTATCAAGCCTGTTTATTTCCCCTCTTGAGTCATTAAATCACATTCTCATTGATTAACATCTATGAAAGGTGATGGCCACTGAGCAATTCATGAGAGATGAAACATTTGCTTTGGACATGGTTCTCTGTATCACTGAACACTAATAGTTTTCTGAATAAGCGAATGATAGGTCCTTTCTATGTAGTATGATGGATATGAGAGAAAAGATCTCACTTCTCTGTGACTTTTCAGGGAAAAAGCTTTTAAAAAGTCTTTCAATTACATCCAAATTTCCAATTGTTTCATATGCTGATTCTTGAGATTGTATCTTGATTCTCACTAAATTACTGCTAAGCTTGTAAGCCGCCCTGAGTCTTCGGAGAAGGGCGGGATATAAATGGAATTAAAATAAATAAATAAAAATAAATAAATTAGGAACAGTGGTGGCACACTTGTTAGAATGCAGTATTACAGGCTAATTCTGCTGACTGCCAGCTCTGACTGCCAGTTCAGCAGTTTGAGTCTCACCTGCTCAAGGTTGACTCAGCCTTCCATCCTTCTGAGGCCAGTAAAATGAGGAGCCAGATTTTGGGGAGCCATATGCTGACTCTGTAAATCTGTAAAGAACTGTGAATTGGTATATAAGCCTAAGTGGTATCACTATTACTAAATTGGGGGAAAAAAAATCTGATTAACCAACTGTATTAAAAGGCAGGAGATTTAATGAGCTGCAGTTCACTTCCTCAGGTGCATAGATTGACTAGGCTGAAGTAGGAGTTTTTTTAAATTTAATTTAATAAACGTTTAATGAAAGTTCTTTTTATTAAGGATCACAAGTTGAATTCTAAGTAAAGATGAGTAGATATATGAAAACAGACTCTGTTTCATGCCATGTAAACTCATATGCTATTCTGTTTCATCCAATTTTAACATTATTATTATTATTATTGTTTTTATTATATTGTTATTTTTGTTATTGTTGTTATTATTGTTGTTAATTTTATAAGCCCTACATATCAGCATTTACTATTGCATGGATTTCTATATGTATTTTATGTTTTCCATTTGCTTATCTGTTTTTTTTCTATGACCCAACGCAAATATAGATATGATTTCCAATATGAATCAGATTGTACAGAACACTGTGAATATTTAATTTAAGATCTAGTTTCATAGAAATGCAGTAAAAACTATTTGCCTAATCCAGGGATCTTCAAACTTGGCCCCTTTTATGACCTGTGGACTTCAACTCCCAGAATTCCTCAGCCAGGCACACTGGCTGAGGATTTCTGGGAGTTGAAGTCCACAGGTCATAAAAGGGCAAAGATTGAAGACTCCTGGCCTAATCAATTAAATATATGCAACCAAACTGGGTGATTGCAAATTAATGTAAAGGTGTGATACACATGTGAAAATATCCCTTTTTGAATCAGTGCTCAAAATGGAATAGTTATGATTCAATTAATTGAACCAAATTGATGAGTGATGGTATTCTTCTCATCCCAAAGAGCTTCTAGGCTAAGTATAATGGTTAGTCCGGAGGGGGAACAACACTATAAAGGATTTAAGAGCAATTCAATTGATTTTTTGAGAGACATTGTGTAGACTCTTTGCTTGGATGAAACAAAATATGTTGCCTCCACAGCCCAAATTATTTCACTTTTTTCCAAGTATAATATTTATCCCTTCTTGGGTTAAAATTTGATAAAACAATACAAATGTCTGAAATGATAATTTCATATATCTTTTAGGAAATGTTGGCAGAAGATATGACATTTTTCCCACAAGTACTATGTGTGCCTATTTAAAGAAGTTTTAGTTAAGTGAAATACACATAGATTAAATTTAAAAAGAATTCATTTAGACAATAGTCATATAAGAAGTTATCTCATGGTGAGTCAGACTATCATTTCATTGAGTCTGAATGGCAAAGGTGAGTCAGTTGCAAGTAAGAATTTTTTTCAGCTCAAACTCTCAGTTCATTCTATGGATATATTGGTTTAATTCAATATTCACAGCATCTATCTTCAGCTGACTCTGAAGATACCATAAAAAATCCAAAGCAAGATGGGTCTGTTACTAGATACATTTTTCTGAATGATCTCTATTGTTATTGAATTAAGTTTGTGTATAATAGAACAAGAAAGATATACCTTATTTATATGTCCGTGTACATGTAAAATTGAAGTGAATTTTGATTTTTCTCTTGTACTGCAGTAAGAATGCATTTCTTTTAAATTAAGCAATTGGGTTTCTATAACTGGATAGGTGTGAGAGAATTACAAGATAGCAAATGATATAATGATATAATTTAATGAAGCTTGTCTTGGTGAACAGAGCCAATTGTTTTTCACAGTTTGCCTGGATTATAATAAATATCATGTAACTATTTCATGGGGTTGCTTGGCATTTTGTTAATAAAAAATATTTTAAAAAAAGAAATGTCAGCTTAATTTTAGAAAATTCAAGTCAGCCATGAGGATATAAATTTAAATCTTTTTCTTAGCCTCCTTCCTGCTTTGCTTGCTTTGCTGATAATACAATTGGCTGTTTTGAATTCCTAAATTATCTAAAAAAACATTTTATAAGCCACACCATTTAGTATTTTTCTTAGGGCACTACTATAGGTGTCCCAGTAGCCAACCTGCTATCCAAACCAGACATCAAGAATTGAAGAACTAAAATGGGCTTAAATGAAACATCCCTGGAACAAAGATCAGAACAATCCCAGGATAAGTTGTTGGGAGAACTGGAAGCCTCAACTGAGCAACATCTATTTCATTTGACATGCATATTACATGAAGGGACCTCACTCAAGTAAGATGTAAGCTCCAGGGCCATTTCACTAGTGCCTTTGAAACTGAGAAAGGTGTCAAGCCAGGCTGCATATTGGCCTCTACAGCAAGTTCATGGTGGGCCATCACCACAAACCAAACTATAAATCCCCCAAAATGTGCTGGAAGACAAGTAGACCATCTCTGTTTTTCTCTATGAAGACAATACAATACTTTCAAAAACACCTATTGGCCTGAAGAGCACTAGAAACAGTAACACAGTACTTCAAGGGATACCATCTAAAACTCAATTATTAATCTACCTAGAAACAGGCAGTGACAATTAAGATCTTGGGCTTCTCATCAGGTTTTCTACTCAGCATTGGATATAATGAAGCCAAAAGCACTAATTAAGCAGTATGTAACAGGCACAAAGTGCAATTGGATCTAGCTAGGACCCCAAACTGAATCCATCAGTTTCTCTGCCTTCCCTATGGCATACTTGTCAGACTAGAAGAGTCAGGAACATACATTAAGTTCCAGTTGACATTTATTAATCAGACCTATTCGCCAGAATCTAGTCAACTAATGGCCAGCACTAAATTGGCACTAGAAAGAGTTAATGGAATTCAAGAGGGGTTGAAATTAGTGGGAATGGCACAATTCTAGGCTGATTACTTGCTTGACTCTGCCCCCAGGCTCTGCCTGCTCTTCTCTTACATGCCTAATTAAACTTGGACCACCTAAACAAGGGAGGACATTTAATCTGACACAATGTCATTCCCTCTCCTCAGTTGCCCTCAAAGGCCTATACAAAAAGATTCTTCATCTGAAGAGACAACACATCTCTGACTCTGGAAATCAACACATCACCCTGCTGCTCTATACGGATGATGCTGTCATCCTCTCCAGGACACCTGTAGGTCTTAAAAGAGCTCTGCAAGCCCTCGTCTACTATTGTAATTATGGTAAGCCAGACATAAATTACCAGAAAACCAAGGTTATGGCCTTTGCAAAAAGGCCAAAACTCTGTTCATGGTATCTTAATGGTTATAATATAGAACAAGTAACCGCTTTTAAGTGCCTTAGGGTGGTCATCCATGCCACTGGCTCAAAAAAGCACATGGTGAATATGTGGCTGCCTCTGGCCAAAGATCGGCAAATGTTATTCTCAAATTTTTCCGCACAAAGGGAGAATACTATGTTCCTGCTGCAATTAAGCTCTTGCAGGCCAGGTTGCTAGCACAGCTTCTTTATGGGACCTTGGTCGGACTCTCAGCTTCGTGTTTCACACCATTGGAAAGAGTTCAATCCAAATTTATTAGAGCAATTCTCCAGATGCCGTGTTGTGTCTCAAAAGCACTTCTACGCCTGGAGACAGGATTGATAAAAGTTGATGCAAGAATCTGTATTACTTCTTTAAACCTTTGGCTAAAGCTTAATTTCTTTCCCCAAGGCCTTGCTCCATTAATCCTACAAGACAAATTCTTCTCTTCATGGATCAAGGCCGTTGAATTCAATCTTGCCAAAACTAGCTTTTTTCCAGCCTCCGTACTCAGGTTGGACTACGACCAAGGGTAGAGGACATTGAGAGGCAACGGACTTAGGGAAAGCTCTGTTGTCTCTACCCTTTTTTTCCAACCATTGATAAAATAAATTCCCTGTTTGAAAATATTCTGTATCTTGTTTCTCTTTGATCCTCAATGTAAGTCTGCCATTTCAGCACAGTCCAATATCTTCTTGATTATCTCTTCATCTAGTGGTGATTCTTCATTCTTCCAGTGCTGAGCAGACTTTATTAAATACATTGTTACTCCCACCAGTAATCTTAGGCCAACTGGAGACACCAAATTGCCGGAAAGCATTTTCCCTTGCACAGTACCATGTGCTTCCATCGGCCATCCAGCACGGCAAATATAAAAAAATACCATTGACTGAAGGGCTCTGTTCCTGTAGCTCAGGAGAGGTGGAGACCATTGAACACATACTCCTTCAATGCTCTTTGTACAGAGATATTCAGGGGGAAAAATCCTTCCAATAAATGATAAGTATCATGCCCATTCTGACACTGTTCATCTCCAGTGGCTGCTCAAGGGTGAACAGACTGTGTTTACAGTGTAGGTGGACACATTCTGCACAGCAGCACTGGGGATTCATTGGAAACACATGAGCAAACCCTTTTGCATTACAATTCTTTTGCATTTTAGTATTTAATGACCATGGGCCTCACAGTTTAAGGACTGATATTATAGTATAGTTAGGCCAAGCTGTGTTTTTCTTATGTGTAACTGACCGATTGGATGCCAAATTATGATTTTCATATAGATTTTATCTATGTTTTATTTTAGAATTTTTTACTGGATAGCCCTTAAATGTTTTTAACTTGTTCTGGTCTCTGGATTTTTACTGTAATAAACTTACTTGACTTGACTTCAGTCAGTTGACAAGTGTGTGAATTTTTTTTATTATTACATTTATATCCCGCCCTTCTCCGAAGACTCAGGGCGGCTTACAAGCTTAGCAGTAGCCTTCATTCTATGTATATGCCTGCTTATTAGGGCTTTCAGCCCCCCCCCAAGCGGCATTATTACAAAGTCAGCTTAATTGCCCCCAACAATCTGGGTCCTCATTTTACCTACCTCGGAAGGATGGAAGGCTGAGTCAACCTTGAGCCTGGTGGGACTCGAACCTGCATTAATTGCAGGCAGCTGGTGTTACTTAAGGAGGCATTAGCCCACTGCTCCACCAAGGCTCAATTTTGATCATGTGACCATTGGGATGCTGCAATGGTTGTCAGTATGAAAAATGGACATAGGTCACTTTTTTCAGTGCCACTGTAGCTTCAAATGGTCACTAAATGGAGTGTTGTGTATTCTGTCCAGGGCTGATGTTCAATTCATGTTCTAAAAGAGTTTTGAAGAAGAGTATTCCTTCACTTTGGAGGCTTATCCTGGGTCAGTGGAAAGACTTTTCAAACATTGGCAAAGCAATCAGTTTAATTTCTTCCAGAGGACAGATGATAACATGAAAGCCAGTAAACCTGCTATATTGATTGCCTTTACAATAACATGACAAGTTTGCTTTTATGGCAGCTTTCAGGGGGTGTTAGAAATGCCCTTTTCACTCCTGTGCCTTTTCTTTCCTGTCAGCATGCGTCTCCATCCCATCTTCATCCAAAATCCCATTTCTGTGTAGCTCCTATCACTGTCAAAATAGTTATTTGAGTGAGTTTAATCAAACACTCCTCTCTTCTGTTGAAACTTATCTGAAGCAGTCAATAACTTGGCCTGGACTTGGAAGGCAGCTTCTTCAAAGTTGACAGTATAAACGTGGATATTTTCTTTCCAATAAACCCATGTTGGTATACCACTTCTGTGGTGTGCTAAAAGTCCAGACCATTTGCCCTATCCCAGTATCTAGGCTGCACACCAGAGGGCCAAAGAGGAGTGCAAGCAAAAATGAAGTGCAAGCAAAAATGTACGACCTTCTTCTTGTCTCCCTGCTTCCATGGTCCATTTTCTCCTGAGCTGAAAGGGGGAAAATGTTAGTTTAGCAATTGTAAATTTGGTTGAATGAGACTTCTGGGTCTAGCAGAATCTTTCTTTAAAATAAAATGGCCAGAACAGCTTCCGCATTGCAACTTGCTCTTTCCCCAAGCAACCTTGTGATTAAAAATTGGTGATACTTGGGTAATAAAATTACTGATTTATAATTCATTAAGATTTTTAATTAGTTATGTAGTTCTATGTGCCTTGGCTTAACTTAGCTTACTCTCGGTTTCTCCTCTTGCATTATTACCCTTTTTCTTGTTTGGTTTCTTTGTTTTTAGAGCTGTGCACTTTGTTTTTCCCTGTTGGTTGAGATCAGTCTTTCCAAGTCCATAGATTCAAGGTTGACTCAGCCTTCCATCCTTCCGAGGTAGGTAAAATGAGGACCCAGATTGTTGGGGTCAATTAAGCTGACTTTGTAATAATGCCGCTTGGGGTGTGGGTGAAAGCCCTAAGAAGCAGGCATATACATAGAATGAAGGCTACTGCTAAGCTTGTAAGCCGCCCTGAGTCTTCGGAGAAGGGCGGGATATAAATGGAATTAAAATAAAAAAAATAAAAAAATATTCTATTCTATTCTATTCTATTCTATTCTATTCTATTCTATTCTATTCTATTCTATTCTATTCTATTCTATTCTATTCTATTCTATTCTATTCTATTCTATTCTATTCTATTATTTATAAGAGCCTTGGTGGAGCAGTGGGCTAATGCCTCCTTAAGTAACACCAGCTGCCTGCAATTATTGCAGGTTCGCATCCCACCAGGCTCAAGGTTGACTCAGCCTTCCATCCTTCCGAGGTAGGTAAAATGAGGACCCAGATTGTTGGGGGCAATAAGTTGACTTTGTAAAAATGCCGCTTGGGGTGTGTGTGAAAGCCCTAATAAGCAGGCATAGACATAGAATGAAGGCTACTGCTAAGCTTGTAAGCCGCCCTGAGTCTTCGGAGAAGGGCGGGATATAAATGGAATTAAAATAAATAAATAAATAAATAAATAAATATTTGTAGCCACTGACAAGACTGCCCTTGCTGGAACTAAGACTGGTTTGTTTGTGGTTCTACAACTTGTATTTCTCTTTTTTTCACATTTTTAGATGCCAAGCGTAACCACAGTAGAGGACTGCCCTTGAATGAAGTCATCCTTTGCACCAAACTGCTTAGAAGTAGTTTACCCATTCCAATTCACAGAAATCCTCCCTGGGGGGGGGGGGTTGGCCAATAGCCTTCTAAGAGTAGGGGGCTTCAGCACGATGGCTCAGGAGTTTGGTAAGTATATTCTCCCTGAAGCATGCTGACATCAACTGACATTTGGAATCATCCCACATCATCCCAAAAGGAATGGATTAAAGGCTGAAGAATTGGGAAGGTTTGTCTCTTCAGATGCAGAGAGATCTGGGTGCACAAACACCTTTATCCTCTGATTGAAGTTCTGAATTTGTAGTGGCTATCTTCTTGTCCCATGCATATTACTTTCTTTTCTTATTTTCTGGATAATTATGAAAAGTTGTAATCAGGAAGAGATGATCATTGTACAGAAAGAGAGAGAGAAAACACACAGAAACATGCTTCATGTGAGAAATAAAAACTGGTAAATGGGGGTTTTGGCCAAAGTCTTCAGGTCTGACCAACTGATAAGAGTAGTTGCATAAATCAATATTTCCCAACCTTGACAACTTTAGGATGTATAGACATCAACTCCCAG
This sequence comes from Vipera ursinii, assembly GCF_947247035.1. Taxonomy (NCBI): domain Eukaryota; kingdom Metazoa; phylum Chordata; class Lepidosauria; order Squamata; family Viperidae; genus Vipera; species Vipera ursinii. The sequence continues at coordinate 12,503,685 of NC_139519.1, read as the reverse complement.
AATTCTCCAGCCAGCTTGTATAAGCATAACAAACACTGGCATAACTAGTGGAATATTTATATAATGTGGGGAGATGCACCAAAGTGAGAGTACTTTCCAAGAAGATAGTTTTCTGTAGCAAGTTTTATTATGATTTCCTCCTCCTCCTCCTCCTCCTCCTCCTCCTCCTCCTCCTCCTCCTCCTCCTCCTCCTCCTCCTCCTCTTCCTCCTCCTCCTCCTCCTCCTCCTCCTCCTCCTCCTCCTCCTCCTCCTCCTCCTCCTCCTCCTCCTCCTCCACAGCTGGTTACCTCTTCATATAAATTATAGAATGTCATTTATACAATAGAAATGAAAAGAGGAAAAAAAACGATTTCCCCCTTTCTTCTTCTTCTTTTCAGTTATATTTTATAACTGAAGTACAAACCAGAGATGAGTGGTTTATGCCATTAAATTTTAAGCCTTAACATGATGAAAGAGGAATTTACAAAATACATATGTATTAAAATGAGGGTTTAATCCAATTGTTGAAATTAAATTAATTCAGTTTACATTTCCCCTCAGCTTTTCAAAGCACAGACCTTGAAATGCTACTGGAAGCAATGAAGGTTATTGTATATTGTATTTTATTTACCATCTGACAAGATATGAGCAAGCTGGTTTTGTCCTGGTTATATGCACTTGCTTCAGTTACTCACGTTGTCTTTAATATTTCTCATGTTAATGGATGCTTAATTGTTTTTCAATATTCTACAATTCTGCTTCAAAACAAGTGGGGTGTGTGTGTGTGTGTGTGTGTCTGTCTCTCTCTCTCTCTCTCTCTCTCTCTCTCTCTCTCTCTCTCTCTCTCTCTCTCTGTGTAATGAAAGGATCTTCAACTGTTCAGTAATATTAGTAGGAGGGTAATTGGGAAGCAGGCAGAAACGGTTTAGCAAATTTATTCCTCTTGAAATGATGAGAATCTCTTTAAAATTCAGGAACTACCTTTGTATTTCTATCATGCATTGTTTTATCCACAGTTCGTCTCTTTCCCCATCAAGTATCAAATAAATGAAAAGGAGATTGTGTCTGATTTGGCTGTATTGCATAGCTGCTCTTCTGCTCCTGTGCCAAATATTGGAGTGCTTTGTGTATCTGGGTGCGGGAAATGGATTCTTAGTTATAACCACTTCTTGATGAAGTAAGCTATAAATGCTGATCTTCTAAAACCACAAAAAAGATCTACACAATATATTCTTCTCTCATTTCAAGAAGAAAAACTGCTTGAATTGCAGTTCTTGATGGAGTCTGTAGCAAATGCATGTGTACAGGTAGTCCTCAGCTTACGACCAACAGTTGAGCCCAAAATTTACGTTTGCCCCATTTTACAACTTTTCTTGCCACAGTTGTTAAGTGAATCACTGAAGTTATGAAATTAGTAACACGGTGGTTAAGTGAAACTGGTTTCCCCATTGGCTTTGCTTGTCAGAAGGTTGCAAAAGGTGACCACGTGACCCCGGGATGCTGCAACTGTCATAAATGTGAGTTGTTAAGCATTTGAATCTAAATCCCATGATCATGGGGATGCTGCAACAATCATAAGTGTGAAAAATGGTCACTTTTTCAGTACCGTTGTAACTTTGAATGTCCACTAAATGAACAGTTGTAAATCAAGGACTACCTGTACATTATTTTTTCATTTCAAGAAGAAGAATTGCTTGAAGTGCAATTCTCGATGGAGTCTGTCATAGGTTCCTGTGTATTCTAGGAAAGAGAAAGATGAGAAAGGCAGATAGACTGATGTTCATAGGTTTTGCACCATATCCAATTTTTTCTTCTGGTTTGGAAATGAATTGGCAATAGATACAGTTGTGAAAAAGGATAATGGTGCTGAGGTCTTCTGTAACCATTCCCCTGTATTGTCTTTGTTGTGCTTTCAGTAATGCCATTCATTGATTTACTACATTATCCCAGATTAAACAGCATCAGTAAAGAAGGACAACTCTCAATTTAATCCACTTTCTTGATATTCAGTTCTGAGTACCTACACAGCATTATAATGCCAATGTGCTGATACATTAGGTTACTTATTGTGGGGGTATGAAAAAAGAGGAGAAAAACACACCACCACCCCAAAAAATCTAAGGGTGGGAGAATATCATAAAAAGTTAAAGTTTCTACTACTCCCCTCCAAAAAAATATATAGGTAGTCCTCAACTTAAGACCACAAGTGAGCCCAAAATTTCTGTTGGTAAGTGAAACATTTGCTAAGTGAGTTTTGCCTCATTTTATGATCTTTCTTGCCACAATTGTTAAGTGAATCACTACAGTTGTTCTGTTAGTAAACATGGTTATTAAGTGGATCTGGCTTTCCCATTGACATCAAAGGGGCTCACGTGATCCCAGGACGCTGCAACCTTCATAAATATGAGGGATGCTTTATTGGGAATGCTTTGGGTGGCACATAAGGAAACAAGATTTTTATGTTTGGGTCTTCAGGCCTCTTTAAAGAACATTTGACAATGATTCTGTGAGCACACAACACCATGTGGTCCCAAGACTGTTCCAGAAGTGCTAAACTGGAAATTGTAAGAAGGGAAACTACGAATATGGACAAGTCATTTTATTGTAAAAGACAGAATGGGACAGATTGTTCAGCTATTTATATGGTTTAAAAAAAATAAAAACTCTCTTACTTTTCTGCTCCAGTGGTACCTCAGTACTCGACGGATTTGGTACTCTGTGCACGTTGATGTGAAAGTGTTGTTTCTGTACTTGTAGCTTCTTTGGTATTTGGCACACTGCAGAATGAAGAGGGGCCAGCTGCAGAGGGTGGAAAGGAAGTCAGCCAGGCTGGGATAGTCACTGACATAGGAAAAAAGTACAGACAGGAAAGTTTTCCCTGGCCAAAACAAATGGTCACATCATGGTAAATCAACTGGTTTGTTTGGCACTCATAGTTTTTGGTACCCATCATGCCTCCAAGAACAAATTAGCACTGAATACCAAGATACCACTGTAATTTGCCTATAGATTCTTCCATTTTCATTGAAAGAAGCAGGAAACAAAACCTCAAAATATTTTCCTCCGGGAACATTTTCCTTCGAAAGTATGGGCATGATTCAGCCTACCGTTAAATGGAAAACTGTACAACATGATGGTTTCATCAAACCGTATCAGACTGGTATTTCATAACTAACACATCTGTTAAGGATATTGTTCATAACACATAATTTCACACCACTTTGGAGTTAGACATCTATTATACTTTTAAAGTCTCCTAATTAAGAAATGCTCTATAGAAACAATGACCTAAGAATAAAACCTTTCCTCAGTATTTATTGAAAACATTGATATCCACTTCTATCAAATAATAAAAAAACTGTAAATCCAGTGACAGGAAAATAATTTTAAGTAGGTCACGGACAAACACTTCTCTTCCACAACAGCAAAACAGAAAGGAGGCAGAAAAAAAATGGGGTTTTTGCATTGCTTGGGTTAAAACCTTCATATAGATATTTTCAGCAAAATGCCTAGTGATATTTTTATATCCCCCGTAGAAGCATTTTGTTATTGCAGTATTGACAACATTTTTGTTTGCTGGATACCTGGCAAAGCTTTAAAGAGAATTCCACTTTAAGTGGAATCTTCTCGTACGCCAACCACATTAGTATTCTACAACCAAATTGATCCATGTATCTCCAGTGCTGCATACTAATTGATATGGTTGCATGTACTTGATTCATTTTCTCCATCTCATTTTCTGTTTCCTTTCTAGTGGGATCAGCCGCTTATATCTTCTTAGACATTATGTTGAAGACCCAGGGCAACACTTGTCACTTTTGATAAACTGTCAGATTATTTTTGGAAAGTCTACATATGCTCTTTCCGGAGGTACAATGTTGCACTGGGATAATCAATTAAATTGCTTTCTTACTGATGCCAAAAATTTAGTTGTGCTGATTTTTTTTTAGATTAAATATGGCATTGAGTTGTACTTTGAAGTCTAAGAATTAGCCAAACCAGGATTGAAATATGAATAGATTCTATCAGGGTACCATTGTGCATAATGACAAATAATACCAACCATGCCTGGATAGATTCCAAGCAACACAGGATGGCAATGAATATGATTGGAGATTATTTCTTTTAGAAATGGATTAAACACTCCCAGATTATTTTCTACAATATCTTGAGTCATTCAGGCTTTAAAACGTAGACAATATCTATCGCTATAGCTGTGCTTTGTATGTTAATTTTTGTTTTGAAAAGTAATAGTCTGATCACTGAATTCCATCACTGTTTATGGTCTGGATTTCCATATATGATTAGCTTTCCTCCACTATCATTGAGCCTTGGTGGAGCAGTGGGCTAATGCCTCCTTAAGTAACACCAGCTGCCTGCAATGATTGCAGGTTCGCATCCCACCAGGCTCAAGGTTGACTCAGCCTTCCATCCTTCCGAGGTAGGTAAAATGAGGACCCAGATTGTTGGGGGCAATTAAGCTGACTTTGTAATAATGCCGCTTGGGGGTGTGTGTGAAAGCCCTAATAAGCAGGCATATACATAGAATGAAGGCTACTGCTAAGCTTGTAAGCCGCCCTGAGTCTTCGGAGAAGGGCGGGATATAAATGGAATAAAAATAAAAATAAAAAAAATTAAAAAAAATTCCAACCTACAGTGGTGCCCCTACCTAGACTTAATCCCCAAAACAATTAATATCACATTCTTAGGAATGTTCAAAATTTGGAAATCCTCTATTACTATGGGAAGTGCCTACTGCTCCTGCATCCTATTTGCAGTTAAAGCGCTCATCTGTCCAATATGACTGATGTGTCTATATTAATCTAAATAAAGAACAGTCTTATTAAAATATAGGCAGAATAGATGAGAGAAAAAAAAATCACTTAAGCCAAACTGATGACAAGCAAATATATTTACTGGGAACTGTAAAGATAACCAAGCCAGAAGGCCACAAAAGGGGATCACATGACCTTGGGACACAGCAATGGTCATAATTATGAATCGGTTGCCAAGCATCTGAATTTTGATCACATGATCGTGGGGATATGGCAAAGGTTGTAACTGTGGGAAAATGGTCATAAGTCACTTTTTCCAGTGACGTTGTAACTTTGAACAGTCACTAAATGAACTGTTGTAAGTCAAAGACTACCTGTATTCTTCAAAATATTAAGGGAAAGAAGGAGAATACTTGAACATTGGTGGAGCAGTGGGCTAATGCCTCCTTAAGTAACACCAGCTGCCTGCAATTAGTGCAGGTTCGAGTCCCACCAGGCTCAAGGTTGACTCAGCCTTCCATCCTTCCGAGGTAGGTAAAATGAGGACCCAGATTGTTGGGGGCAATTAAGCTGACTTTGTAATAATTTAATGTAATTTAATTTAATAATTTGATTTCTATACCGCCCTTCTCCCGAAGGACTCAGGGCGGTGAACAGGGCAATACACAATAAAAATATTATACAAAAATTAAAAAACCATTAAACATTATGCCCTTAAAATTAATACATATTACAATTAAAACTATTTATAAAAACCCAACCCCATCCCGTCAGACCAGGCCAGCTTGTTCGAAAAAGAAAGTTTTGAGATCGCGCCGGAAGGAGCGAAGGTCGGGGGCCGTCCGGAGCTCAACCGGTAAGCTGTTCCAAAGGTCTGGCGCGCCCACAGAGAACGCTCTCCCCCTGGGGGTCACCAATCGGCATTCTTTGATCGGTGGCACCCTGAGGAGGCCCTCTCTGTGGGAGCGCACTGGACGGAGGGAAGTTGACGCCGGCCACAGGTGTTGCCGTAGGTAATCCAGACCCATGCCATGAAGGGCTTTGTAAGTCATCACTAACACCTTGAACCTCACCCGGAGAGCAACCGGTAGCCAATGCAGCTCGCGGAGCAAAGGTGTAACATGGGAATATCGGGAAACTCCCAAGACAACTCGCGCGGCTGCATTCTGCACCAGCTGGAGTCTCCGGGTGGACCTCAAGGGCAGCCCCAAGTAGAGAGCATTACAGTAGTCTAGACGAGAGGTCACGAGCGCATGAGTGACTGTGCGCAAGGCATCCCGGTCTAGATAGGGCCGCAACTGGCGCACCAGGCGAACCTGGGCAAAGGCCCCCCTAGTCACAGCTCCAATATGCTCTTCCAAAGAGAGCTGTGAGTCTAGAAGGACCCCCAAGTTGCGGGCCCTATCTACGGGGGGTAATAGCTCACCCCCCATGGCCAATGATGGAATAATCGGAATTTCCCGGGATGCCGGCACGAACAGCCACTCAGTCTTGTCAGGGTTGAGTCGAAGCCTGTTCCTCCCCATCCAGACCCGGACCACCTCCAGGCAACGGGACATCACGTTGAGGGCATCGCTGGGGTGGTTTGGGGTAGAAATAAAAAGTTGGGTATCATCAGCATATTGGTGATACCCAACTCCAAAACCACGAATGATCTCACCCAGCGGCTTCATATAGATGTTGAACAGGAGAGGCGAGAGAACTCCACAAATGAGAGGTCTCAAGGTCGATCTCTGCCCCCCTGCCAACACCGACTGCGAACGTCCCAGAAGGTAAGAGGAGAACCACTGGAGAACTGTGCCTCCCACTCCTAACCCTCTGAGACGTCACAGCAGGATACCATGGTCGATGGTATCAAAAGCCGCTGAGAGGTCTAAAAGGACTAGGACAGAGGAGCAACCTCTGTCCCGAGCTCGCCAGAGATCATTCGCCAGCGCGACCAATGCCGTCTCTGTGCTGTACCCGGGCCTGAAACCGCTTGGGGTGTGTGTGTGAAAACCCTAATAAGCAGGCATATACATAGAATGAAGGCTATTGCTAAGCACATTGATTTGTGCTTCTTAGATTGTAAGCCGCCCTGAGTCTTCGGAGAAGGGCGGGATATAAATGGGATTTTAAAAAAAAATATCTTCCGATCTTAATCCTCCACGTGTACAGGTTCCATATCTGCCAAAGTTCATATTCAATCTACTGGGAACAACAACAACAATAATAATAATTAATAGAGAGTCACCTACCATCATCCTGCTTCTTCCCTCTAACATATCTTTCAGAGGATGGCTTTTTAACACTTATTATAACCCTGATTATAATTAAAATAGGGTGAATGTTGCACTAGCTTTAGGAGTCCTCTTAATAAAACTCACTCCAGCCATTGATGACATCTATAATCACATGCAAGATAATGCTCTCCATTAAAATTTACAGCCAATACATTCAACATAAGAGATATGGATGAATATTATTAAAACTTATTTTTTTAAAAAGCTGAAGGAATAGTTTGCAGCTTATGAAGATGGTGAAATGTATTGTTTTACTGCTATTTTAATTTTCCCATGGGAAAGTATTGAATCTGTGTAGCTTTTGCAATCAAATGTATTATTTTACTGCTATTTTAATTTTCCCATGGGAAAATATTGAATCTGTGTAGCTTTTGCAATCAAATTGTAAGAAAACAGTTTTAAAAAAAGGCAAAACTTCTTTTTTTTCCGTCAAAATAATATTTTGAAGGTTAGCTGATAGGAAGGTTGGTTCCACTATTCTGAGGGCACTTTGCCCTTAATATTTCTCGGCTCTCATATCTTCACTGGCATTGTAGAGGTATTCAAGCATGATATACGGTACTTCTTTTTGCATTAAGGTTTTGTTTTATTTTTAATAGTGAATTTCTCCCCGTTGATGGAATAAACTGTGATGAAATAAAAGGGTGATTGTGATTTCAGGTAAGAAATTAAATAAGGAATAAAGGTAAAGGTAAAGGTTCCCCCGCACATGCGTGCTAGTCGTTTCCGACTCTAGGGGCTGTTTCAAAGCCAAAAAGCCAGCGCTTGTCCGAGGATGACTCCGTGGTCATGTGGCCGGCATGACTAGACACCAAAGGTGCACAGAACGCTGTTACCTTCCCACTATAGTGGTCCCTATTTTTCTACTTGCATTTTTACGTGCTTTCAAACTGCTAGGCTGGCAGAAGCTGGGACGAGTAACAGGTGCTCACTCTGTTACGCGGCACTCGGGATTCAACCCGCCAAACTGCCGACCTTCTGATTGACAAGCTCAGCATCCTAACCCACTGAGCCACCGCATCCCTCTAAATAAGGAATAGATCTGTCTGATTCAAAGAGAAAGGTGGATTCTGCTCTGAGAATGAACGGTTAGCAAAAATTTAATAACTGAAAGCAAACGCTGTCTGCATCCCTCTAGGGATTAAAATGTATCTTTGAATCGAAGGAGCTCAGTGCAAGGAGATGAATACACACTCAATTCTCTAAAAGGTCACTTTCTGAAAAACAAATGGTTGAGTGTGTGTGTGTGTGTGTACATGCATGCATGCGTGCACATATGTGTCTGACAGTCTGCTTGAATGAAATAGGTAATTTTGGAAATACACTTTACCGAAATGTTGTCAGAACCGAAGGCCCTCATTCACAATGAGCCTTCTTTGCATGCAGAATGAGATGCAGGGTTTATCTGCAATCTCATATTCACCATGAAGAGGTGTGATTCTTCAAGCTTGCTTCGGACTGAAATATGTTTAGAGAAGGGCGATGAGCTAAAAATTAAATCCTAAAGGAAGAGATGGGGAGTGGGTGGGATCTCAGGATGTTTGGCCTGGAAAGAGAAGACTGAAATGATTATAATATTAAAACACCCAGTGGGCATTTTCCACATCCATTTTATATTTATTTTTTCAGACTGATTTTCTACTGATTAAGAACCGGTGACATAGAACACAGGTAGCCATTGACTTACGACCCCAATTGAGCCCAAATTTCATTTGTTAAGTGAGTTTAGCTCCATTTTATGACCTTTCTTGCCACAATTATTAAGTGAATCACTTCAGTTGTTACATTAGTAACAGGGTTATTAAATTCATCTGGCTTCCCCATTGATTTTGCTTGTCAGAAGGTCGCAAAGGGGGATCACGTGATCCCAGGACGCTGCAGCTGTCATAATTACGAGTCAGTTGTCAAGCATCTGAATTTTGATCACACGACCATAGGAATGGTGCCAGCGGTTGTAAGAATGAAAAATGGTCACTTTTTTTTCAGTTTTGTTGTAACTTTGAGCAGTCACTAAATGAAGTGTGTAAGTCAAGGGGTACCTGGAACGGTTACAAAAAGAAAATGATTTTTTTCTGTACTGAAAGGAGTTTAAAAAATGTTTGTTTTAATCAAATAATTGGTGCTGTTAGAAAATATGGCTGTAAATTGCATCAAAATGAAACTTGCCACAACTTTAAAATGCAAAGCTGTATTTCAAATTGTGTGGATATTTGTGTGTTGGAGGGGTGTTTTAAACTTGTTTGTTCCTTTTCTGCTGAATACGGACAACATTTATGTGTAGATTATTATTACATTCATTCTTTTCACCATGCCTAAATTAATCACTGTGTGTATTAACAATAGCTAGAAATATACAATCTGTTCTTAATCTGAAATATTAATGGGTGATGGCAGTCATATTTTGTTTAATTACTATAACAGATTTAGGTTTTCTTTCTTCACTGCATAATCATTCTTTTTGTTGTTTTTTTGAAAACCACAAGAAGCACACAAACAAATAATAATCTTGTGCTTTAAAGATGCTTTTCTGCCCAAGCAAAACTGTGGAAGTAGGGATTTTAAAAATATGCATTCCACATAGTTTGGTTCAGTGCAACCATCAGTCCATCTTGATATATTTATTAATGCCAGGTTATTGCATAGCAAATTTCATCATACTGTTGTGCAAGCTGTCACTGTCATGCCACATTGTTAGTTACCAGTGCCTCCACTTCAATAATTTGCTTGTTTACTATTGCACATTATGTTTGACTGTCCCTCTTTATTCTCTGCAAAATGTTTTATATGCACATCATAAAAAGGCACCTTTCAAACCCATTAACAGAAAATCCCAAGTAGGAATTGCATTCAAGCTTTTTTTAATTGGTTCGAATATTACAACTTAGCTGATCATAAAAAGCTTACTGAGATCTGATTAACAATTGGATGGAAGGCTATCAAGAAATCTCAGGGGGTCTTAGCCATACTGGGAAGTTGGAAAAAATATTTCAGAAAAAGCAAGAAGGTATTTATTATTGTCAATAAAATAAAATTACATTTCCAGACAGGAAAGATGTATATGTCATTTGTATATGTGTGTGACACTCTCACATGTCAAAAAAAAAACAAACAAAAAAAAACTACAGGATTGGATTATACTGCCACAACTTCCATCTTTCCTATTTTGACCCCTCTGCAGATGGTATCTATATATTTTTTTAATGATGAAACCAGTAGGTACTCTGTGACACAAAAAGTATTGCTGTGCTCTTGATTTTGACCTTTTTTCTGGGATAAACTTCAGCTTGACTCAAAGAGGCCAGTTTCTTCTTCATAAATATAAGTGCAACACAGTTTCCATTTCAGTTAGGACTACGCCTAATATGTTAACAATTGTCCATTTCTTTGCAGACTTAACCTGTTTAATGAAATGGAAAAAGTTATATCTCTATCTCTATCTCTATCTCTATCTCTATCTCTATCTCTATCTCTATCTATCTATCTATCTATCTATCTATCTATCTATCTATCTATCTATCTATCTATAATTTTGTTCTTACAGTGGTACTTTAGCACTTGATTACTTTCTATAACAGGTTTTGCTCTAAAATCTAAAATGGAAGTGGCTTTTTTTTCCCATGAAGCAGAACTCTTATTGTAAAGGACTCTGCTTCATGGGGAAAAAAATATCCACTTCTCCAATTTCATTAAACATGTTGCATTTGGTACTCGACCCAGTTTGACGTGAAAATGTTTTCCCAAAAGTGTTTTCCCAATACTCAGCTTTTGCTTAGCACTCACCATGCTGCAATAGGAAGAGGGGGATGGATATGGAGAACGGACAGGAAGTCGGCCATGCTGGGAAGGTCACTGCAAAAGGAGGGGAATGACCACAGAGAGTGGACAGGAAGTCAGCCATGCTGGGAAGGCCACTGATATAGGTAAAGGGATGGATAGAAAGTTATTCCCTGTGGAAACAAAAGGTTGGGTGGTAAGTCATGTGTTTGTATGGCGCTGATCCTTTTTAGCACCCATCGCACTTCCTGGAACCAAATAATGACATGTACAGGTAGTCCTTGAATTACGACCACAACTGAGCCAAAACTGTTGCTAAGGGAGACATTCATTAAGTATATTTTGTCCCATTTTATGAGCTTTCTTGCCACCCTTGTTAAGAGAATCCAAGCAGTGGTTAAGTTTGTAACACGGTTGTTAAGTGAATCTGGCTCCCCCCATTGACTTTGCTTGTCAGAAGGTTGCAAAAGAGGATCCTGTGACCTCGAGGAACACTGCAGTTGTCATAAGTATGGGTCGCTTGCCAAGGGCCTGAATGTTGACCATGTGACCACAGGGGTGCTGCAACAGTTGTAAGTATGAAAAACGGTCATACGTCTCTTTTTTTTCAGTGTCGTTGCAACTTTGAATGGTCGCTAAGTGGATTGTTGTAAGTCAAGGACTCCCTGTACCACTGTATTAGAAAAGTATGGATCCAAAACATTGCAGCCATTTTCAGAGCATGGTCCCAATTTACATTTTTATGCATATATTGGAATTCCCTAAGAAATAAATGTGACCTCAGCTTCCATTTATTCACTATGCGTCCACCTCCTTTTAGCTTCCTAAGGCACTGTGGTGTGAAATAGGGGATTGAATTAAAGAAGCAATTCCATTGATTCCTGGCATACAGTACACCAAGATGGTTAAAACGGGAATGGCATTTTAGAATAGAATAGAGCTGGAAGGGACCTTGGAGGTCTTCTAGTCCAGCCCCCTTCTCAAGCAGGAGAACCTATACTGTCTCAGACAGGTGACTGTCCAGTCTGTTCTTAAAATCTCCAGTGATGGAGCACCCACGATTTCTGGAGGCAAGCTGTTCCACTGGTTAATTGTCCTCATTGTCAGGAAGTTTCTCCTTAATTCCAGGTTGCTTCTCTCTTTGTATGTTTTAGTCTCTAGACCTTGGATCATCTTAGTTGCTTTTCTCTGAATTTTTTTCCAAACCTCAACATCTCTTTTGTGATATTGGCTGCAGTATTCCAGGTATGGTCTTACTAGGCTATTATAAAGTGGTACTAATACTTTGTGTGATCTTGATTCTATGCCTCTGTTTATACAACCCAGGATTGTATTAGCTTTTTTCGGCTGCTGCAACACACTGCTGCACACTGCTGGCTCATTTTGCAAGGGAGAAGAAAATTTAAAGCAGAAATAATACTTCTAAAGTTGCCTTCTGCACCCCTCACCCTTAGCTTCATTAACATGCACACATTGTCACAGTGATACAAAGTCATTCTGCCATAAAAGCAGATACGTTCCCATGCTGAGATAAAATACAATGTTTTGTAAGTAAGCTATGCCTTTCAAATCGAATCAAATCTTTATTACAATCACAAAATTATTCCAAGCACAGATACTGCAATATATAGATGTGATAGATTTCAGCTAATGAGAGCTAATTTACTAGGTGGAACATTTAAAATATGAACAATAAAATAAAATTAAAATGAGTTGGCGAAATCAGCTGTTGTTATTACTTCATTGACAACCATAGGTGGCAAATCTCTTTGTTATTTCTTGATTCACATCTTGATAGTAGCAATTTGGTGTCAAAATGATCTATTTTGCCTGGGAATTGCTGGAAGATAGGTGCTAGATGGTATTTTTATCATAGCAGTCACAATAAAATATCACAGACTGAACTAGTTCTCTTTCTCTGGAATCATATGGCATAAACATACAAGTATTTTTAAATCCTTTTTATTGCAATTACAATATGTACAGAAAAAGAAGAAAAACAAAAGAAACAAGACACAAAAATAGATACATAATTTAAAATAATACATATCCAATGCTTTATTTTTTTAATTTATTTTAATCCCATTTATATCCCGCCCTTCCCCGAAGACTCAGGGCAGCTTACAATCTAAGCACAAATCAATGTGCTTAGCAATAGCCTTCATTCTATGTATATGCCTGCTTATTAGGGCTTTCACACACACCCCAAGCGGCATTATTACAAAGTCAGCTTATAAAATGAGTGAAAAAAATACAACAGAAAAGAGACGCAAATGAAATATAAGGCAGGAGTATCCAACCTTTTGGCTTGCCTGGGCCACATAGAGTGAAGAGAAATTGTCTCGGGCCACCTATAAAATATATAAATAGCTAATGTGTATAAATAACAAACTTCCTTTATTTTTGGATGTTAATAGCTGTCCATGGCTGCACGCAGCCTGGAGGCCGCAAGCTGGACATGCCTGATATAAGGATGTTATTGCAATAAGCTGTCACAATGCTATATATCATTGTCTATTATATAAAAATATACTTTTCTAATTTCTAGTTCATTTCTAATATACCTATATAGCTATCATGTTTTTAACCTCTCGTACTTTGTGCAAATGAAACCCCTATTTCATTATATTTATCCATATAAAGTTTATGTCTATATGCAATCTGCTTGTAAGTAGCAACTTAAATCAAATCTTCAATCCATTGAGCGAGTATGCCTGATTCATTACAGGGAGAATGGTTTTCTTCTTCCCCCTTCCCAATGAAGTGTTAAGAAAGATGACTTTTAAGCAATCCGGTTTTTTGTTGAGAAAATTAAGCTATGTGCATATATATTTATCCACTGATATGATAATCAAACAAAAGAAAACAAAACAGATTTCAACATTGGGAAAAGCTTTGAAAATTATTTAGCCCAGAGCATAAAATTCAGAACAATCCTCAGAAATGTGCTGACTCCACCTATTCTATAATTGTTAGAATTTCCAATCTAAAGTAGAAATACAAGCTTAATCCAAGATCTACAGTATATTGAAGCAGAATGTACTACTATCATTTCTGGTTGAGATCTCAAAATAAACTTCTCCTACCTTTTCTGTGTGACTGCGTGCACTTGATTTCTATGTTAATATTACCAATTTTCACATCAAAATATAATCGTGCTAGCTTTAACAGCTTTATTTCAGCAAACACCAGGCAAATCATTTTGGTAACAATGTCAAGAAAAATGCACGGTGCAGTCATCAGGAATCCAAGCTGGGGCCTTTTTTTATCGGCTGCTGTTTAAATTTAACTATCACACAATGCCTCTAATGTTTGTGTCATACAGAGAACAAGAAAAAAAATATCTTTTCATTCATTTGATAAATGGGGATCTGCTTCTAATGCTTTTTTTTTACCCCCGAAAGAGAAGACATTCATGAAAGTTTCATAGAACAGAGAACACTTGCACTTTAATTAAGAGGCAAAGAGATTTGTGTGTGTATGTATTTATGTATGTGTGTACGTTTGTATCATCTTTCTCTCACTCTCTCTCTTTCTGTCTCTCTCTCTCACACACACGAACACACACACAAACACACAGACATCAGTCTCTTGGGTTCCACGCTGCAATTAAATGTCAAGGGATAGTTCCTCGGGGAACTTCTCCCTTGGCATTTTTTTTTCAGGAAAACATGAGCATCCAGGGTGATTGCAAAATAATGTAACAACACAAAAAAGAAAATGTCAATGGAAGAAATCAGAAGGTAATTTGGGGTACAACATTCCTTTCAGTAATTCCTGGCTCCAGTTTCCTAGTACTATGTCTTGGCTGAGTTTAAGAATAGCAAAACAAATAATTTCTTATAAGTACAACAACCTTTATATTATAAAATAAAGTTTTATCAATATTATGTTCACATGAGTAATGTAATTTAGATGCTCTGCCTATATATTAGCAGAGCTATTCTGAGCTTTGCCGATTTAGCTTTTATATGAGCCAAAGCTTGCATATTTCCCCTAAAAAACAAATCTCTACCAATTTTATCTTGTATGGTTTTTTTTTAATATTCTTAGAACACATAAATTGCCATTTTTAGCATTCTTTGGAATAATTTCTTTGTCATTCCAAATCTATTGTAGCTTAATTAGCATAAAGAAAATTGTTTCACCTGAATGTTAAAACTTAGCAGAGAATGATAATAATGTTGAGGTATTATTCTTTTACCATTCATATCTGAGCCCAATTATTATTCTATTATCCACATACAGGAAATCTATTGTATTACCAGCACTGCTTTGAAGGAAAAAGAGAATTCTGATTAGATTTTAGGAATTAGGCTGAGATAAAGAAGTAAACAAATTCTTAGCTACAGGAGGAAGAGGAGCGGGAGGGGGAGGAAGACAGAAGGAGGAGGAGAAACATCTTTGTATAGGTGGGTATGTTGTTATCTTTCTTTGCTGGCAGGTGGCAGAAAAGTATAATTGCCATAGTTCCGACAGATGAAACTCTTCAAAGAACTTCGAGGCATTGTTTACCTTAAAGACTCTTTATTTGAGTAGCACAGCATTGGCACTAGCATAGTCGAAGCCAAAAACTGAGTCCCCCTCCCTTGAGCACATAGTATCAAAGCACAATTCCCTCTTCCAATTAACAGTCATAAATCACATTCTCCAATTAGTTTGAAATGCAGGCTTCCCTTCCAGTTCTCCAGCCCGCCAATTCTTATCATCTCTTATTTCAATAACCTTGGTTCTCACACTAGGTTCAGTATTGTTATGTCTAGCTAAACTCTGATGCACGTTCCTTTCCCCCCCCCCCCAGCATCATCTAACTCTAACTCTAAGAGTAAAACATAAGAAGAAAATGGTTGCATCTCCATCTGTTGTCAAAGCAAAAACATCCAATTTTAGCAGCATTGACATTGAGCCTCAAAGTATGACTTTCTTAAACACTGTATCAAACCTGGGCATTTTGACTCATCAAAGATATAGCATACTTTCTCAGTAGGTCAATGCACTATATCAATGAGTTAATATCGTTGATATTGTAGGATATAATCTGAGTTAAATTAAATTGGAGATTAGAACACCATCACTGGAGCATAATTGGTTTATGCCGGAGGCAAAGTCAAGCCTAAATAAGTGACCCCACTTTATAGAATTATAAAAAATAGAGTAAGCTATGATTGGGTAGAGCAGCACGGTATTTGACTGGATATAATAACATCAATTTAGTAAAGTCAGTGAGATAATTGGGGCATAAATATGAAGTAACAAGTCATGGTTTACAAAGACAATGAAGGTTCTGAAAGAGTAGAGACAATACTTAATGGACAATGTTTCTTTCTAAAGTATTACTTCCTTATATAATTTCCACTTTTCCCAGCCTGTCAGCATTCCATGTCTTCTAGTTAATTTTATATCTAGATTTATATTTATATGAGAGATACTTTAGTTTTGCTGGGAAAGCCTACTATATGTGGGAAGGGTAAATTTAGTTGCCAAATTTGATGCCCATTTAATCTGGTCCTTCTTTTGCATGTATCATGGCTGTCATGTTGACTTTTAGGAGCCCGCATCCTTCTCTCCTCATCTGGTCGAATTGGTAATCAATCCATGTCAAGGCCTGTGGATTTAGAACTGAGAAGACGTGCAGTCTTGTTGTAAGTAAAAAGGGTAACAGCTGTCCTCCCAAGCCATGGATAGCTTCAGTCCTGAAATCAGAAGATTTCTACAGTATGACTGTTGGTCATCTGGAACTAGCACGTGAGCAATGTTTTCTTCTTCACCAATCTGATACTAAGAGTTGTATGGCTCAACTTCTCAAATATTATTTAGATTATACTGGAAAAAATTTCTTAAGGGGCAGTACAGAATTCCAGTTTAAAATTGGAAATTGTTTTGTATGATATGAATTAGGGATATGTATGTAAAAGAAGGGAGGGAGGGAGGGAGGGAGGGAGGGAGGGAGGGAGGGAGGAAGGAAGGAAGGAAGGAAGGAAGGAAGGAAGGAAGGAAGGAAGGAAGGAAGGAAGGAAGGAAGTCTAAACCCTAATTAATTTCTCCTCTGGAAAAACATGGCCACTTCAGAAGATTTTTCTCTAAATATTTTCTCTAATTAATAAGATGTTATTTTATTTTACTTTTTGGGAAGGCCACCATTGTTGCTCCACAAAGTTGTGAATTGGTACTCGTATTATAGCATTGTAAAAAGGTAAAGGTTCCCCTTCACATGTGTGCTAGCCGTTTCTGACTCTAGGGGCCGGTGCTCATCTCCGTTTTAAAGCCGAAGAGCCAGCGCTTGTCCGAGGACGTCTCCGTGGTCATGTGGCCGGCATGACTAGCACGGAACGCTGTTACCTTCCCACCGTAGTGGTTCCTATTTTTCTACTTGCATTTTTACGTGCTTTCGAACTGCTAGCTTGGTAGAAGCTGGGACGAGTAACAGGCGCTCCCTCTGCTACGCAGCACTCGGGATTCATTGCAGGCTGCAATGAAGTAAACAAACAAATGAAAAATATATTTTACCTACACAGGAATATTTTATAGAATGATTCCCCTTCAAATATACACAATTTCTCAGTCCAGAAACAACTGGAAAGCTATGTGAACCACCTTCAATGGAGGGAGGGAGGGAAGGAGGGAGAGGAAGGAAGGAAGGAAGGAAGGAAGGAAGGAAGGAAGGAAGGAAGGAAGGAAGGAAGGAAGGAAGGAAGGAAGGAAAAAAGAAAGGGGCATAATTTTATTATCTGGGAACAAGAGGAACCTCTGCACAGAGAAAACTTAATTAGTTTTATTATACATTAAAAATCTTCAACCCAATATATTTCTGAAATTAAAGGGATTCGATACTTCAGAACTGATGTTATATGTATGAGCAGTTTTACTTTTGATGCAGGATTATGAAAACAAATACATATTTGCTTAAAGATGCTTAAACAAAAGCCACTTGACCTTCCCTTTACATTTTAAATTCCCAGTGCAACTAATCTGGAAAGCAGATTTGAAATTTAGGGGAAGGAAGGAGGCAAAAATAGAAGAACCTGCAGAACAGATGGATTTTAGAAATGAGTTAAGTGGCAGATGGTGCTTAGAAGCTTTTACTGGAATATTATGGACTGCAGGATATGTATGCAATGGATAGACAACGGCTAGAATTACATACTGTATATATGAAACTGACATGTAACTTATATGAGGCTTAATAAGAGCCCCATATAATATAAGATTTTTATCTTATATTATAGGCTTAATAAGAGCATTATCATAAGATCCAAAATAGATAACTGTTGAATTAGGCTCAGGACAATTTTAGAGAAGCAAAGTAGGTACTATATAGATTTGATTCCATGAAATCATCAAGAGAAAAAGCTAAGGGAATAATACTGAATTGGTGTATCTGGTCTAACAACCGACTGTCACCTTGTATATGAAGACTGTGCCCTGAAAAACCACATGTGCAGGTATAGTATAGGTGGTATCATACTCAATAGTAGTAACTGTGTGTGTGTGGGGGGGGTGGTATCTTGGAGTCCTAGTGGACAATCACTTAAATATGAGCCAGCCGTGTGCTGCAGCTGCCAAAAAAGCCAACACAGTGCTAGGTTGCATTAACAGAGGGATAGAATCAAGATCACATGAAGTGTTAATGCCACTCCATAATGCCTTGGTAAGACCACACTTGGCATACTGCATCCAGTTTTAGTTGCTATATTGTAAAAAAGATGCTTAGAAAGCATACGGAGAAGAGCAACATAGATGATTAGGGGACTGGGAGGCTAAAACCTATAAAGAATGCTTGCTAGAATTGGGTATGTCTAGTTTAATGAAGAGAAGGATAAGGGATGACATGATTGCAGTGTTCCAATATCTCAGGGGTTCTCCAAAGCAGCTGAAGGCAAGACAAGAAGCAATGGATGGAAACTAATCAAGGAGAGAAGTAACTTAGAACTAAGGAGAAATTTAGAACAATTAATCAGTGGAACAACCTGCCTCCAGAAGTTGTGGGTGCTTCAACACTGGAAGTTTTTAAGAAAATATTGGACCACCATTTGTCTGAAATGGTATAGGGTTTCCTGCCTGAGCAGGGGATTGGACTAGAAGATCTCTAAGGTCCCTTGCGACTCTGTTATTCTGTTCTGTTATTCTGAAAAGACAACTCCACCTGGTATTTATAAAACAGAGTAGGCTTCTCTGTGCATGAGTTTACTTTAACTTCATCCTCTCACTTTCTCTTCCAACCCATCTTGGTTTAAACTGCACATTGTTCTGAGTCTTCCTTGCAAAATTGACAGGCTAACTCTAAATCTTTTGATTTCCATCTTTATTCTGAAATATGTTTCAAGGGAAACATAGCTAGCTATATACAATGTGCTACCAAAAGTGTCATTTCAATATCATTTGGTATAATCTCTTAAAATGAAACTGATTGCTGTATGTTTGGATGCATAATTTATGGAATTTGCTATATTTTCCAACTTAAACAACATGTAGAAAAATGTGCATACAGTATTTGGAGAATGAAACCAAGTGTGGAAACATTACCAAAAAAAGTGTACATGAAGGAATAATACTGCAGGTAGAAAGAGGGTATTGGGGAAATGAAGTAACATATGAGAAAAACTGGTAATTTTCTTAACCAACATACTTTAATCTACTTTTGTATTATTCTGACAAGATTAAACTAATCTGGACATCCCCAATTTTAAGGCATAATTGCATAATTTTCCTTTTCCTTTCCAAATGTGAAAGGAACACATCTGGAAATTCCATCCAGTATATCTGGGTATTTCCATTTTGACACTATCTAGCATGAGAATTATTATTATTATTATTATTATTATTTAATTTCCATTTATATCCCGCCCTTCTCCGAAGACTCAGGGCGGCTTACAAGCTTAGCAGTAGCCTTCATTCTATGTATATGCCTGCTTATTAGGGCTTTCACACACACACTAGCAGCATTATTACAAAGTCAGCTTAATTGCCCCCAACAATCTGGGTCCTCATTTTACCTACCTCGGAAGGATGGAAGGCTGAGTCAACCTTGAGCCTGGTGGGATGCGAACCTGCACTAATTGCAGGCAGCTGGTGTTACTTAAGGAGGCATTAGCCCACTGCTCCACCAAGGCTCTTAGAGATATGAATTGTCCCTAACTGTCAAGATTGAATTGTTATGATGCCTGCTGGCTTCTATTGCTAATTAACTTGCCATAGAAAAGGGGTGGGGGATAGAAAGTGAAGGGGAGAAACAGAATTCCAAGAAGCTGTTCAGAGACCATGAGAGCCTGCAAGAATGCCAAGGACAGTAACGCAGGTACTCAATTGAGAAGTGGTCTGTTGCAATAACAAGAAGAAGTATTACTATTGGACAATGGGAATACCCAGTGGGTGGGAGCAAGGGAATCTATTGTTTAACTAAGCAAGGTTTCATGTGGGAAAATTAGAGCTGGTTTTGCTTCTTCAGTTCCAAGATGGTATATCCAATAAAGTTTTACCTTCTGGGACTTAATTGCCTTGCAGGATCCGTTTGTTGGCTTTGCTAGTTGGACTATTGACATTAACAGAATAACAGAGTTGTAAAGGACCTTGGAGGTCTTCTAATCCAAGCCCCTGCTCAAGCAGGAAAACCTGTAACATTTCAGAAAAATGTCTGTCCAGTCTCTTCTTAAAAACTTCCAGTGTTGAAGCACCCACAGCTTCTGGAGGCAGGTTGTTCCACTGATTAATTGTTCTAAATTTCTCCTTAGTTGCTTATTTCCTTGATTAGTTTCCATCCATTGCTTCTTGTCCTGCCTTCATCTGCTTTGGAGAATAGCTTGACTCCTTCTTCTTTGTGGCAGCCCCTTGGATATTGGAACACTGCTATCATGTCACTCATTGTATTCTTTTCATTAAACTAGATATACCCAATTGCTGCAACCATTCTTCATATGTTTTAGCCTTCAGTCCCCTAATCATCTTTGTTGCTCTTCTCTGCACTTTTTCTAGAGTCTCAATGTCTTTTTTATATCATGGCGACCAAAACTAGACGCGGTATTCCAAGTATGGTCTTACCAAGGCATTATAAAGTGGTATTAACAGTTCATGTGTTCTTGATTCTACTCCTTTGTTAATGCAGCCTGAAACTGCATTGGCTTGCAATCACAACTTTCTAATGTTATCTCTGTTCAGTGCAACTGGGATGAAAATAGCAACTTAGCCAGATTTTGATCACAGAAGGTTATCATACTAGGAGATAAATGACATTATAAGATTTAGTCTTCTGTGCATTACACTTTATTTGAACTAATCTGCCCATATATATATATATATATATATATATATATATACTTTTTTTCAAATCTGACCTGTTGGGAAGTTGATGGTCATAACAAAATTGTTCTGTTAAAAATTGGTTGATAGGCCAGTAAATTGAAAATTCTTCAGGAAAAAGAAGAACAGAGCTACTTTGGTCTAGAGGTTAAGGCATCCGATTAGAAACCCCAGAGGCTATGAATTCTATTCCTGCCTGAGGCATGAAAACTGAGTGGGTGACTTTGGGCCAATCACTAGAAGACAATGAGTTGTAGTCCCGCCTGAGGCCTGAAAACCGCCTGGACAGCCTTCCATCACCCTCTCACATGGGGGGGGGAGAGGAAGAGGAAGGATTTTTAAGTATGTTTGCCACCTTGAGTTGTTTATAAAAATAATGACAGAATATAAAATAAATAAAACTATCAGAGCAGGCAATTGTGGACAGTGTTAAGGTGGCATCTTATATGAAATTTAAAAACTATATTCATCTTATATCTATATTCATTATATATTTTTTTTCCCCCACCAAACTGAGTTGCTGGTAAAATACTGCATTTCATGTGGGTCTCTTCAAAAATGGACAAAACTAAGTCTGGTATGTGCATCTTGATATCTTCATGATGTTTTAGACCCTAAACATTGGCTATGCTTGTGAAAGACATACAGTCTTTGGAGAGGACCAACTCTCTAGATCTGATGAAATTAATTTTATCAAAATTGATTTCAGAATCCAGCATTCTCAAAAATCACTCGATCCCAATCCCAGCTATTCTGACCCTCCAAACTATCTCTTCCTTCAGTCTGGTGGTTTGATATGAGTTTGGAAAGCCAGCCAATGTCTACAATATCCTACTATGTTTTACACCAACACTCAGTAGCATCTCCGATTAATTAGCATTGTGGTTATGGAGGGGAGATGTTGTAGGAGTTTTGCATCGGCGGGGAAATTCAGATTACATACAGTATATGACCCACTTTATCTCTTTTTTCTTTGTAGTGCACCTCAGTTGACTGATGACCTGATAGCCTGATACTTTTTAAAAGGCTAACATGTATGGATTGTTATAACAAAAAAGTCAAGCTTCTGGGAGGTTTCATTTGACCTTGCCAGATGTAGTGTTCACAGTGCTAGAAACATAGAATCTGTTTTGTCTACATCAACATTTTTTTTGCAGTTATTCTTAATTAGAAGTACAGAAGATCACACATCGTTTCACTCTTAACAACGCTTGACTCTTAATGTCTACAGAGATTCTCAGTCATCCAGATCAGGGTTGTCCCAAAGGTGCATTTTCAAAAGGCAGCTGGACTCACTTTTTTCCCCCCTTGAAGACATTTTGCTTCTCATCCAAGAAGCTCCTTCAGTTCTGACTGAATGGTGGGGAATGGAAGGATTTATACTCCTTGCGGTCATTTGGTTGTTAGCATCCTCTCAGAGAGTCGTTGAGAGCCCTTATGGGTACAGATGAATCAGAGTGCAGGTGGGTGTGGAACATTCTTGGAACTGCTGAAAGGACTGTGGAGGTAGGACGAGTCATACCCCTCTTCCCCTTTCGAGAGAGGGCTACTCAGTTTTAATGTAGATGGCCACTTTGAGTCTTAACTCTTGCATCCTGTCCCTTACCTTATCAACTCTTATCTCTTATAACATCTTGTGTCTTCTCCTATTTCTTACCTTTTATATCATCTCATCCAATTTCAACTTGACGTTGTGCCCTAGACTGTCCAATGTAAAACATCAATTTTGTCAAGGCCTGTCTAGGAAAGTGAATTAAGAGAATTCTCCTCAGATGGGATTCTTCTGGAAGATGGAGCCTTTTGACATAGAATGATGAGGGATGCTGCTCGGTGTTTTATATCTACACTCTTAAGTTATGAATATAATCAAAATAGGTGGTTTATTATGAAATATGTGTCTACAAACCTATTCTGCCAAGATTAACCTTTCTCCTTCTCCTTTCTCCAAGAAATCAAAATGCTATTGGTGCTATTCAAAATCTCCTGGCCTCCCTTAGTCATGTAGCAGGGCAGCAGAAGAAATAAGGTGGCTAGGGAACAACTTTGGCAGAGTAGCTCCAACTCTTGAAGGCACAAAGAGCAGCGATAGTTTATCATGTTATTTAATAAGATGTTATTTACTGCAACAAAATGATAGATTAGTAGCAGTTTAACAAAATCTGCTATAGAATTCAAAGAGCTTCCTATTTAATGTTTCCATGAAAAAGGCACTAGGAAACTCAAGAATTGCAAGCAATGTTAGCCATCTTCTCACCTTCCCAGAGAGCTCCTCAAAACACTTAGAAGACAGTTATCACTAATAAAACTGGGACTAGGAGGAATGTTCTTTAAACATTAATGTGTTTATTGCTACCCCCTAGACATTTAATAAGGTCTAATTTTCATCTACGTCTACCAACATTCCAAAAAGTTTCAGCAAAAACATTCAGTAAATGTGGATTACAGTGAATATAGTCATTCAACAAATAAATAAGGAGACATGGTTTCATGTTTAGGAAATCAGAATGCTATGACAGATAAATAGCAATAACAATATATTTCAAAATCTATATGAACACAGTCATTTTTCGTGCCATTTGTTTTTTAAAAAATATACAAGTTTCATGCTTGGATAAGAATGTAAAAGCAACCTCTCCTTGAATTACTTTATCTTGAAAAGCTGTGACATTTCAAAGACAGCTCTGACTCAAAATTAGTAATAAATGTACTTGAGTAATGTTTATTGTCTTATGAAACTGAATATATTTTGGGAATAGGTTTTTTTTTTAAAAGAAGAAGCTGTATAATATTCAGCAAAGTTCTGTTAGAGAAAAATATCCTAAAGTTAAGGCAATGTCTAAGCTATTGTGTCTGTGGTAGTTCAGTCATTCCCATGATGGAGCTCAGGGGCTAAATGGAAATCACTGTTAAATGTTGTTGTTTTCAGATACCATCCACTTTTTGGGGGCGGGGGACAATGGAAACGATTTTGTCACAGAGTGCTAAAAAATATCAAGACCATCATTTCCAAGGCTATTCCTTGAAACACAGGCCAGTTCCTTGAACTGGCATAAAGTCTCTCTCTCTCTCTCTCTCTCTCTCTCTCTCTCTCTCTCTCTCTCTCTCTCTCTCTCTCTCTCTCTCTCTCTCTCTCTCTCTCTTCTCTCCCCTCCCCATGTGTCTCTGTGTGTGAGGTAGAGAGAAGGGAGAAAGGGAGAGAAAGGAGAAAAACTCACACAGGTACATAGGCACACAAAAAACAATCACAGTCCCTACATCAACAAGACTAGATAATAACTTTATTTAGTTGCTAAAGTCAATAAAGCATAACTAATACTGATATTGCCTACTGGTTGCATGGAAAATATGCAGTACCACTTTGGATCGTATAAACTCTTTTACCTCTGGCGATGGAGTCCCCATCTAAGCTTCCTAAATGGAAAGGGCATGATTTGTCTTCATGAATTTTAACCTAAAGACAAGATGTGAAATCTTTTCTTTAGGGAGGGGGGGGTTGGGGTAGAGGGAATAATTAATACATTGAGAATCAGTGAGGGAAGGAAGGCATACTTTTTACCTTCTTTAAAATAAATAGTATTTCACATATTTGCTCTGATGTGAAACTGTAAGTGAGGATAAATTTCACGTTATTGCCCCTAGTTTAAAAGAAGCCATGTGGGACCCATTTCAAGCAGCAAAATGTGTTGGTATAACACTGCAAAAAAAAAATCTGCAGGGGCCTACTTAGCTGAAAAAGCTTAGAGAAGTGAGGAATTTACCTTATGTCTCAAATGCTGGGCGTTGTAATGTGTTTTCACTTTTCTGGAAGGAGATAGATTTACATTGGCCAATGGAAAAGAATCCTGCAGGTATATTCTGACAACTGCTAATCTGACCATCTGTCCAAGCTGTGAACTAACTAAGCAATTTTTTTTTCCATGCAGATATTCTAAAATTACGTATAATCTGAATAATCTGAAGATAGCTAGCTGGCTAGAGACAGATACAGGTAATCCTTCACTTACGACAACAACTGAGCTCAAAATTTATATTGCTAAGTCGGACTTTCGTTAAGTGAGTTTGCTCCATTTTTATGATCTTGCTTGCCACAGTTGTTAAGTGAATGATTGCAACTCTTCGGTTAGTATCCCGGTTAAGTGAATGTGGCTACCCTATTTACTTTGCTTGTCAGAAGGTGGAAAAAGATGATCACATGACTCTGGGACACGGCAGCCATCATAAATAAGAACCAGTTGCCAAGCATCTGAATTTTGATCATGTGACCGTGGGGATGCTGCAATGGTCATAAGTGTGAAAAATGGTTATAAGTCACTTTTTTCATTGCTTTTGTAACTTTCAATGGTTACTAAATGAACTGTTGTAAGTAGAGCTCTATATCTCTATATCTGTATTATCTATCATCTATCTATCTATCTATCTATCTATCTATCTATCTATCTATCTATCTATCATCTCTCTCTATCTCTATCTCTATCTTTCTCTCTCTCTCTCTCTCTCTCTCTCTCTCTCTCTCTCTCTCTCCATTCAAAAACTAAAGCACAGATCACCGTGACTGAAGAATTTATTTAAAAACTTAGCTTTCATCAGCGTCTGCTGACATTGTCAGAATTCTAGCCAGGATTGAGAATCATGTTCTTATAGTCTCTGTAACACCAATTGTTTGGCTAACAAGCATGTTACTGGTCTATTCAGCTCCCACCCTCCCGTAATCAATTGCTCTTTTGTTGTTTCCATCGTGCTTGTTGATAGCTGTTTGAATTTTGGTGCTCTACTCCTCTGCTCATGGCCCGCCCATGTGCAGTGTGCACTCTGCCGCGCGCAGTCATACTGTATTGCCACTCTCCTGACATCTCCATATGCGATGCTGCCATTTCAGCTGGTTCTTCTTCCTTGCTGACATCGTCCCTGTCCCTGTTGGTTCCAAATCCTTTACTGTCACTCATCGGTGCTGTCTGCCTCCTCTTCATCGTTTGCTGCAATGCTGAGTCTGTTGAGTAGGGATTGCAATCCTCTATTGGCCTGTTTGTGTCAGTGAGGATCTGTGAGGCTGTTTCGTCTTTGCAGTTTTCGTATTTAAAGATGTCTGCTGGCGTAATGTCTTATAGGCTGGTAATAGTTCAATGTGCCAGTTAATGGAATACTGGTTGGATAGCCATGCCTCTTTTAGCAGATGGCCACCCTTTGTTGCATCATGAGCAATGACCTTGGCCTCCATGAAGTTAAACATGTGGTTATACTCTGTGGTGTGAGCTCACACTTGGGAACGCTGTTCATGGCATTTGATGGCACACTCTGCACAGGCGGGGCATGAGGAGAGGAGTAGAGCACCAAAATTCAAACAGCTGTCAACGAGTATGATGGAAAGAACAACAGAGCAATTGATTATGGGAGGGCAGAAGCCGAATAGACCAGTAACATGCTCATTAGCAAAACAATTGGCCTTACAGAGACTATAAGAACATGATTCTCAATCCTGGCTAGAACTCTGAAGATGTCAGCAGACGCTGATGAAAACTAAGTTTTTAAATAAATTCTTCAGTCACAGTGATCTGAGTTTTAGTTTTTGAATATGAATATACCTGAGACTCATATCGTCAAGACTATTTTATCTATCTATCTATCTATCTATCTATCTATCTATCTATCTATCTATCTATCTATCTATCTATCTATCTATCTATCTATCTATCCAGGCCTTTTTTTGTCATAGAATGCCCAGAACGGAGTTCCAGCATCTTTTTTGGATGGAACCTTGTAGGGTAGGCAAGGCGGGTTGTATGACGTGTGTGAGTTCTGGCACCTTTTTCTTTTACAAAAAAGCACTGTCTATGTATCTATATCTATATCTATCTATCTATCTATCTATCTATCTATCTATCTATCTATAGAGAAAGATCTAGGGAGAGAGAGATCTAGGGAGAGAGAAAATGTATGGAGAAAGAGAGAGAACTTTTCAAGTTTCAGGCTGAACAGTGTGATAGATATGGGTGGATGGATGTAATTTAAAGCACACAACTTTCTCAAATTAGTTGGTTAATGAATAATCTGTTCTACAACTGTAATAAAGTCATTGTTGGTTATTGCAGAATACCATTCCACTTGTTTAATGTTCCTTCTATTCCATAATGGAGGAACCATTTTTTTAAAGTACCAAAATAGTAATTGGACTCTTAAGCATAGCGAAAATTATCCCTAAAGGCATTTATATAACTTTAGGAGAGAGAGAGGAAGAGAAGAAGAAAACCATTTCCTTGGTACTGAACATAGAGTAAATGCTAAAGTTGTATATGTAGCAACAGATTATTGCTCTAGAAATCTGATATTGCTACCCCAGAGGTCATGCATGACCCATTAAATAAGGACATCAAATATATAATTAATAAAATGTATTACATGAGGCTTCAGCCGTAATTTTGTAGCCATTCCAAATTAGGCATCTCATTTTATTTTTAACTGAACAGATCTTGATCAAGAAAATGCATTCTCTCTCTCTCTCTCTCTCTCTCTCTCTCTCTCTGTGTGTGTGTGTGTGTGTGTGTGTGTGTGTGTAAATGAGGTTAATGATGCCTAAAGTAAACTCAAAAGAGAGAACATTTCCATTTTAGCAGTAGGTTTTTATCAGAAACACTAAGTATAATTCAATGGTAAAATTTCCAGAGGTATTACTGAATGTGGATGAAGTCCAATGTTTTCTGTCTTCTGCTTCCAGTCAAGACCAATAATATATATTGCCAGTCTGTCTTTACATTTTTTTAAAAAAAAATAACACCTCTTCTTAGTGTTTCAGTAGAGAGCAAAGTGATCTTTCTCTATAGATAAGTTGGCTATATAATTGCATATAATGGAGGAGGAGGAGGAGAAAATATGCAGCTCTTTAGAAAATATAGAACACTGCTTCTTTAGCTACCAGCAGGACAAAATGGTTATTGTACTGCTCTATCAAAAGTATACACATGAATTTCACAAAGCCACTTCATATATTTCTTTCAGTGACTTCAAAGAAAAGCTAGGTTAATCACACTTGTGCTGTAAAAAACCAGAGGACCACAAGATGGCAAAAAGAGATACAGAAAACTAAATATGCTGCCTTTGCATGGTTGTTCAAACTTCCTGCAATCCAAAAACGATGTGCTTTGATATAGCAAACCTGTCATCACTGGAGAACAAATATACATAATCACTGATTCTTAAATATGAACCAGAACAGCAAAGGAGCAATTCACCATTATTTGTTACTAAACTTACTAATTAATATGAAGATCATTAACCGGCCTCATTTCATTGGGCTGCTGTAAGGATGAAATAGGTGGTGAAAAACTATATATGCCTTGTTAAATTCTTTATGGGAACAGAAAGAGAAAAAATGAATTCCATAATATCGAAAGGATGAATAGAGTGTGCAAAACCTATGGAGGATTCTCAAGCAAATCAAATTGGTCAGTTGGGAATTAACCATGAAAAAATATTGAACAAACAAAAAATCATGTAACATGAATTGCAAATCAATCATGTAATCAATGCACTGCATATAACTAACCTAATGCAAGAGATCTAGGAATAATTAAATTTAAATGTGTACTAGAAATCGCAGAAGCTTTAACAACTATTTTCAAAAGGAACACAGTCTGTTTTTCTTCAGGTGTGTTGAGAGTGCATATACTCACAAGCAGAGAGAGAAAGGTGGGGGGGGGGAGGTTGCCTATCTCTGCCCTATACCATTTCAGACAAGTGGTTGTCCAATCTCTTCTTAAAAAACCACCACTTATAATGGCAAGCTGATCCACAGATTACTTGTTCTCACTGTTAGGAAATTTCTCCTTATTTCTAGGTAGCTTGTCTCCTTGATTAATTTCCACCTATTGCCGTTTGGTCTGCCTTCAGATGCTTTGGGGAATAGGTTGACCCCCTCTTCTTTGCAGAAGTCTCTTAGATATTGGAACACGGGGAGGAAGACAGTCAACTAGTCAGATGCTATATCATGCTGGGCTTTGTAAGTGACAAGCCACACTTTGAACTCTACCCAGAAGCTTTTTGGTAACAGGTGCAGCTCAGGTAACAGATGTTATATGGCCACACCAAGGGAAGTCCATAATGGCCTGCATCACTGCATTCTGAAGCTTCCAAGTGCTTTTCAAGTGTATCCCCGTGGAGACAAGCAATAGCAGAGATTTCGAGATGGGTCACTTGATGAGAGAGAGAGAGTAAGGCTCTGCTTCTGTTTTCAGGATTAGTTTCATGGGGCAATGCATATTACTGTAACTGTGAAAGAGGCTTCTATGTTTTTATATAATGTTATGTGCAGTTACAGTCTCGGCCCCTCCAGGACCAAGGTTGAGAGAGTATGCAATCAGGTCATTATAACTAGCTTAACGTGGTACCTATGTTTCTAACTGCTAGCTGTATATCCCTTTCCAGATCGGTTAAGCAACAAGTCCCAGAAGTCTGAAGCCCTGGGAATTTAGACTGTATTTTCAATCTGGGAGTTGTGCTTCTAATATATCTAGAATATACCAGGTTGGGTAAGTCTGCTTTACTTCTTACCTAGGGTAAATTGGAAGGGTAAGGGAAATGCTAAAATGCAGGCTGGAAACAAAATCACGAAGATGACTTTTAAGGTGCTCTCTTGTTTCTTCACTCTCTGGGTGAATGCTATCAAGGAGGTTGTCCCAAAGGTGCTTTTTCAAAAGGCAACTGGGCTTTGGTTTTCCCTGAAGATGTCTCACTTCTCATCCAGGAAGATTTTTCAATTCTGAGAACTGAAGAAGCTTCTTGGACGAGAAGCGAAACATCTTCAAGGAAAAGAAAAAAGTCTGGTTGCCTTTTAAAAAGCGCTTTTGAGACAACCATGGCCTGGATGACTGACAATCTCCATGGACATTTAGCTATCAAGGAGATGGTTTTCCATGGTATGGACTATGTCCTACTCTTTTTCCTAGCTGTCTGGGAGACGAAGGACATCCCCATTAAAAATATGAGGGAAACAGTATTCTGCTAAATTGTGCTTCTGGGTTCTCCGCAATTCTCCTACTGGACAAAATGATGGTTTGTTTGCATGCCAGAAAAATGGCACGCAGGAGGACACTAAACAGACCCTATTTCCTAAATGCATAGTTTGCCACAACTGGCACTTTAGTTGTTCAGCACCAGTCTCTCTTCTGGAGGATGAAAATTGCATGGACAATTACCCACCAATTTTTGAATAGCAAAGAATATCCTCTAGCAACAACAGAAATTACTGGACCAGCAATCCTGGAGCTTAGTGTTTGTTTTGTGTTCCTACACATTCTGCCTCAGCAGTTGTAGCTTTCATTATGAATGCTTTCACCTTCCACTCCCTTTAAAAAAAAATGTATTCCCACAGCTACCAAGAGCTTCTCTTAGTGTGCTTATTCATTGAAAAGACAAGCATTCATTAATTTAATTGCTCCATTGATTGGTTTGTAATGCTTTTTTCCAGCTTAGATGTAACAACAACAACAACAACAACAATAATAATAGTAATAATAAAGTTGGAAGGGACCTTGGAGGTCATCTAGTCAAACCCCCTGCTCAGGCAGAAAACCTTATACCATTTCAGACAAATGGCTGTCCAGTCTCTTCTTAAAATCTTCCAGTGTTGGAGTATTCACAGCTTCTGGAGGCAGGTTGTTCCGCTGATTAATTGTTCTCACTGTCAGGAAATTTCTCCTTAGTTCTAGGTTGCTTCTCTCTTTGGTTAGTTTCCATCCGTTGCTTCTGGTCCTGCCATCAGGTGCTTTGGAGAATAGCTTGACTCCCTCTTCTTTGTGGCAGCCCCTGAGATACTGGAATAGTCTTATGTATTCAACAAGTACCAAACTGAACTATTTTAACATATAATAACTGTTCTAACAGGTTCAGCAATCTGGAACCTTGAAATGTGACACTACCACCTTTCAGTAGGAGATCACTAAGACTTGCATGAAGACATGGTGATAGTTTGAAAAAGTGTTCAAAACTGTTGATTTAAATGGACCTGAGAGAAGAACACAAGATTTAGAGATTTAGGAGGAAATTTTGCAAAGGCACCTTGATCCAAGAAATGTTGCCAATTCCTGATTTATTCTATATCGGACTCACTGATCTACCCTCCCCCAAAATAAAAATGGATGGATTTTCTGAGTGATTATGTCTCTCGAGGGCTTCTTCAGTCCACACTATATAGTCCTTTGTGATTGAAGATGCTAACAACTGCATCATTGCTATGTAAACTTATGTTCTTCTCCTAAGCTTTGGTTGATCACCATTATATCTATACTGAACCACAGTTCCAAGGTGTAGATATTAAAATGCCTACATTTTCGAGGGTCACTTTCTGCGAGATGGGTGCACATATGAATTTGACTGATAAATTATATATTACATTTTATAATGTATAATTGTGTTGTGTGAAATGCTTGTGTGTGTGTGCATGGATGCCTTTGAATCATTCTTAACTCCTGGTGATTATCTGGAGTCCATGCAGTGTTCTTATCAATATTTGCAGAAATGGTTTACCCTCGTCTTCGTCTTCCTATGGCTCATAGTTACTACAGTACAGAGATCACCCAGACAGAAATATCATAAAGGTAAAGGTAAAGGTTCCCTCGCACATGCGTGCTAGTCGTTTCCGACTCTAGGGGCCGGTGCTCATCTCTGTTTCAAAGCCGAAGAGCCAGCGCTTGTCCGAGGACTTCTCCATGGTCATGTGGCCAGCATGACTAGATGCCAAAGGTGCACGGAACGCTGTTACCTTCCCACCATAGTAGTCCCTATTTTTCTACTTGCATTTTTACGTGCTTTCGAACTCTAGGTTGGCAGAAGCTGGGATGAGTAACAGGCACTCACTCTGCTATGCGGCACTCGGGATTCGACCTGCCAAACTGCCGACTTTCTGATCGACAAGCTCAGCGTCCTAACCCACTGAGCCACCGCGTCCCTAGAAATGTCATAGGCTTTATTATTTCTCATTATCTGCAGGATTTGCATTTTCTCTTCCATCTCTGTCTTCTTCCTAAGAAGCAGCAAAAAAGGCAAAAAAAGAGAGAAGTCTATCGTTCTTTTTAACCTTAAGGAAAGAAGTTGGGCACACAGCAGGGACAAGCTGCCAATGTGATTATCATCTGAAACTCTGGCCAATTCTCCGTATTTTATTTTCCCTACATATATATTCAATTCTTTCCACATTCTATCTTTCCCCAGAATAATTCTAGCCTAGGGCTTTTCATTAGTTATTACTTGTGACCCACATTCTGAACCTAGATCAAAACTGTTTTGTTGGTGGGACTTAATAGGATCAACCCAATAGGGGGGCTCACCATATGCTCCTGATGAATGTGTACGATACAGATGCTGTTATTTGTAGCCTACAGTTTCCACTGTTTAAGAAGGTTTTATTCTATAATTTGTTAAAAGGGAAACGTAAGACGGGGGCTTGGTGGAACAGGATAATCCACTGTCCCATATCATAACAACTGGCCATGATTATGATGTCACAGAAAGAGAATTATGGCTGCATGTCGAACTAAGCGCTACCAATGAAAGGACATTGGAGACTTCATTTTTATATCTGCAATGATGAGAGTGTGAAAAGGGAAAAGAAGCCATAGGAATAATGGCTCTCTTAGGTCTTTTAACACATGAGGTGATATGTGGCCCTTGTAGTGAAAAGGTGGACGTCATCAGCATTGCAAAGAGTGGAGAAGTGACAGCTTTGCATTCTAGGGCTTCAAGCCTTCCATATATAAAAGAGTATTATGCCAACATTTTTGCAGGATTCTCACTGCAAAAGAGGAGCCTGTTTTCAAGGTGGTTTAGAATAAAATTCTTTTGATGGTAGAGGTGGGCTTAACAATAGACGCTGTCACTGTGTTGAATTGATTTCCTTCTTATTCATTCCCCCCCACACACACACAACATTTCTGGGAACCAATTGGTCTAGTGCACGGGTGTCAAACTCACCATGTCATGTGATATATCGCGATGTATCGTGACTTTTTTCGCATTGCTGGAGCTGGGGTGGGTGTGGCCTTTGGATGATGCAACTGGCTCGTGGGCCAGCAGTTTGACACCCCTGGACTCTAGTGGTTTAGTTGCAAGGCTAGCAGCGTGAAACCTGTCTTGTAGGCCTGCCTTAGGCTTGAAGGCCAGTTAGATGATGTTAAGGCATTCATTCTTTCAGCCCCTGAAGTGTGGGAAGAACAGGAGTCATTTGTATATATATATATATATATATATATATATATATATATATATATATATATATATATATATATATATATATATATATTTGTTTTCTGAGGTTTTCGCGGGTGCCTGTATGTGGATCCTTGGTTTTTCGGGTTTTTCCCCGCGTAGAACTAAAGGTGTAGGCGCAACGTTTCGACAGAATCCCATCCGTCATCATCAGGCTGGGTGGCTTTAGCTTCCTTCTTCTGGGAGAAGCATGTGGCTGTTTGTTCCTCTTTTTTAAACACCCCCTCTGGCAGTTTAAAAAAGAGGAACAAACAGCCACATGCTTCTCCCAGAAGAAGGAAGCTAAAGCCACCCAGCCTGATGATGACGGATGGGATTCCGTCGAAACGTTGCGCCTACACCTTTAGTTCTACGCGGGGAAAAACCCGAAAAACCAAGGATCCATATATATATATATATATATATATATATATATATATATATATATATATATATATATATATATATATATATATTGAAACAAAGGTGGATATTAACATCTACCCCTTAGTTCAGGGGTAGGCAACCTTGGCTCTTTTATGACTTGTGGACTTCAACTCCCAGAATTCCTGAGCCAGCATAGTTCACACCAACATACACAGCCCTTTTTTTTTCCTTCAGGAGAAAAAAAAGAGAATGATTTCCCATTTAATTGAATAGGAATGGAAAAGAAATTCCAAGGGG
The DNA here is from genome assembly GCF_947247035.1 of Vipera ursinii. Lineage (NCBI taxonomy): Eukaryota > Metazoa > Chordata > Lepidosauria > Squamata > Viperidae > Vipera > Vipera ursinii. The sequence goes on along the minus strand of NC_139519.1, from coordinate 12,469,666 downwards.
AAAATAATCTTGTGGAAAGTGCTAACATAGGTTTAGAAAGAATCTGCATAGTACTTATGGGGGGAAAATGTGAAGGACTGACATGATTGCAGGTCTGTTGGTGAAGTACAATGGTGCAAAATTATATTGGACAGGAATATTGTAGTCTCGTAAAATTAACATGCCAAAGCAATACCGTAGCATGTCTCACACAAAATTCATTTTAAAGATTGTCAAATGTCAAAAGAAGGAAGACAAGGAAGAGAGAAAAACTTAGCCAAATCGTGGATCTGGCAAATTATCCATACGTTGCAGGTTTGCTACAAAATTATGGTGTCCCTGAGCCTACCAAATTACTATCTTTTCTATTACTAGTAAATGTTGAGCAGTTATGCTGATAAAGGGCTGCCTATGGAAAAGTTTTGGGATCACATGTTATAGTGGAAAATATCTTCCATACTCTGTTGTCATCCAGGGCAGCACGTTTGAGGAAGCTGAAGTTTTTTCAGAAGAAAATGAAAAGAAAACAGTCAACTTTGCAATGCACAATAATAATGGGTGTAACGTGAGGTCTGGAGGAATGGCTGGGAATGACGCTGCTAACCTCTAGTATCCCCTGAGTGCTATCCTATTATTGTTACTAGTAAGACAATTTGTGACGTTCAATGGATGATCTTGAAATGATAATTCTCTTGATGTCAACTCAACTTTACATTTTAAACATTGTCAAATGTCAAATGAAACCTAGAAGAGGGGATTTGAATTCTTTTAAAGGATGGGTTCTGTTGTTTTTTTAAAGAAGCACATAAAAAACGAAAACAAATAATATTTTTGTTTCAAGGAAACCACAAAAATGTAGTTGCAGACAAAATTATTGGGGAAAGTGAAATATTTATCAGTGTTACTTTGTCAACATGAAAAAGATTGAGCATCGCCAAGAATTTGTACTGTTTCATTAGGGTCTGTGCAGATGCCTGATTTACCACCACTGTGATATTCTAAATCAGCTAGATAGCTATTCATTCATTCATTCATTCATTCATTCATTCATTCATTCATTCATTCATTCATTTATTGTTAAGCTGTGAAATTTTCTAATGTTAACAACAACAACAACAATAATAATAAAGTTGGAAGGGACCTTGGAAGTCATCTAATCCAATCCCCTTCTCAGGCAGGAAACCCTATACCATGTTGTTCCAGATGATTGTGTAACTAGGAAAAAGGGGTTAACGAAGCAAAGCAAGGGCCTGGAACAGATGCTGAATTTTGCTACGAAACTAGCAATTTCCACTAATGTCTTCAGGAGGGGAGCAGGAATTGTTGGCCATCTGCGTTCCTCCCTGGGTCATGCCAAGCCTGCCTTGTGGTAGATTCGGTATAAATTGCTTGCAGACATTATCCAGAAATGAGGAGTTAAAGATTGTTATATGCATATGGCCTCAGAGATCAAAATCAGAATAGTCTTCTAAAACCTAGAAATTGCAAATTCCTTGGCCTCCGAGTGCCACACATATTGGATTCATGACATTTGAACTATTAGATACTAATATGTTTTCCTTTTTTATTACTAATGCCAGTTTCTCATGGCAGGTGTTGAAAGTTTGAAAATGCATCCAGAAATACTAGAAAGGATTTCTATTAAAACTCTTATTTCTATTTCCAAATTAGAAAAGTTGTTAAATGTACAGTGTCTAAAATAATTGGACTAGATGCATCCTTTCTTGATTGTATCCATTCCTGATTAATGTTAATTAGGAAGGGAAGGGAAGGGAAATATCACACTGGAGATGATTGATTGGCTAATAGCAGTTCCTACCATGTACTCTGCTCCCTTCCTCCCCATCTTTAGTTATAACTAGTATTTTATTGCAATTCTAATCTGATTTTATAGCAATAGCAGTAGCACTTAGATTTATATATGACTTCATAGTGCTCTACAGCAGGGCTTTTCAACCTTTTCACCCATTGTACCACTTTTAGGATATGGCAACATCCGAGTACCACCAGTCGCCCAGCAAGGGGTCAAAAAACGTGATGACCGCCCCCCCCAAAAAGGAAAAAAGTGATGAAGTACAGGTAGTCCTCGACTTACAGCACTTTGCTTAGTGACTGTTCAAAGTTATTATGGCACTGAAAACAGTGCCTCCCAAGCCACAGCCGAGCAAGACACCTGCCTGCCCGCCCAGTGGTGCTCTTCCTCCTGTCCAAGGTTCTCATTGTTGTGAGCATTTCTGTTGAGGATTGGCAGCGGGGGTGGGGTGGGGGGTTTGGTTTTTATCCCCCCCCTCTGCTGGGTGATTGCAGCAGGATTTGGTCACTTCACATGACCCTGGGACACTGTGACTGTCATAAACATGAATCAGTTGCCCAGCATCTGAATGTAAATCACAAGACCCTGGAGATGCTGCAACATTCCAGCTGATCGGTGCTTCTTCTGGGCTCAGAAACGCCAGGATCAGTGCTGAGCTCCAGCTGGATCCTGGCGCTGATCCTGGTGCTTCCGCTGAGCCCTGCAGCTCCAGCTGTCTCTCGCTCAGGCTTGTGCGGTGCTGCCACTGTTTCAGCTCATTCCCCTCCCCCGCTACCACTTTTCTAGGATGGTCGCATACCACCTGCCAAGTGCCAACGTACCACAGGTGGCACCCGTACCACTGGTTGAAAAGCCCTGCTCTACAGCACTCTCTAAGCAGTTTACAGAGTCAGCATATTACCCCAATCTGAGTCCTCATTTTACCGACCTTGGAAGGATGGAAGCCTGAGTCAACCTTGAGCCGGTCAGGATCGAACTTCTGGCAGGGGGAAGAGTCAGCTTCAGTGTAGCTAATTTTTTGTTGCCCAGGCCCAGAATGGACTTCCAGAAGCAGCACCCACACAGAGAACCTGTTGTTCACATATTTAAATCCCACCACTGGTCAGCTTGCAATACTGCTTTCCAACTACTGCACCACCACAACTCTTTATACATTTATATATATATATATGTTTGTGGTTTCATTTTAATGTTGTAAGTTGCCCAGAGTCATCTTGTGGTGAGATGGGATGCAAACAAATTTAATAAATAAAAATAAATGTACGTGCATGTGAAGGCAGCTCAGTGCTGCAATCATATAAATCTTGCCAGAGATCAAACTCCTCAACAACAACAACAACAAAAAACCCTTGATTTTGGCTAGCCTGCTTTGCTGACGACTTCTTTTAAAGGCTTTCTGCAGTCTTATTAATTACTAGTATAATTTCCTCATAAGGATTTGTAAGGCTGAAGAGGTAACATATGTGGTGCATGCAAGTTGCTCCAACTGCTGTCAGAAATACACCACACACTTTGCTAATTTTCAGAGTTTCTCCATCATCATTCTTCTGGGAGGAAAGAGAGCATAAATTTTGTTGATTTAACATTCTTGGCTCTTATGAATGTAATAAAAAACTGAAGAGAGGGAGTGCTTATTCCTCCAATTTATGGTTGTTTTATATGTACTGTAGGTGAAACTTGTACTTGGTTGTATGGATGAGCAAGAATATATTAAAAAATTCACCGTACTTTAAATCAATACTTTCACTCCAGCTGAGATGGATGGTATATTAATGAGGTCTTTCAAGTTATTTCATTCCAGTTGCTAGTCATAACCCACCCTCAGAAGAAGAAAATCCAAATTCTCCACAAAATAATCTTTTACTTCACTACCTAGAAGGAAACTTTGGGTTATAGATCATATTCTCTTAATTGTGGATAGAGGTCCAAGAAGAAATAGCTAGAGAAATAGGTAAAAAAAGACTTTACTTGAAAATTGATTGAAATAAGTGGGGTCGGTATTGAGTCATAATTCATCTTACCTAACAATCAGTGTGAACATTGTAAGCTCTCTCATCTACAGTTCCAGATACAATCAAAATTATCATTGTGACTATGGATAAGAAAAATATGGACATTCCTTTAAGCAAGTTAAAATCTGAACGTGAACGTACAGATATACTGTCCTGTTAAACAAGGGAGCACCAAGTCAAGTGATAAATGCCATCCAGTTAAAGGGTGTCCAGTCTTAGAAACTTTAAGACTTGTGGACTTCAACTCCCAGAATTTCCCAGCCAGCTGGGAATTCTGGGAGTTAAAGTCCATAAGTCTTAAAGTTGCCAAGGCTGGACACCCCTGATCTACAGCAGTTGAAGAGGTATCTGCAGTCATTGCAATTAAACTAAAGCAGCAAATGCAAGGGTCAGCGAGTGACTACTGAAAGCATTTCCCTACATAATATACTCTTTGGTTCAACATGAGGATCTTGTCTGTCTCTGAATAACAGAACAACAGAGTTGGAAAGGACTTTGGAGGTCTTTTAATCCAAACCCCTGCTCAAGCAAGAAACCCTATACCATTTCAGACAAATGATTGTCCAATCTCTTCCTAAAAACCTCCAGTGTTGGAGCATCCACAAGTTCTGGAGACAAGTCATCCCACTGATTAATTGTTCTAACTGTCAGGAAATTTCTCCTTAGATGCATCTCCCAACAGAGAAGAGGCATGTTTTAATGGAGAAGCCATGCCCGGTACTAAGGCTAAGGTCCCAGTGGAATTGGGGAAAAGAAGAGGAGGATTTCTCAAATTGTTTTATAATATTATCGTGGGGCAAGGCTTGGGATCGATGGATTAAAGGATGGCAGCAATGGCAGACACAAGTTAATGGCAGAGTGTAAAAGGTAAAGGTAAAGGTTCCCCCACACATGTATACTAGTCGTTTCCGACTCTAGGGGCCGGTGCTCATCTCCATTTCAAAGCCGAAGAGCCAGCGCTTGTCCGAGGACGTCTCCGTGGTCATGTGGCCGGCATGACTAGACGCCAAAGGCGCACAGAGCACTGTTACCTTCCCACTATAGTGGTCCCTATTTTTCTACTTGCATTTTTATGTGCTTTTGAACTGCTAGGTGGGCAGAAGCCGGGACGAGTAACAGGTGCTCACTCTGTTACGCGGCACTCGGGATTCGACCCACCAAACTGCCAACCCTCTGATCGACAGTCCTAACCCACTGAGCCACCGCGTCCCTTGTAATGGCAGAGTGTAAGCAAAGGCAAAGAAAGCTTCTGCTGGATGTCCCAGGCAAAGACTGAGATATTCCTGGAAAGTCAACAGGGAGGAAAGACGTCTGTTGCAGAAAGAGCAGGCGTCAATGTTATTAGCAGCAGCTGCTAAGTCGGTTTATCTCCTTAGTTAGACATTATAATCTGACTTAATAGCCTGAATGACTGAAGCTTCAAAAGAGCTTGTTTTAAACAATGTCTCTCGGGCTTAATCCAACTTTCCTCTCCAGTGTTTCCAGCATTTGCTTTTTTGAGTTCCAGAGTTCCCCTCCTCTCTACGTATAAAAGGGTCATCGTACATCTTTTTTCCCCCCAGGGATATTATACCAGCCAACACATACACACGAAACAAACGCATGTCAGATGGACTCACAAATATCTGTCATTCTTCTTAAGAAAGTTGTTGTAGAGGGTCTTAAATCAGAATAGACAAGAGCGCACTTTTTCATCTACCTCACAAGTCATTTGTTCAGTATTGGAGCTATCTTTTTTCTTGATTCTTGAGGCAGTTTGGCATAGAACATATTTACACTAAGGAGGTTAAAATGTTAGTCAAAGCATGCTGTCAGTAATTCCTATATGAGTCTCTGGTTTTCGTCTTAACTCGTAGAATGAATTCATCTAAGAGAGCTGGAAAAAATGAAGAAGGCAGCAACAGAGGTGTCATACTTTCCCTGTGAGAAAGACTAGAAGGCTTGGGATTCTTTGGCTTGAGAAAAAGGGAAACAATGGGGATAGGATCAAGGTGCGTAAAGCATACCTAGCTTGGAAAAGACAAATGCAAAATAACATTGATTGGAAGGAGGTTTAGAAGAGTCAAAAGGAAGTACTTCTTGATGGAACACACAATTAACCTGTGGAATTCATTACACCAAGACAAGGTAATATATTCCCAGAGAACAGGTTGATCAAAGACTACTCATCTTGAGAATCATTGTTGCCTCTGCGTTGTGGCCAGCATACAGAGGAATAATGGCAGGAAAGACCTATGTCTCCATCTCCTGCTAATGAACTCCCCAGAGATATCTGATTGGACATTGTGAGGGGGGAAAAAAGCTGGAATAAATTGGTCTTCTTATGCTGGAATGCTATTCAGTTACTTATTGCAACTGTGATATAGTAGGTTGTTGAATTATGATCTGAACATATTGGAAAATAATCCAACACCCACTTTACCAAAGGCTAAAACCTTTTCCACTTCTCTTTCTATATTCTCATCATATTAATCTGTACAAATAAGCCATTTGATAACAACTGTTTTCCAGTGCTAAATTTAGGTATCTCTGCCTTGGGACAATAGACATTAAAGCATACTCATTTGTGAGACAAGGCAAATACTTATTTAATCGAGTCAACATGTTGTGAAGCACTACCAAACAAATTTGCTATGAAATGGAAACAGTAGATCAACTGATTCGTTTTTGACTTGTTCAAATTTTGTCTCCTATTTTACACAGCAAATATATGAAAGTGACAAGTAAGCAACTAAAACAGTTGCATTTTTCCCACCAATGTTTAAATGATATTTATGCTGAAATACTGCCTGTAGCTTATAGTTGGGTTAGTCCAAAAAAATGGTATTGGTCTCTCCACTCTCAGTAAATAGATGTCAGTCCTTACCTCACCGTATATATTTCTTCATCTGAATTTATTTTATTTTAATTCCATTTATATCCCGCCCTTCTCCAAAGACTCAGGGCGGCTTACAAGCTTAGCAGTAGCCTTCATTCTATGTATATGCCTGCTTGTTAGGGCTTTCACACACACCCCAAGCAGCATTATTACAAAGTCAGCTTAATTGCCCCCAACAATCTGGGTCCTCATTTTACCTACCTCGGAAGGATGGAAGGCTGAGTCAACCTTGAGCCTGGTGGGATGCGAACCTGCACTAATTTCAGGCAGCTGGTGTTACTTAAGGAGGCATTAGCCCACTGCTCCACCAAGGCTCTTTTAAAGTTTTAAAGTTTAGCCCAAAATTGTAGTAGAAGTGAGACCATTGGTATAGCCAGATGTGTATGAATAATTGTCCATGGTTAACAGTAACTGAAATTGCTTTAGTTTCTTGAGGTTTACATGGCCAAGGGATATATTAGAATTCAAATTATGTCAGCCAGAAAAATTAGCAGTCCCTTGGGTGAGAAATGAGTCTTTATTAACCTCTCTAATTCATGGATAATTTTTATATAAATAGTTGAAGACCCGTATCCTAATGAGTAGAATTTAGAGATTGATAGAGAAATAATGTTTGGATTCACATTGTGCTATTCTAGAATATAGCTGGTTTGGTACTGGTGTTTTAGGAACATAAACCCTATCATTTGTAAACTACAACTACCAGCTTATAGTTTACGATATCAGGCAAACACAATTACTGTGCTTTATTCAATATGTAGGGCTAAAAAAATCATAGCATTGTATATGTGATTAGTGATAATCTAAAGAACAGAGGGTCAACCTATTCTCCAAAGCTCCTGAAGGCAGGACAAGAAGCAATAGATGAAAACTAATCAAGCAGAGAACCAACCTAGAACTAAGAAGAAATTTCTTGACAGTTAGAATAATTAATCAGTGGAACAACCTGCCTCCAGAAGTTGTGGGTGTTCCTTCACTGGAGGCTTTTAAGAAGGGATTGGACAACTATTTGCCTGAAATGCTGTACAGTTTCCTGCTTGAGCAGAGGCTTAGACTAGAAGACCTCTAAGGTCCCTTCCAATTATTCTGTTATTCTGTTGTATATTTAGTTAGAGACTTTATACAGCCACCCACCTTCCATCTGAACCCTGGCAGCGACCACGGAGACGTTCTCGGACAAGCGCTGGCTCTTCGGCTTTGAAACGGAGATGAGCACCGGCCCCTAGAGTCGGAAACGACTAGCACGCATGTGCGGGGGAACCTTTACCTTTACCTTTTAAATGAAACCAAACTGAACAAACAGTTCAGTTGTTGTTGTTTTTTAAAAAAGAAAATCATAGTATCATTCATCACTCTAGAACAGGGGTCCCCAACCCCTGGTCTGTGGACCAGTACCGGGCCACGGCATGTAAGCAACCGGTCTGCACAAACAAGCAAAGCCTCATTCGCGGGATGCAGGCAGCACACAAAACCACGCCCCCTCCGGTCGCGCGGAAAAAACCTCTCTCCACAGAATCGGTGCTCCAACCTTTTGGGCACCTCTGCTCTAGAATGAAGGCTTCTTCGCTGAAGGTTATGGTAGTCCAGTGCAAGTTGATGAATAGATGCTTTTCAGTTCCCCGTGCATGGCTGAGAGTGTATGATTGGTCCAAAGACAATCGACTGCAAGAATTTGCAGTCACTCATGTCCTAGTCATCTCTCAGTTGGATTACCAAGTGCTTTACGTGGGGCTACTCATGAAGAGTATTTGGAAGCTACAACTGGTACAGAATGCAGCAGTGGGGATCTAGTAACCAATGCAGCTTGTGCTACAGCAGTGACTACTGTAGTGCAAGCTGCATTGGTTACTAGTTTTCTTCTAGGTTCTGTTCATTAACTTTAAAACTCTTAATGGCATGGGTCCAGGGTTTGCGAGAAGCTGTCTCACCCCAATGGGAATAGCCTGCCCCACTTGCTCCAGCAGAAAAGGCCCATTTTGGATCCCATCTGCAAAGAATGTTGGCTAGTGGGGTCCAGGAGAAGAGCCTTTTCTGCTGTGACCCCTCTCTTTTTCTTCCACTAGAGGTGTGGTCCACCCCCACGCCCCTGGCCTTCCAGAAGAGCCTTAAAACCTGTCTCTGCCAGCTGGCCTGGGCCCCCAGTAGGGATGCATTACATTGAGGATATCTGATGGGTTAGAGAAAAGATCCCCGCTCCCATCTTACCCATCCTCTTTTTTTTAGTTTTTTATTTAATCTTCTTAATTTTAATCATTTTATATTATCTTTTTTTATCATATTGTAAGCTGCCCAGAGTCACTGTAACAGTGAGATGGGTGGCATATAAGTTTAATAAATAAGTAAAATAGAATTTCTATTCAAGATAGCTACTTGCACTGAAAGTGAAAGTTCCCTATTAGGTCCCTTTTTGTCAAGCCTTGAGTAACTTGATCAAAACTAATGTGATTTGATTTAGCCTGGATTAATTTGCCCTACTATTCTTCAGAGGCTTCACTTTGAATCCAACTCACAATGTACAATTGTGTTATTAATTGATCAATATCCACTTCCTAAGTTACCCACTGAATTTTCATAACTTAGGATGGTCTAGCCTGATAGTAGATAATAGATTGTCTGTCTATCTCTGTCTGTCTGTCTATCTATCTTTATCTATCACCTATCACCTATCTACTGTATAATGAATAAGTAGGTATTATGCTAGGTATTAAAATAGTATAAAATTATACACATAAAATCTATTGAAGAAATCTAGTCTAGTTAACCAAGCCCATTATTGAAGAAATCTAGTCTAGTTAACCTCTCTGTTTTATTTGCTGCTATATATATCCTTAGTTGGGTGCACATGTGAATAAATAAGAAAAACTGAAACGGAAGAAGCAGATGACTTTGTGGCATGCCCTATTAAAATGGGTTGAAATGTACAATTTTTCCTTGCTAATAGTTTTTATTCATAAGGCACTTAGAGATTTGTATAGCTTCCGAGCATAGTTTTGCCACTGTGCTGAAATAATAGCAGCTGTACTGTACCCTTCAGCAATGCATGAAGGTAAAATTTTGTCAAGCGCCCTTTAAACCTTTTAGTAAGCGGACTTGTATTTTGGTGTCTGGCTTGCTCATAGAAAGGACTGCATAGAAGAATATTGGACATATTTCTCTCATTCCACAAAGACTCTTTCTAGATGTATTTGCCCTCCATTATTGCAGGGGGAAAAATATTACCACTGAAAATATTAGTCAGGTAATGAAACATCTGCAGGCAAACAGCCAAGCTCAGAAAGTACCAAGGACTCCACAGTTCAACCCTGAACTACATATATACTCTTCTATTGAAAACATTAGCTTTGGATATTTACAGCTCCTCAAATTCTCATTTACTTTCTCCACGGCTGCCAACCATGTGTCTCATATGGACTTATGACAGGTTACATAGCAGAAAATGCAAAAGTGCATGCAAGATTTTTGAGGGTCAGCAGTCTCCAATGGAAGTGTTGTCTCGCTGTCATTTAGACACAAAGGGAGTTGTTTGTGCTGGAGAATAGCAAAGTGAAAGCTCATTTTTTCTCTTTCTTTCATTCTCTCTGTGTGTTTTTCTTAACTGCTCAGAGAGAGGTTCTTAAAGAAATCTCAGTTTTGAATTGGAAATGCACTATCCAATTCTCATTTCTATTTTATGCTGGACAGGAAAGGGATGAAAACAAGATGAATTACCAAAGGCAAAGGATAGAAGACAAGCTACTTTATGATGCATGCTCATGCATCATACAAAAGTCAAGGTTTAAGAATGTTTTGTTGCATAGGCCACAATTCTCTAGAGTCACATATCTGATTAAACTATAAATCACAGTTTATAAATTAAAATGGTTCAGGACAAATTAGTAGGGTTTAGTGTGCTCTGTAAATCTAACCCTGGTTCACTTAGCTCAATGCTCTCCGAGTGGGCTAATACAACCTCCACATCTCAGACAAGGGCTCTCCAACCTTATTTAATGGTGCCACAGTTGAACATTTAGTTGGTGTTTAACCAGAATAGAGTCATCCAAGTTCTTACTCAACCCTACTTTATGGTAAGTCTACATGTTGTTGTTGTTGTTGTTAGTTGCGAAGTCGTGTCCGACCCATCGCGACCCTATGGACAATGTTCCTCCAGGCCTTCCTGTCCTCTACCATCTGCTGGAGTCCATCTAAGCTCACGCCTACTGCTTCAGTGACTCCATCCAGCCACCTCATTCTCTGTCGTCCCCTTCTTCTATTGCCCTCAATCTTTCCCAGCATTAGGCTCTTCTCCAGTGAGTCCTTCCTTCTCATTAGGTGGCCAAAGTATTTGAGTTTTAGCTTCAGGATCTGGCCTTCTAAAGAGCAGTCAGGGTTGATCTCCTCTAGGACTGACCGGTTTGATCGCCTTGCAGTCCAAGGAACTCGCAGGAGTCTTCTCCAGCACCATAGTTCAAAGGCTTCAATTCTTTGGCGCTCAGCCTTTCTTATGGTCCAGCTTTCACTGCCATACATTGCAACTGGGAAGACCATAGCCTTGACTATACGGATTTTTGTTGACAGGGTGATGTCTCTGCTTTTTAGTGTGCTGTCTAGATTTGCCATGGCTTTCCTCCCAAGGAGCAAGCGTCTTTTAATTTCTTGGCTACAGTCCCCATCTGCAGTGATCTTGGAGCCAAGGAAAATAAAATCTGTCACTACCTCCATTTCTTCCCCATCTATTTGCCAGGAATTGAGAGGGCCAGATGCCATGATCTTGGTTTTCTTAATGTTTAGTTTCAACCCAAGTTTTGCACTCTCCTTCTTCACCCGCAACACCAGGCTCTTTAGTTCTTCTTCACTTTCTGCCATTAGAGTGGTATCATCTGCATATCTTAGGTTGTTGATGTTTCTTCCGGCAATCTTAATTCCAACTTTTGATTCATCTAGCCCTGCCTTTCTCATGATGTGCTCTGCATATAAGTTAAATAGGCAAGGCGACAGTATACAGCCTTGCCGGACTCCTTTCCCAATTTTGAACCAATCAGTGGTTCCGTGTCCAGTTCTCACTGTTGCTTCTTGGCCCGCATATAGGTTTCTCAAGAGACAAATAAGATGGTCTGGTATGCCCATCTCTTTAAGGACTTGCCACAGTTTGTTATGATCCACACAATCAAAGGCTTTAGCATAGTCAATGAAGCAGAAGTAGATGTTTTTCTGGAACTCTCTAGCTTTCTCCATGATCCAGCGTATGTTAGCAATTTGATCTCTAGTTCCTCTGCCTCTTCGAAATCCTGCCTGTACTTCTGGTAGTTCTCGATCCACATACTGCTGGAGTCTAGCTTGTAGAATTTTAAGCATAACTTTACTAGCATGAGAAATGAGTGCAATGGTGCGATAGTTTGAACATTCTTTGGCACTGCCTTTCTTTGGAATTGGAATGTAAACTGATCTTTTCCAATCCTGTGGCCACTGTTGAGTTTTCCAAATTTGCTGGCAAATTGAGTGTAGCACTTTTACTGCATCGTCTTTTAAGATTTTGAATAGCTCAGCTGGAATACTGTCACCTCCACTAGCTTTGTTGTTGCTCAGCTTTTCTAAGGCCCACTTCACTTCACATTCTAGGATGTCTGGCTCGAGGTCAGTGACCACCTCATTGTGATTATCAGGGACGTTAAGCTCATTCTTGTATAATTCTTCTGTGTAATTTTGCCACCTCTTCTTAATCTCTTCTGCCTCTGTTAGGTCCCTGCCATTTTGGTCCTTTATCATGCCCATTTTTGCATGAAACGTTCCTTTCATCTCTCCAATTTTCTTGAAAAGATCTCTGGTCCTCCCTATTCTATTGTTTTCTTCTATTTCTTTGCATTGTTCATTTAAGAAGGCATTCTTATCTCTTCTAGCTATTCTTTGGAATTCTGCATTCAATTGGGCATATCTTTCTTTTTCTCCCTTGCCTTTCGCTTCCCTCCTTTCCTCAGCTATTTGCAAAGCTTCCTCAGACAGCCATTTTGCTTTCTTGCATTTCTTTTTCTTTGGGATGGTTTTGGTTGCTACCTGTTGTACAATGTTGCGAACCTCTGTCCATAGTTCTTCAGGCACTCTGTCTATCAGATCTAATTCCTTAAATCTATTTGTCACCTCTACTGTATATTCAACAGGAATATGATTTAATTCATACCTGACTGGCCTAGCGCTTTTCCCTACTTTCTTTAATTTAAGCCTAAACTTTGCAACAAGAAGCTCATGGTCTGAGCCACAGTCAGCTCCTGGTCTTGTTTTTACTGACTGTATAGAGCTTCTCCATCTTTGGCTGCAGAGCATATAGTCAATCTGATTTCTGTGTTGACCGTCTGGTGATGTCCATGTGTAAAGCCGTCTCTTGGGTTGTTGGAAAAGAGTGTTTGCTATGACCATCGTATTCTGTTGACAAAATTCTATCAGCCTGTGCCCTGCTTCATTTTGTACTCCAAGGCCAAACTTGCCTGTTATTCCAGTTATCTTTTGGCTTCCTACTTTAGCATTCCAATCCCCCATGATGATAAGGACATCATTTCTGGGTGTTAGTTCTATAAGTTGCTGTAGGGCTTCATAGAACCGGTCAATTTCATCCTCTTCAGCACTGGTGGTTGGGGCATAGACTTGGACTACTGTGATATTGAATGGTTTGCCTTGGATTCGAACTGAGATCATTCTGTCATTTTGAGGATTGTATCCCAGTATTGCTTTTCCTATTTTTTTATTGACTATGAAGGCTACTCCATTTCTTCTGAGGGATTCTTGCCCACAGTAGTATACCTGATGGTCATCTGAATTAAATTCACCCATTCCTGTCCATTTTAGTTCGCTGATACCTAAGATGTCAATGTTTAGTCTTGTCATCTCTTGTTTGACCACGTCCAGCTTTCCTTGATTCATGGATCTTACATTCCAGGTTCCTATGGAGAAAAAATCTTTACAGCATCGGACTTTCCTTTCACCACCAGACATATCCACAGCTGAGCGTCCTTTCGGCTTTGGCCCAGTCGCTTCATTCTTTCTGGCGCTACTAGTACTAGCCCTCTGCTCTTCCCCAGTAGCATGTTGGACGCCTTCCGACCTGAGGGGCTCATCTTCCAGCATCATATCGTTTTGCCTTTTGGTACTGTCCATAGGGTTTTCATGGCAAAGATACTGGAGTGGGTTGCCATTTCCTTCTCCAGTGGATCACGTTTTGTCAGAACTCTCTGCATACAGCTACATACAGTCTACATACAGCTTTCCAAATCCTTTTCCTGTCTCAGCACCTGAGATTGGCAATAGACATTACAGCAACATTTTTTTTTGTTTCAAATAATGTATGTGTTTGCATTTTGGGAGAAAAATGGGTATATGAACTTGTTTATTAGGTGAAATTTTTTAAAAAAATGTTTTTAATTTGAATTTTCCTTTCTGATTCTTAAGCAGTTTCTTTTAGCTAGAACTACATGAATAGTTTGGCGGGTCGAATCCTGAGTGCCGTGTAGCAGAGTGAGCGCCTGTTACTCGTCCCAGCTTCTGCCAACCTAGCAGTTCGAAAGCATGTAAAAAATGCAAGTAGAAAAATAGGGACCACTACGGTGGGAAGGTAACAGCGTTCCGTGTGCCTTTGGCGTCTTGTCATGCTGGCCACATGACCACGGAGACATCTTTGGACAAGCGCTGGCTCTTCGGCTTTGAAACGGAGATGAGCACCGGCCCATAGAGTTGGAAACGACTAGCACGCATGTGCGGAGGAACCTTTACCTTTACCCTTACATGAATAGAATAGAGTTGGAAGGGACCTGGTCTTCTAGTCCAGGAGAACCTATACCTTCTCAGACAAGTGACTGTCTAGCCTGTTCTTGAAAATCTCCAATGATGGAGTGCCCACGATTTATAGAGGCAAGCTGTTCCACTGGTTAATTGTCCTCACTGTCAGGAAGTTTCTCCTTAATTCCAGGCTGCTTCTCTCTTTGATCAGTTTCCAGCCATTATTTCTTGACTTGCCCTCTGGTGCTTTGGAGAATAGTTTGACCCCCACTCTTTGTGGCAGCCCATCAAATACTAGAACTCATCTAGCCTTGCTTAGAGATGACCCACTGAATCAGATGCTATTGAGTCTGCAGTGATTAAAAATCCTAATGGCTGGATGGATCTGACTAATTCTGGATGCCATCCCACAAAAAGAGAAAGGTTCTTTGCATGTAAATTTTTGTGTTTTTTTTTTTGTTTTGCAAGCACTACTAATCTACTCATGCTTTTCTGTAAAAACTATCCATCTTAGAAATAACATTATGAAATCAAGATATATGAAAGCTCTGAGTTCCTTCCTTTTATGCCACTGAGAATGCAACTATGAAGAGGCTTCTTGGGAAATCAGTACATCATGTGTAATGGAATTAAATAAATTCTTCTGAAAAGTAAGAATGTTCTTTTCATAGCCGGCACTTCAGTTCGGAACTAGTTCCCAACTGAAGATGGGATCCTTAATCCAAATAAAAGCTATACACCATCTAGATTTACAACTAATATGCAAATCTCTGTACATCTGATTCTGAGGGAAGAATTATTTGGAGGAGATACTCCACCTATGCCAATGCTTGTCATAAAGCTCTCATTCCTCTTCAGGTTTCCCAATTTAGTTGTATAAGCATTTCTCCTATGATCATTCTCAATTACACTGATTTTTCACTCTGCTTTTTCACACTTTAAAAGAAGTTTCCATAACACCCAACCTTGTCTGTCAGGCTACAGCCTGGTACAGCAAGAGGCCAAGTCCATGTGTTGCCTAGGTAACAAGGCTAGGCTTGTCCTCTTCTGTTGCCATGTCTGAAGAACATAATACAAGAGAGAGATGCACCTGTTCCTCAGGCAGGTTGAGTAACGTAGGACTCTGGATATGATGGTCTTTTGTGGTCTTATTGAATAAGAACTCTTATTTATTTATTTATTTATTTTAATTTTCTTCCCTATATAATATGGTATTCTGTACATTTAAGTCACTGTTTTTGTTCTGCTAAGTGGAGGTCCTGGACTTCTGTTCCCCCAGATCCTACATTTGAAGACATTTAAAAACATATCTCAATTTTCATGAAGCAAAAAGGTCTATCTCAACTCAGTTTTGTGGTTTAAGAAAGCCATTTTTTATTTCTTTGTTCTGGTAGAGATGGATGGTCTCAACCATCAAAATGACCTTGTTTCCTTCCATGACTGGCAGTCTGATTTGTCATATTGGACAAATTTGACAACTAAAGAACATTGCTTCCTGGGTTATATGGCTGTGGTGCTACACTGGTCAGGCATGTTGAAGCTTCAACTGTTTTTGCTTGAAACTTCAGTAAAAACAAACTTGATCTAGTACTATAATTAATACATTCTAGTGTGATCTAAGAAAGGTTGTCCTATGCCACAAAAAGGGCCACGGGCCATTGAGAGTAAGTAGCCCACTTGTGCAAAGCACCATTACGTCATTGAAAGGTAAGGGCAAATCTAAGAGTTAAACTGTTTCTGAGAGTTACATGGAAAATTGCCAGTGCTTGTAATAATATAAAGTAGGTATTTATATAGTAGTATTTGCACATTAAAATAAATGCTTGCATATACTTCGACTTATAGAAAAAAATTAAATGAAAGAATGTCCATATTTATGTATTTCTAAGAATGAAAATACTAAAAGGCTTATATCGTTCTGAAGTGCAAAAAGGAACAATCCATGACTGGCCCTTTTCTTGCACTTGGGTGGGAGAAGGTAAACTTCCAAAGTGTTTCCCTAACAGCAAGATCTCTGTGGAAATTCTCTGGTTATTCAAGTAGTTTGGGCTTTGCAAAGCTTAGGTCATTAATGCATGGATGTCAAGATAAATTATTTCAACCTGATTTTAAATAAAAATGTAAAATCCTCTTTAGGTCGAAGCTTGCTGCAGTTATGTCAAGATCTTACCTTGAGGTTTCCAGAGGTAAATTTGCTCCTTTTAATTAATTCGTACTGGATTTAAAGCCTTGGCAAGTCTTTGATCTCATAAATGTAACTTTTGCGAAGCTTATCACAAATTCCAATCATGGTGCTCCTCAGTGAATATGAAAAAAACAACAACAATAAGAAACCTAGCACTTCACTGTGCTAAAATATACATCACCACTAACCCGGATATCAAACTGTATTCAGAAGCAGCTTTTGATGTGACACTTCAACAAATAGGTTTATAAGGTGAACTGAGGAAATCTGATTCTCTATGGTACTGCCAATAAGTCAAGAAATAATACAGCTTATTTGTTTTAGCCTAAAATATTATGCGAACACAACAGCAATAGCACAATAGACATATATACCACCCCATAATGCTTTATAGCACTCTCCGAGCAGTTTACAATCTCAGCATTGTCTGCCTATCGGTCCCAACAATCTGAGTCCTCATTTTACCAATCCTGGAAGGATGGAAGGTTGAGTCAACCATGAGCTGGTCAGGATCGAACTCCAGGCTGTGGGCCGAGTTTACCTTGCAGTACGGCACTCTAACCACTGTGTCCCCACAGCTCAGTGTATAACTAATATTGTGCGTATTGTTAACCCTGGTTGACATGAGATCCAAAAATATATGAATCGGGCCAGTCCTTAGGACCAACGTCTGTGCAATTCACTTGCATTCCTTAAGACAACTTTCTGCATTAGCAGTTTAGTTATTTGGCCCTACTTTAGCTAACTGGAGGGACGCGGTGGCTCAGTGGGTTAGGACGCTGAGCTTGTTGATCCGAAGGTTGGCAGTTTGGCGGGTCGAATCCCGAGTGCCGCGTAGCAGAGTGAGCGCCTGTTACTTGTCCCAGCTTCTGTCCACCTAGCAGTTTGAAAGCACGTAAAAATGCAAGTAGAAAAATAGGGACCACTACGGTGGGAAGGTAACAGCGTTCCGTGCGCCTTTGGCATCTAGTCATGCCGGCCACATGACCACGGAGACGTCCTCGGACAAGCGCTGGCTCTTCGGCTTTGAAACAGAGATGAGCACTGGCCCCTAGAGTTGGAAACGACTAGCACGCATGTGCGGGGGAACCTTTACCTTTACCTTTAGCTAACTGGGGAACTGATTAAATTAGCCTGACATGACAGCCTCTCTCTTTCTCTTCCTTCCCCATTCACAAATGTTTCAAATTTGGGGGTTTAGCATTTTCATCCCATCTCTATACAGGTAGTCCTCGACTTACAGTCATTCATTTAGTGACCATTCGAAGTTATAATGGCACTGAAAAGAGTGACTTACGACTGGTTTTTACACTTACAACTATTGCAACAGCTCCGTGGTCACGTGACCAAAAATTTGGGTGCTTGGCAACTGGCATGTATTTTTGAGACAGTTACACCGACCTGGGGTCATGTAATCGCCGTTTGTAACCTACCCAGCTGGTGTCTGACAACCAGATTCATTTCAGGACCGCAGTGATTCGCTTAACAACTGTGGCAAAAAAGGTCGTAAAATGGGAGCAAAACTCATTGGACAACTAGAAAATTGGGATTCTACGTCCCTGCCTACCAAGTGGATAGTTAAACCAGAACAAAAAATTGGGGCTCTATTTGGTGTTACAGATTGGTGTACTAGTGTTGGGCATTTTCCTCCAGTATCCCTTCAGTTTCCATAAAGAGAATTTGTGGAAGTGTTGCTTATTAAATTATGATTTGGCTACAGGGCATGTAGGAATGAACTGTCTTTTACTGTACCATCCTCTTTCACACACTGTGAAGCCTCCCACGGGGAAAACATTTTGCTTTTTGCAGAGGTGCCAATGTCACTGCCAAAACAGATGCTGATAAATTATTGGAAGTGTCCCCTTTTCCCTGGAGAAATCATATCTCTGCCCCTACATCTCCATCTATCATTTGTGACACTGTGTAAAATCATGCAAAGATGTCCATTGCCTGAAAAGATTTTGTTGTATAGACACAGGGAGGGGGGAAAAATACAACGTGATATCTATGCTTTACAAGGTTAGGCTTTTGGAGATTTGGTACTGTACCGATCCATCTAAAACTACAGAGATAGGAGATATATCAGTTTAAAGGGAATAATTGACCCAGCAAAGTCATCAATTCAGCTGGCCTGAAAGAAACCTTATACTTGAATTCTCTCTTTCCCTAGAAGCTAACTTGTTCTTCAACTAACCATTTCTTGGATATTGTGTTCCCCTTAGGGCTGGTACATTTGCAGATGTTCTGACCACCTGACTGTTGCTATTTCAATTATTATTCTCCTCTTTCCCAGCAAGCACAAATAAAATGGCTGGTCTGATATCCTCAGAGAAATCAGCGAGAGTAAGGACATTGTGAAAAGGTCTCCCCACTGCGGTTTGTAATAGGGCTGCATTACAATGTTAGAGGCATGTTTAGTGAATCTTGTTCTGATTTTCAAATCGACATGGTTAAGGCCTTGGCTCTTTAATGCCAGCCTTTTCTGCTGTGAAACGTAAGTGAGCTTGCATTAAAGCAATAACACAGCATTGCAGATCTTCCCTTGCTCGTTCTCAGTCGGTCTGTTTGCTTCACTTTTTAATAAGATTAGGAAGTAAAAGTAAAGACAGGCGAGTTTTTAAGCTTGATGGATTGTTCCAAGAATGAAACAAATGGAAAAGCTTTAAATGTATTACAACAATTGCTGGGTCTGAATTATTTTTATAGAGCTCAATTAACTAACTGGGAAATGTTCTTCCATGTAAATGATTACATGAAATATAATTGTAGCATAAGCGAGGAATGCAAAATTTCTCCGTTCTATCACTAACATTCTGTCACTATTTTATTTTATTTTATTTTACTATTTATTTTACTATCTTACTATTTTAATTTTATATTTTATTTCAATCTCTTGGTGACAACCTGGATAATTCCCTGCAACTTTCTTGCAAAGATTACAACAGTGGTTTGATGTTTTCTGCCCTGTGTCCCTTCACTGCTGAAGGCAGGCGCAGGCTGTTGGGGATGAGTCTGTGTTGTCTGCATCTCAAACTGAAGTGCAAATGGTTCCTGCAGTCTGCAATTTTTATGGGAATCCGTTTATAGTCCCGCATCATTCAAAGGGTGTTCATCCTAAAGTTCATGGCTAAATGTTTATGTGAAATGGTATAGGGTTTCCTGCCTGAGCAGGAGGTTGGACCTAGAAGACCTCCAAGGTCCCTTCCATCATCATCATCATCATCATCATCATCATCATCATCATCATCGTCGTTGTTGTTGTTGTTGTTGTTGTTGTTGTTGTTGTTGTTGTTATTTCTTCTATGGAGATTGTCAGGAATCCAGGTCATGGTTGTCCCAAATGTGCTTTTTTAAGAGGCAACTGGACTTTGATTTTCTTTGAAGACATTTCGCTTCTCATCCAAGAAGCTTCTTCAGCTGATTTCCCAACTACTTTACTCCCTTGTCACTGTGAGACTTGAGCTCCCCTTACACTCATGAATTACACAGCTCCTTCGAACAGTATGGAGTGCCTCCGATCAAAGAATGTCGATTGGTGGCCCCCAGGGGGAGGGCGTTCTCTGTGGGCGCGCCAGACCTGTGGAACCGCTTGAGCTCCGGATGGCGCCCGACCTTCGCTCCTTCCGGCGCGATCTAAAAACGTATCTTTTTGAGCAATCTGACCTGGTTTGATGGGTTAGGGTTGGGGTTTTAATATGTTTTTAATTACTGTTTTAAACTTGGGCATTACATTTAATTGTTTTTTAACTTTTTTATTCTGTTTTTATATTTATTGCCCTGTACACCGCCCTGAGTCCTTCGGGAGAAGGGCGGTATAAAAATATAATAAATAAATAAATAAACAAATAAATAAATAAATAAATAAATAAATAAATAAATAGATAAATAAATAAATAAATAAATAAATAAATACTATATGGGTGGAATTTCAGGAGGAGAATGGCAAAAAATTAGCTTTCTTTCTTCTATGCTTCCAATGGATAAGGGAGCCTTGTAGGAATGAATGGAGGACATTAGATATAATTAATTGGACAAATATTTTCTCTGATCAACAGCCTTCATGGTGTCCAGTTTACAGCTGTTAGGCATATGGTGTTAGCCTACAATGTTGGGTTGAAAATATATTAACCATAATGCTATGGCTTTAAGAAGTTAATTGGCCAATGGGTGTGTAAGTGTTCTCATGGCCATAAGAGGAAGCTAGGAACGTAGCTTCTCTCTCTCTCTGAATTCACTGATCTCTACTGTTACTGTTTTTGCTCTGCTGTTGGTTTACTACTGTTGTAACCTGAACTGTGTATTGACCTCTGGACCGGTAAGAAGACTTTGTAGTTTTGGATTACTCTTTGGACTGTTGCTATTGTTTATGACCTGGACTGTTTATTTTTTGACTGTGCATTTTTGTTCTTACACCACCTCAAAAGTAAAATACTTTTTGCTTTTAGAACTCAGTGTATTTCTGTGTGTGACTTTTTACTACTCTCAGTACCCTTCCTTGTCTGTGCAACTCTTTGGTAGCACAAGGAGACTTCTGCACAAATAAATTCCTTAACAACAGCAAACAAAAAAAGTGAGAGTAAGAGAAATATTTTACACCCAAAATGTAGCACAGAAATGACTGACGTGATATATAGTCAAATGTTAACCAGCACCGGAGATGGCATGGACAGAGATGGCAAAGCAATTACTTATAGTGCTCTTTTGTAAATGCACTTGGCGTTCAGAAACATCCTCTTTATACACATTTATAAGTGTGTGAGTTAGAGAAAGCAGCATTAGCTTTGTGTGCTGCACAGCCCATGAAAACCTCATAAATTCATTCATCACCATATTCCACCCAAGCCATATGTTGTACATCTATCTAGGCAGTATCTTTTCACTGCTTTTGAGATGGGCAGAAAGATACTAAAATACTCAGATGTGACTCAAGGGAATTAAGCATACAGAAGACATGAGATTCCAAGAATTGAGCTGATGTCTTCTCAGTCTAGGACAGACACTCTGAGCTATGCTTGTTATATGAAATGGCACCAATTTTCATCTGTGAAAATATTAGTTATTAACTTATTTATATAACATTTATATGTTATTATAATATTGCTATAGGGACGTGGTGGCTCAGTGGTTAGGACGCTGAGCTTGTCGATCAGAAGGTCGGCAGTTTGGCGGGTCAAATCCCGAATGTCGCATAACAGAGTGAGCGCCTGTTACTCGTCCCAGCTTCTGCCCACCTAGCAGTTCGAAAGCACGTAAAAATGCAAGTAGAAAAATAGGGACCACTATGGTGGGAAGGTAACAGCGCTCCGTGCGCCTTTGGCGTCTAGTCATACCGGCCACATGACCACGGAGACATCCTCGGACAAGCGCTGGCTCTTTGGCTTTGAAACGGAGATGAGCACTGGCCCCTAGAGTTGGAAACGACTAGCATGCATGTGCGGGGGAACCTTTACCTTTACCTTATAATATTGCCTATATGACTACTTATTATATTTTAAAGTGGACTATCTCTCACCAACATTGCTGAAAGTATATCATTCTACTGTGGTTCCCCACACATTCAGCACATAAATGTCTGCAGGAGAAACACTTTTGTAAATATAGCTACATGTGCACTAGCTTCCAGATGAATCAAAAGCAGGGTCCTAACTTAGGCAGTGTTTTACACTTACAAACAAAGGCTCACTCCTAAAGATATTCATACTTAGCAAATTCATGTAAGGCACCAATCTCACTAGAAAGTTATGACGGTGCTTAAGCAAAGCACTCGGATGGCGAATGCTCCGGGTATTTTAACTCCCAAGTGAGGATTTTGTGAGAGTGTTTTCATGGAAGCATAGTTCTGGATCTGACACGGGACATAAATACTTCCATAAGTCTCAAAGCAAATTTCATCCCAGGAGAAATAAGGTTCAGCTAGCAGCTCATTCTTTCTGCTTATTGGGCAGCAAGCAGATTCTGCTTCTCTCTGGCAACTTATGGAAGAATATTCACTACTGGGACATGGGAAACTAAAATGTAGTGTTGCCTTGGTTTCTTTTGAATAGATAGCACCATCAGGCAGGACACTGGCATTTGTAGATAGTAAGACTATATAATTTATAGCTTAGAAGTAAAACAAAATCTTTGTAAATAGAGGAAACCCATCTACTCCAGGTCAGGCAGGGAAAAAAAAATCCTGCATGAATCTGTGGAAAGTGGCTGCCAGTTGATTGACAATACTGGTAGAGATAGGCATACTTTATATTTAGTCAGTATAAAGCAGCTTATAGAGCCTTAGGGATTGAAAGAACCCTGAACTTCTTCTATTCCAACTTCTGCCTAGAACAGAACAGAACAGAACAGAACAGAGCTGGAAGGGAACTTGGAGGTCTTCTAGTCCAGCCCCCTGATCAAGCAAGAGGTCCTATACTATCTCAGTCAGATAATTGATTCTTGTCTTACTGTCAGATCCTAAGGAGTATAAATTCACATCCTCTTCCCAATGACAGCCTTTCAGGTATAGAAAGATTATTATCATGCCTCTTGCTAACATAGTCTTCTTTAGGCTAGACGTATTCTCCAGAGGATTTTGCCTCCAAGCCTGTCATCCCACTGATGTTTTCTCTGGCAAGTTTTTAATTATTTAACCTCTTTTTTGTATTACAGTGACCTGAAATGGTCAGGTTTTTTCAGATGCCGTCTAACCAGTGCAGTATAGAACAGAACTGTAATTTCTTATGATTTACTTCCACTTATGCAGCCTAAGACCTCTTGGGTTCTTTCAGAAGATATTGAACACTGCTTAATCATGCCTAATCTTCAGTCTATTCACAAATACTACTGTTGGGCCTGGTACCACCTCTCTGATCACTGGGTGTCTGGTTTTTCCTACTTAAGTGAAAAGCCTTTCCTTATTGAACTACATATTGTTAGACAGGACCCATTATTTAAGCCTATAAAGATTCTTTTGAACTTTCAGTCTGTCTTCTATGTTAGCTATCCTCCCATCCCCCAGATTTGTGTCTGTGTAACGTAGCGTGGTCACACACAGAGATGGACACTCAGCTGGGTGAAGAGACTTCTTTATTGATGGTCAGGAATGAAGCTGGGGAAAGGGGGTTACCTGGCATACCTTTATACCTGCCCAGGTGAATACCAACCAATGGATTCAAATCTGGGCTTCCCGCCAGTGCAGGTGGCCAATAGATTTAAACCCTGGCTTCCCACCAGAGCTCCTGCTGTGCTGACAGCCTGTGTATGCTTTAGTCGCATACACTACAGTCTGCAAATTTGATGAACATGTTTTAAATCCTCTTATATAACTTTTGAAAAGTGGAACCACAAAGTACGTGACTCCATGCATACCTTTCTCCATGTAAGTAGCACCTGTTGGGTGCAGTCATACAACCAAGTGCAAAACGATCTGGTAGGGGGACCATCTATCCACCTTTGTTAAGGATAAGGTTATGTTCTGTTTTATCAGGTGTGCTTATATTCCTGTTCAGAATGTAAAAATGTTTAAAGACATTATCAAGGTTGATGTGAACAATCTGCATATGTAAACATAAAAAGATGTCAACTACACAGAGCTCAGCCAAGAATCTTGTAAACTGTTATTTAATTCTGGCTTTTTAGTGTATGAATTGGGAGTCAGATTAAAAAGTCAGGCTGCAAAAAAAAAAAGAATGCAATAAAGAGAGAGATGAGAAGAGGCATTCTGAGGCCTAATCACCTTAATACTGTACTTTTGTGTTTGTGTGGGTGTGGGTGTATGTTTCAACACACACACACACACACACACACACAAACCTAGATAATTCAGTGTTGGTATGTGATAATGCTGGATTCTGAAAGGAAGGTATGAAGTCACCCAAACTTTCCCACATCTGTCTTCATTATTATCTCTGCCGAGTTATGATATTCTGGATTCTCTCTCTGTGTGTGTGTGTGTGTGTATGTATG